>NC_092815.1:40669352-40970852 GCF_023375885.2 Dermacentor andersoni
AAGTCCACACAGAAACAGAAACGTAGAAATGTTAGCGGCCGCCACGCCGTTCAACAACCCGCTGAATGGTGAAGAGTGTGACAGTGACAAACGGAAAATAATTGTAAGAGGAGTGGGGGGATGGATTCGAGGGGAAGGGGGGGGGGGGAGGCGCATAAAGGCGTCAATAATGAAGTTGGCGGATAACTGTGTAGGGAGACCGTCTCGTCACTGCCCGATCACTCAACATCCGACGGCCGCAGCCTATAGCTGAGGCTCACCTAACCCGTCGTAACACGTACAGCTTGCTGCGGAGAGCCCATCTTAAAGATAGACGGGCGTCAGGACTCGGGACACAAGACGCTTTCAAATCTCTCGGAGCTACTGGCTCTTATTTACTGCGAACTACAGATGCAGTAATTTTCACAAAGGCTTCTAAACAGCAAGTAGCCCTGCTTCGGACTGTCTGCCTCATCAATTCCCGAGTGTCATCAAATAACAATATGCGTCGCGTGATGACTGCAGTGTACCATTATCGCCAGTTACTTCCAAACGTCTATTCAAACAAGTCGAACAGCAGGTCACCGAAAGTGGGTGAAACTTTCATCATATGATACTATCGAAGCGCTAGCTCAAAGCTTCGTTCCTGTATATTTAAATCTAGAACATAAACATAAATCATGCTCAAAACGCCGAAAGCGCGATTGAGTGAAAGGCGACTTGCAAAATAGTGCCCGCCCTCTTCCGTGCGTAGCCGTGGCCGTACCACTTACTAGATCTGGCTGGAAAGCAAGGGTGATCTCCACTGTTACCTGGGCTTCAACAAGACTGGCCTGCAAACAAGACACACGATAGTGAGCTGTCTTGTTTTTTGTTGGGCCTCGCTTTTAGCGCTGTGCATTTTTTTCCAAGTCGTCTATAGACGACTTGGAAAATGATCTAGCTGATCTAGCTGGTATACCAGCTAGATCATCTCTCTCTCATATATATATATATATATATATATATATATATATATATATATATATATATATATGTGTGTGTGTGTGTGTGTGTGTGTGTGTGTGTGTGTGTGTGTGTGTGTGTGTGTGTGTGTGTGTGTCTGTTTGTCGACCTGCGGCAAGTTGTTTTTTTCATCCACTTTACATTCCATTAATTTAAAATTTCTTCATTTCAATTAGTAAATGCAGGTAATTTACCCTGTGTTGTCCTTGATGTTTTTGTTGGCTTCATATATATATATATATATATGTAGATAAATAGATAGATAGATATGAAGGAAGTGGAGGACTGCTAGTTGTCGGCGGAGAGCTGCCCCATCGAAATAAATTTCCGGCTACGCCACTGCATCCGACACTCGCCATACCGTCGTCGTCATACAGTTGTCATACAGTCGTTGTCACACCGCCATAGTGATGCCTCAGTTCTCGTGTATGTGTGTCCAATGTATTCAGTTTTTCTCTCCTTTTTTTGGTTATATATAGCTCACGTGGTGGTTGGGTCCTGGAATGCCGCAGTGGCGGGTGGAACCAGATACATGGGGCAGTGATCATATGCCAATAATGATTGGTTTGCACAGAACGTGCATAAAGAAAATTCGACGACGAGTAACAGTCACGCATTGGGATAAGTTTCGGGAATCATCGATTGATAAAGTACCCTCAGAGCCCTCAGAAATTCTTCCCGCTTTGCAAGAACTGCTACGGAGGAACACCACTGTAACCACAGTTGACGAGGAACAACCTCAACCGGACCTCACCCTTTTGCAACTTTGGGCAAAGCGACGTCAGGCAGAATTGTATGCGTCGAGGAATCCCGACGCACCAGGTAGCCGTGCACGTGCTAACCATATAGCGGCGAAGGCGCGTCAGCACGAAAGGCAACTTTCTCGACGACGATGGTATGAGTGGTGCGAGAATCTTGGATCGGGCATTGGAAACAGAGCACTTTGGCGTACGTTCCGGTCAATGGAACGCGGTAATAAGCAACCTGACCCTGCAGCGAGCGTTAGGTTAGCGATGCAGAGTTCGCCACATCAATTTGCAGAACACGCTGCTAGAGCGTTTTTTCCGAAATACGATCAAGCGTCACCTATAAACTGCCCCGAAATTGATGAGTCTGACACAACCTCCAAATCCGAAATATCCAGCCCTTTCAGCATGGCCGAACTAATAGCGGCGATTGAAACTTCGAAGCAACGAACAACACCTGGTCCCGATGGTATTCCTTATGAGGTTTTCAAGAACATGGAAGGAGCAGCTCTCGACGCACTTCTTCAGGCTATTAATAAAGTATTGGAGACTGGAAACGTTCCACCTGATTGGAAGCATTCAATTGTGGTCGCGATTCCGAAACCAGGAAAGTCCCCAAACAGCCTGCAGTCTTTACGCCCAAGTTCACTAACCTCAACTGTCTGCAAACTCGCTGAAAAGATGCTGGCCACACGAGTTTGCTGGTGGCTTGAACGCCACGATAAATATCATCCTGCTCAAATTGGATTCCGTTCTTACTTGGGAACTAAAGACGGACTATCCATGTTATTAGACGATGTTTAACAGGTTTCTCCACACAGTCACGCTGTGCGCACGGTAGTAGCAACAGACATAACGAAAGCTTATGACAATATAGACCATGAAATCATTATATCCAACCTCATCGACCTGGGACTTCCACCGCGGGTGATAAGATTCATCTACTCATTCCTTCAGAATCGCACATTTGCGATTAGAGTAGATGGAAGGCAAGAAGGATACTTCACATCGAACAGAGGAGTCCCACAAGGTTCGGTTCTGGCTCCTCTTCTCTTCAACGTTGCTCTAATACCTCTAGCCTGGCAACTACATCGGATTCCAGATGTGAGGTTCTTAATCTATGCGGATGACGTCACTTTGTGGTCCGTGCATAAAGATATATCTAGACAAACTCAACAGCTTCAAGAAGCCCTTGATGTGCTGAACAACTACGCTCGGAAAGCAGGGTTGGACATTTCCGCTCAAAAATCAAGCTATGTTGTGGTGGCCAACAAGAAAGGACGCACAAGAATCACGCAGCGCCCCTTTACATTTAGACTCGGCGCAGTGACAATCCCTGAGGCTTCTGAGGTCTCCATACTGGGTCTCGATATTCACCAATCCGGCAGTGGTGCACACTGGCTCCGTAAAACCAGACAGAGTTCGACAAAAACACTTCACCTTATTCGTCGCATTGCAGCAAAAGCAGCTGGAGCTCGTACTGACGTAGCTCGACGGTTGGTGCGTGCAGTCTTGCAGCCACGAATTTTATATCAAGCACAATTTCAACGGCTGACTTTGGCACAGCTGGCACAGTTGGAGACGATTAATCGCGATGCTATGCGCACAATCACAGCACTGCCCCGCATCACTCCGATACCAACCTTACAGGAACATGCCCAGCTCAACACAATTGCAGAGCTAATTTTGCAACGTGAAAAAGCACGTGAAATAAAAAAAGCAACTTATTCCGGCTGTCGCTGCGTTGCATGCTCATTTTCACCGCGGCTCTCGGATTGACAATCAGCCCTATCCAATGCCTCCCTGGGAATTCACCAGCATCACAACTAATAAGCCAACAAAGTTACGACGCAGCGATACAACAGGTATTATTGGCGAACACAATATCGTCGATGCATCATGCGTTAACACCTGCAAAGTCTATACGGATGCTGCCATTCTCCCAGACGGCGGAAGGACATCATTCCTGAGTACTACGCATAATTTCATCAGCGGCCACCAGCGCTATTTATCTACGGAAGCCAGCGCTCTAGTAATGGAACTTCAAGCCATCCACGACGCTGTGCAAGATGCGACATATAAGCTGCCTACCATCAAGCAAATAGATATCTTCACTGATTCTTTAGCGGCTATTCGGGAACTCAAGAAGGTTGATAAGGCGATGGAAATCTGCGAGACAATACACACTATGAATAGTAAGACAGCTACTTGCGTCAAGGTACACTGGATTCAAGGCCATTCAGCGAACCCTCACAACATTGCTGCTGACCAGCAGGCACACTGCCCTCCTAATCCTGATCTTCCGCCTATTCCCCTCCCACCTCAACCCCTTAACTCGCTCCGAGCCCGTAAAAACTTTCTCCGGCAGGACACACGCGCTCTTATCCCACCGTGTGTCTGCTCCCTCCCCCTTCACCTTACTAGGGCGGAGGAAGGTGTGCTTAGGAGGCTTCGGGCCGGGGTGGCCCTTACACCGGCTGTTATCTCAAGGTGGAACTGGTTGCATTTACCACTGGGTGCTACGTGTCCATACTGCTCCGTTCCTGTGATGGAAGCAGATGCATACCACCTAATATGGACATGTACCGGTTTCAAATCGGAACGCTCGCGTCTCCTACTGCAAGCCGGCATCCGGCATCTGATTTTTCGATTATTCCGAGCGTTCCCATTTGCTTCCCCTCTTCCTCTACATCTTCACGCGTAGCAAGCGGCAGCGGATGTTTGACGTTTAGTGGGGCCGTGGTCGGCGTTTCTCAGTGTACTCAGAAGCCCCGACCGTATATATATACGCCATTTCATACTGCCCAGTCTGTCTTTCCTGGAACATTAGAGAAAATGGATGCACGCTGTTCCATTTCGTCTTGAAGTTCCTTTCGCTGTGACGCAGGCAGGCGATACGCGGTGTTGTGTATCGCACCGCTGGCACGAGTTGTTGCAAACTCAGCGCTGACGCCCGTTGTTGCAAATGGGTCGCAAGCCCCAAGGGTAGCGTTGGCCTGGCGGCCTGGGGCACTGGAAGCATCCGAAGGTCTCGGCAAAGCATGAGTCGACTGGTAACAGAACAACTGGTTTATTCTAACATCGCAAAAGAGCGGGCGGTCAGGTCGACCGAAGTGAGAGACGGGAGAGCACGTAACTCGACAGAAGAAATCGGAGCCTCTCTCCTGGCGT
Source organism: Dermacentor andersoni (assembly GCF_023375885.2). Classification (NCBI taxonomy): domain Eukaryota; kingdom Metazoa; phylum Arthropoda; class Arachnida; order Ixodida; family Ixodidae; genus Dermacentor; species Dermacentor andersoni. Next base: position 40,674,254 of record NC_092815.1, read on the forward strand.
CCGGGGGCAGCTGCTCTTATACTCTCGGCGTCGCGGGCAAGAAGGAAGGTCACGGGATGAGACCACGTGACGGCGGAGCACGGACGAGCTGAGAGACATGTTGAGACGAGTGTAGTGACGCATCGCCGAGCTGGCGCCTGTCAGACCTCCTCGCTTCACACTTGGGGAGCTCCTCTCCCCGGCTGCCGCGCTTTGACAAGCGTGGGCACACACACACACACGCACACACGAAGACACGTGGCACTGAAACACGCCTGGACTCGCTTGGCGGGGTGGCTTTGCGGGAGCTCCGAACGGGCCAAAATGTCCGCCGCTTTGAACGAAGCCCCGGCGTCCGTTGCATCCGCGCCGGCTATACCGCGCGTCGTAGGCGAAACGTAACAGACCGCCCCGCCGGGGGAAGGAGATCCCGATGGTCAGGGGACTGCATCCGCTGTCCGGAGGGATGTCGCTTGATGATGCTCATAACCGAAGTCGGTCGTCCTTCGGCGTTTCTTGAGCGCAGCGCAGAGAAGGCCTCGTTCTCTCGTTCAGGTTCACACAGGACACTGCAAAGTGACTTCGGGAGAGTTGACATTTTTGTTCTCGTTCCCGGCAAGCGTTAGAACTACGCCGAAAGTCAACCGCTCAGTCAGCAAGCACGGCACAACCCTCACTAAGCCCTGCCAGGCTCTTTCCCCTTTTATACTACTGCCTAGTTCCTTACAGTAGTTTAGCAGCACTCAGAACGCGTCCACAAATCGGAAAATTGCACTAGAAAGCACATCATCACTTTGAAACACTACACAAAAGCAATAGGTTAAAAATCCTGCCTCAGGAAGAAAAACATCAGTAACAAGCAATTTTGAGGCTGATTCCCACGTTAGGGGCTTCGACTTAAGCCATCGGCGTTACCGTTGAGACTCCCCTTTTTGTAACGCACCTCAAAGGAATATTGTTGCAAAGCGAGGCTGTAGCGCAGGAGGCGGCCATTTGTGGAAGAGATGGTCTGCAGCCATTGGAGAGGGCAGTGATCCGTCTCGAAGCATGCGAAGCGGAGAACGCAGCGAGCGACCGTACACTAGCTCAGCTGGCGAAAACCCCGTAGCCGCATGCGGCGCGGTCTTTAATGCCAACATCACCCCAGGCAAACACAGCTCCCAGTCAGTTTGTTGTTCAAACCACAATGCTCTCAACACGCGCTTCATGACGGAGTGGAGCTTCTCAACGGAATTCGACTGTGGGTGGTACACTGAGCTGTCTAACAGCTTTACCCCGCACCTTTCGAGAAAGGCTGTCGTCAAAGCGCTAGTAAACACTGTGCCCTGATCTGATTGGATTTCCGCAGGAAAACCAACTCGCGCAAATATGGACAGTAGTGCATTGACTATCTCAACTGAGCTGAGTTCCTTAAGCGGTACTGCTTCAGGGAACTTTGTCGCTGGGCAGATCACAGTCAAAATGTGTCTGTACCCCGTGGTTGTTACCGGCAGAGGTCCCACTGTATCAATAACGAGCCGTCTAAAAGGCTCCGTAATGATAGGTACCAACTTCAACGGCGCCCTCGATTTGTCCCCTGGTTTGCCCACCCGCTGACAGGTGTCGCATGTCTTCACAAAGTGGTCTGCGTCCCGAAAACACCCTGGCCAATAGTACTCCTGCAAGAGACTGTCCTTAGTTTTCTTAACTCCTAGGTGTCCGGACCACGAACCCCCATGCGACAAGCGCAACAGATCCTGACGGTAGCATTGAGGCACGATCAGCTGATCGAACTCCACTCCTCTGCGGTCTAGATACTTCCGGTACAGGACCCCACCTCTTTCCACAAAGCGAGCATTTTTCTTGGCGATACCTTCCTTGACAATGCAGCGTATGTTTTCTAGGCTGCCATCCTTCTTTTGCTCGGCTATCAAAGCCGACCGGCTGACTTTTAGCAACCTGTTAAGTCCATCTGACGTAGGCGCGATGAGCAAATCTGCAGATAGCTCTTCTAACTTTCCCGTGTCGGGCATTTCCTCTCCAGTATCTGCTGCCTTTAACGCTACAGGCGCAATTTTATTCAGTTCGGGCGTGCTCTGAATATCAGCTTGCTGCACCTCTGACCCTTTCTCATTGTTTGACAACGTCGGTCCCGCAACTACCGCCTTTGCAGCGAGCTCCCGAACCTTCGATCTGGTTAAGGCCTGAACGCTAGCCTCACCAAACAAAAGCCCCTTCTCGCGCAGGAGGTGATCGGACCTGTTCGAAAATAGGTACGGGTACTGGGGGGGGCAGCATAGATGACACTGCCGCCTCCGTCTCAAGCGCTCCGAAAGGTCCTTCAATCAGCACTTTTGCTACGGGCAGACACACGCTGTGAGCTTCCACGGCTTGCTTGATCCATGCGCACTCGCCCGTGAACATATCGGGTTCTACGTAGGAGGGGTGAACTACATCCATCGTAGCTGCGGAATCGCGAAGCACTCGGCACTCTTTCCCGTTCACGAGGAGGTCTCGCATGTAAGGCTCGAGAAGCTTCATGTTCTCGTCAGTGCTGCATAAGGACAAAAACACGACTTTTGTTTTTGTTTCTGGACACTGCGCCGAAAAGTGACCCGGCTTCTGGCACGTATAACAAACGCGCGCTTGCCTCGTCTCGAACCTCTTTCTGCGTTCGGCTTCGGTTGCCGCCGTCTCCTTACGTTCGGTCGGACTGCTTTCACTCGCATCCGCACTACGTGTGTCCCCCTTTGCTCTCATGGGCGTGAACTTCGGCCTCTCAAACTTGGAGCCAAATTCACCCTTTTGACCGTCCTTAGCTCCGCGAGCCCGACGCGTCACAAACTCCTCGGCTAGCTCAGCGGCTCTAGCCACCGTACTAACGTCTGGCCTATCCAAGACCCAGTACCGCACGTTCTCAGGTAACCGACTATAAAACTGTTCTAGCCCGAAACACTGCAGAACTTTCTCGTGGTCACCAAACGCTTTCTCTTCTTTGAGCCACTCCTGCATGTTTGACATAAGCCTGTAGGCAAACTCTGTATATGACTCACTTTTGCCTTTCTCATTTTCCCGAAACTTCCGACGGAACGCCTCCGCGGACAGCCTGTACTTTTTTAGCAGACTCGATTTCACTTGGTCGAAATCCTCTGCCTCTTCTCTTTTCAAGCGAGCGACTACGTCGGCCGCCTCGCCGGGTAACAAAGTGAGCAAGCGCTGTGGCCACGTTTCCCGAGAGAACCCCTGCTTCTCGCACGTTCGCTCAAAGTTAACCAGGAACAAACCAATGTCCTCTCCAAGCTTAAACGGCCGCATCAGGTCAGTCATGTTGAACGATACTCGTTCTCCTGCACCGTGTGCCTCACTTCCATTACGAGCGCGTTCCATCTCTACCTCGAGACGCTTCATTTCCAAAGCGTGTTGACGGTCGCGCTCTTCTTTTTCTTTCTCTTTTTGTTCTTTTCGTTCGCGCTCATCTTTCTCTTTCTGTTCTGTACGTTCGCGCTCCTGTCTTTTTGCCGTCTCCCTCTCCTCAATGGTCTCAAGGCATTCCGACAGCTCGTCATCCTCAGCTTCTAACTCAAGAATAGCCCTTAGCAGTTCTGGTTTTCTGAGTTTGTCTGAGACATCCAGACCCAACTCTCTTGCAAGCTCCAGCAATTTCGGTTTGCGCAACGACTTCAAATCCATGGCTGCTCTGAATGCTGCTTTCTCTACTGCGTACTATTGTCTTTCCGCAAACTAACCCGGCAGCAACGACAACCACAATTACCAGCTCTGTTTCTGACACTAACAAAAGCCTGGCAAAACTCAGTAGAAGAAAGTCCCGCACTCACCAAACCTCGCAGCCAAGAATTCAGCGCAGTCGTTCCGCTGCAGGCAACCAGTCATCACACAGGGCTCGTTGCACTGCTCCCGGATGGTCGTTGTGCTGCTCAGCATACAGTCAACTGCATATCTTCGCTGCTGGCCTCCGTTGTCGCGATCCCACCGCTGCCACCAGTTGTTGTGTATCGCACCGCTGGCACGAGTTGTTGCAAACTCAGCGCTGACGCCCGTTGTTGCAAATGGGTCGCAAGCCCCAAGGGTAGCGTTGGCCTGGCGGCCTGGGGCACTGGAAGCATCCGAAGGTCTCGGCAAAGCATGAGTTGACTGGTAACAGAACAACTGGTTTATTCTAACATCGCAAAAGAGCGGGCGGTCAGGTCGACCGAAGTGAGAGACGGGAGAGCACGTAACTCGACAGAAGAAATCGGAGCCTCTCTCCTGGCGTCCGGGGGCAGCTGCTCTTATACTCTCGGCGTCGCGGGCAAGAAGGAAGGTCACGGGATGAGACCACGTGACGGCGGAGCACGGACGAGCTGAGAGACATGTTGAGACGAGTGTAGTGACGCATCGCCGAGCTGGCGCCTGTCAGACCTCCTCGCTTCACACTTGGGGAGCTCCTCTCCCCGGCTGCCGCGCTTTGACAAGCGTGGGCACACACACACACACGCACACACGAAGACACGTGGCACTGAAACACGCCTGGACGCGCTTGGCGGGGTGGCTTTGCGGGAGCTCCGAACGGGCCAAAATGTCCGCCGCTTTGAACGAAGCCCCGGCGTCCGTTGCATCCGCGCCGGCTATACCGCGCGTCGTAGGCGAAACGTAACAGCGGGCATGACGTTCTTAACGGATCCATATTTCAGAAATTCCGGCACTGGGATGCCTTTTCCATCCTCTTCTTCTGTGACGCTTAATATTGCGTTACTATGTTTTGCCAGTTGTGTGCCATCTCTGTCCTCATATTTTTTTTTAATAAGTTGTCATGAAAAACCTTGGACTCTCCCGCAGTCTCGATGGTATAGTCACGGGATATTTCGAAGTGGAAGTTTGTTTGTTTGTTTGTTTGTTTGTTTGTTTTGTTCGTTAGTATATGAGGACACAGGACCTTGTCTCCCGATTGAAACGATACTTGCTTTGATTTGCTACATGTTGTATTGCTTCGCGCAGCGGGACCCGGCCTTCTCGAGTTGCTCGTGTGCCAATAAGCAGGTTTCTTCCAAGCGATTGCGAACGTGGATCACGCGCTGGTATGTGGTCTTTGCTTCTTCATCGAGGTCGTGGTTCGTCCAAACCTCCTTTAGAATGGCTATAGGGGCCCCTGATGTGGTGACCACACAGGAACTCGGAGGGAGAAAAACCCAAGGCTGGCTTGCATGGGGTACTTCCCTGTGTGCAAAAATAGCAAATGTGCCCGATAAAGGCGCCGAATAAAGGTGCCAGCCTCTCGACTTCTCTGCACACATTCTTTTCGACATGAGCTTCAGAGTCCCGTTAAATTGCTCCGCCAGGCCGTTGGCATGTTGACACGGGGTTGTGTGCAAGTATCGGACCGATAAGAAACGGGCAACATCTTTCATCGGTATACTGATGTAAAGTTAGTTCCGCGACCGCTAAGTACTTCATTAGGCACTCCCATGCAGCAGAACATGCCCACCAAGGCTTCAGCGACCCAATCTGTCTCGACGCTCGGTGATGCGAAAAGCATCTGGATATCTTGTCGCGTATAGTCCATTAAGGTCAGTATATAATAATTCTCGCTTCTCGATGGTGGCTGAATAGTTGCCATGTATAACCGTTTAAATGCGGTGTCTATGGTCGGTGCCTCCCCCAGTAGCACATGAGGTATACTCTTCTCTTAGGTGTCGCACGCTGAAAGATATCGCAAGAGGTCACAAAGCTCTTCGCGTCAGCGGTAAGCCCTGACTAAAAAAAAAATTCTTCCAAGATGCGGTCTTTCGTTTTCTGAGCCCATATAGATGCCCGGACATGAGCCCATTATGGTCCATTTTTAGTAATGTTTCTCGATGTTCTTGCAGAAAGATAGTCTATAGTCTAAGCAGCTATATATAGCTGCTGCACGTACTTTCTATTTGGCTCTGTGTTAGTGCGATGCAGAAGCCCGTTTTCTCGCTGAAACTCCATTCTTGCTCTCTTTACCCCATGGAGGTTAGCCTTTTGCCGATCTGCAAAAAGCAGTGTCGCATCTCGCCCCTTTCTTGGGCATCGCGCGGCGTTTGCGCCCGTCGTTCCAGGGTCAGCTCTTGCGTCGGGCCTTTACAGCGTCTCAATTTTATTTCCTGCGCTCTTCGCTGCAGGGGCTCTTATAGCAGAGCGTGGTCGCCGTATCCCCTGCCGGTAAATCACCCGTCTGCTTTCCTGCCTGGCTCTATACGGGTCGTTAGGTGTTCTACCTCCCTCTATGTTTCCTAGTATTACGTCGTATAGAGGCTCCTGCATACAAAGGGCCGTGGTGTTGGCGCAGAAGTAGGGAGTCTCGACGTGAATTCGGGCTTCAGGTAGCATCTTCACGGTGCCATTTATACTCTTACAAACAGACTGGACTGCTTTCTCCTGTGAGTTGGCCGTCGTTGAGCAGACTTCTTCTGACTATATTGCTTCCCGTATCGCATAGTATGCAGTGACAGTCAGAGTGCCGGAAACAACAAGCGTTTCCTCAACTGTACATAAGAATCATGGCCGTGTCATAGCCGCCTTTACAACGGGAATTTTGTTGTCATTCTTTAACTCAACATATCCGTCGCGGATCCATTCCTGGTTGTCTACCTTGCCAGGTGCATAAACACATGAAGCGTGAGGGTTTTCCTTCCATCTTTGTTGGCAAGTATCTGCCCTGTGGCGTTTCCTCCCACACTTAAAGCAAACAGGTCCATATCCGCCTGCAAAATTGCTCTTGCACTGAGCGGCATGGTGCCCTTTTCTGTACCGCGAAGGCTGACTCTCCTTTCGTGATTTTCAATACTCCCCACCTTCTCGTCAATGTTGCTTCGCCTTTCCCAGGTTAGCGCCTTCTTGTGCTTCGAGAAATCAATCGGTCAGTTTCATCAGATGACTTAGCTTTCCTCTGTTTAAAGTAAAGCGACAGGCTTGGGTGGCAGATGATATTGTTCCTTAAAATCTCGCGAAGGGAAGGGAGCGGCCTTGACTTTGGGTCGCTTGACGCGTCTTCCGGTGACAATCTTCCAAAAACACTTAGCGCTTCTCTGCTCAGACGTGTGCTCAAAACCATATACTGCTCCTCCGGTCACTTTTGGCTCTTGCCGATTTCCTCAAAACGGTGTATTGGGCGTCAATACCTTTTCTTTCGCCGAATGCTATAAGAAGCTTGCTCACATTCAGTCTCGAACCGATGTCGGCGTACCTCACTTCAGTGCTGCTATAACATTGCCTGTATTCTCCCTCTCCAGCTTATGAAGCTCCAGTTTCAGACGCGACGCTTGCACCTCGCGCTCGCTTGCTTTAAGTGCTGCGGTATATTTCCTCCCGCTGCTTCTCCTTCTCTTTCTGCTGCCTCCCGTGACAAAGCCCTTTACTCCAGTTGTTTCGCCTGCTCCTCCTCTATCCACTTCTTCATCTCCGTTCCTGACAGACCGAATTGACTGCCGATCGATAACAGCTTTTCTAACTTCATGATTAAAAGAATCTTCTGCAAACAAGCGTCTGCAAACGTCTGCAAACAAGCGTTTAAAAAAGAACTCTGCTGGGAAACTTCTTCGTCTTGTGTTATTTTAACTAGAACTTATACTCCGAAAAAATCATTCGCCAAGGCTCTTCGCCCGTTCAACGGGGCTATACTTTTCGCCGGAGGTCCTGTCACGGACGCCAAATAATGTCACGTTCCCTACTATCTATACACGCTAAGGGCTGATTTACGCTCGAGCCGCCCATCGCCGCAAGCCGCACCGCACGCTTGCGGTCGCGCGAAAAATTGCACGTATCCAGCACTTGTGCACAAATTACCATTTACACGGTGTGCACAGTGTATACCTTACACATTGTAAACCGAAATTTGTGCACAAGTGTTTGATACGTGCAATCTTTCGCGCGACCGCACGCGTGCGGTGCGGCTTGCGGCGATGGACGGCTCGAGCATAAATCGGCCCTAAGGCGCTGCACGTAGGCTTGCGGTCCGTTCCAGAGGAGTGATGCTTAATAAGTATGTATACCTATAGGAGGTGGAGACGTGGAGACTTAAGAAGTAATGCAACTTTTGTGACAGAGTGTAATAAAAAATTAATCCAATTATGGTGTTTTACGTGCCGAAGCCGCGATCTGATTATAAGGCACGCCGTATAGTGGGCGACTCCGAAATAATGTGGGCCTCCTGGGGTTCTTCAATGTGCCGCTAAACTTAAGCACGCGGGTGTTTTCGAAATTCGCCCCCATCGAAACGTGACTCCCGTGGCCTGGATTCGAGCTCGCGACCTCGTGCTTAGCAGCCCAACATCATAGCCACTGAGCTACCACGGCGGGTACACTGCAGTGTCACAGCAAACTGGGACGATATTGGAGTATGTGGCATATATAGCCGCAGCAACGAAAGTCTCCAAACATATAACACTATACACGTGTTAGGTAAACGTGACTTCAGGCATATGGTCTGTCGCTACGTTGCTCAATTGCTATTTGCATTATACCCTCAAGAACAATAGTGAGGTGAGTTTTGCCGCATTTTTAGAGCGCAGCTCTTAGGCGCCCGATCCTGCGGCGAGCGTCGGCGTTGTCGTAACCGAGCGAACGAACACAGCGAAGGAGGAAAGCGAATGCGGAGCGCAGCAGGGGATGACTACAGCATGCGATAGCGAAGAGAGCGCGAGGAGGAAAGCGGAGGAGGAGGGTGCAACGGAACCATGAGGCGGAATAAAGAGGATGAAGAGGGCATGGCGAAAGCGCGAGAAAAGCTTAGTGCCGTGCAAGACGGATTTTGCGGCGGCGATGGCTACGGAATGGCGCCATATATATATATAGCAGCGCGCGCCGCCTATACATAGAAACAAAGCGCTGCATGAGCGGAGGTCTGTTTGCGCCTGCCGCTGTAAATCGCCCACACGCGTCGCCACGAGCCGCCTCTCGCGATCTTCTGATTAGCGAGGCAGTCGCGCCACACATCGCTCCGTTTGCAACGTGCCGCTTGAGACAGATTGTCCGCGCCAGTCAATATATCGTGAAATGAAAACGCGTATATACCTCTGCATGCGCCCAAATTTCACATTAGGGAGTAGCGTAAACGTCGGTGAACTTTCTGCCACTTGCAAAAGCTGTATTCTATGTCTTCATTTGTATCATTGTGATTTGAAGATGTGTTCACAGGTGACATTGTAAAACATGCCTTTTTTTATCGTTTAGGCTCTTTTTGTATGCGCACGTTTGTGCTGTTCCCTTCATTTTAGTTTGTGTAGTTACTTGTCGCAATTTACGAACGTCTTCTAAACGTGTGGAAAACGTGATCTGTATGACAATACTGCCACGAACGTGCGAGCCAACTGTTATCCCGACGCCTGAAACAGGGAGCTCAAAATCTCGCATAAAGGAGTGCTCGCTCTCTCCTGCGACTTTTGAGACCTCTATCTACCACAGTCAATGACATCATGGACCGCGCAACGGCTCATTTGTTTATGACACGAGCAATTGTTTATGACCACGAGTATATACCGAGAGAAGCCTCGCGCGCACATTGCATACTTTTCTGGTCTTCTATGATAGGGAGAAGATGCGCATGTTAAGCAGTCTCGACCGGCCTGTAACCTCTTCTATTGTCGCTCTCTGGTCCCTCTGTCAGACGCCAACCTCGAAAGGTTACCGCTAGTGCATCCTGAAAAGAAGAATAAAATTCGCACAGAAACTCCACTTAGTTGTCTGAGTATGCGTAAGCATCGTGCCACTTGCTCATCTCCACGCAGCCCGGTGTCGTTATCAATGTTATGCAACTTGATTCGACCAGTGCTGCGGTGACGCGAAGTGCTGCGGTTGGTGGCGCAATGTGAATTGATGGCGCAAGCAAAGTACTTCAGGTGGCGGCGCCAGGCGCGCGCTGATGACGTTCCGATCATTATAAGCCGTTATCACTTTTTAGCGCCTTGCCCATCCGCGTCGAACCATCATCAACCGTGTTGGACTGTACTCCGGCGGCGGCAGCGTATGGCACGGCCGCGCAGGTACTATATTGAAAGCGATCTGCAATGGGGGAAAAGTGTGGCGAATGCTGAAACCTTGAGTGCTGTGTTCTCGCCCCTGAGTTCGCGTTGAAACGAGAGGCAGCGCGAACGTGAATTCGCTCGCTGCTGCGGGCCCTATCTTGACAGCGATCGTCTTATACGTGATGGACGGAGGGAGGGACGGACGGTTTTCCTCGTTGGGTAAGCATATAGAAATACTTACGAATTTAAAAGTAAGAAAGGACCAATAGGTAGTGCATTGATATCGGCGATGAGCCAGTTACAGGAAACCTTGCGTTGGGGGACAAAGGGTTAAAGCCAACATATTAGGTCCTTCTTCAGAACGTTCCTTTGGAATGTATTTGTAGAAAGTATCGCACTCACTCAAACGTGTTTTCAGTTTTGACGAAAATGTGTTGCAGGCACCCTTCAAGAGCTTCCGAGATATTTAACCATTCATCAAGGCATCTGTGCTAGATGGTCAAGAACAGATTCATAAGCGGAGCTAGTAAAGCCCCAATACACATTCTTCAGTAGATACGGGGTACAAAGGTTGATGAGAAATAAAATCTGAGAAGCATTAAAAAGCCCTACACCGAAATTGCTGCTTTTGTTTTGAAATAGAAGTGCACCGAACTAATCAGTGCTGTCTTGAACGCAAGTAATTAGTTTGTCGCAGAAATGCAGGTTTTTGACGTCTGTAGAGAAAGATTAAACTCCTCTGTTAGTATGCACATTTAGAAAATCTAAAACCTACGTGCGCGATGGTAGGTTGTGTGTGTTTCATGTACGCAGCGTTATATACACACGACCACGTTCGAACATCGTGAACGACTTCCTGACCAAGATAACGGCGCCGCCAGCAGAGTCAGTCGAACAAAGGCTACCATCTTCTCATCACGATCCCTTACACGAACGACCCGCTGGTCTTGGCCGTTTCAGCCAGCGTTCTTCTACGTTGAAACAGTCCTATTTAACGCCACGGGCACCCCTTTCTCCAGCGAAAAACGATTGGGACGGAGAAGCCGCGAAGCAAGGTTGACCAGACAGACCGCCTTTTACTCCCCTCCCACATCCTCCTGCGTTATGTGCTCTCAGGTGCCACCGCCGAAGCGCCGTGCGCACTGTACGTCGATTGAGTGGTGAGTTATTGCCGGCGGACGGTCGGGATGACTCGCCCCGCTAATTCTCCATGTGCTTTTCTTCTCCCCTCGCGCGGTCATAAAGTGTTGTCAAATGGGGCTCTTCAACTGCCGCCGCGAGGCGCGGCCACCCCGCCACCGACGGCGGCGTCCTCCCCCCGGGCTCCAATGTGCGCCCAGCACAGTGGCACAAGGGGGGGCACCCTACTTATGTGGGCGAAAGCACCACCACCACCACCACCACCATGCCGGGAGCAGCAAGCAAAAGGCGCACCTCGGCACTCTTCAAAGAAGGCGTGTTCCACGCTCCCCGTCCCCCCCATCGGGGCAACCGCTAAAGGATCGGTACACCCCCCCCCCCCCCTCCTCTCCTTTTAGGCCTCACTGCACTCGGGCTACCGCCGCCGTTCTTCGCCGGGGCTTTTGTGAGCCTCCCGAAACACCCCCGGCGGGATCCTCTTACCATCGGGCTTCGCACGGCTTGCGAATTCCTCTCAGCTTCTGCCCTGCACTACCAAGCCCCCCCACCCCCTGACCTCTCGACGCCGCTTTCTCATTCCGTTTCGACCCTCGTTGTTTGTACTAGGCGCCACGCATACATCGCAACGACCGACCGTGCAGCTAGCTAGCTAGCTAACCCGAGCAGAGGAACCCCGCTAGGACAGCGACACAACATGCAACCCCCAACTAACTCGCGATCCCCCTCCTCCTGCTCGCCTTGTTTGCGTCGTGCGCGCAGCGCAAGCACAAAACCTGCAAAGCATGAAATAAGAAAAATACTCCGAGTTGTGGCGCTTTCCTCTAGATGGCGCCACCAGTAGCGTTGGCCTGTCATTTGCACAAGCGGGTCACGCTTCGGTTCTGCGTAGTTGTCGGTGTTTTCTTTATTTTTATGTTATTGTTCCCACTCTTCGCCGTCTTTTTTTCTTCTTTTTCTACCTTCCTTTCATTTTTTCTTTTTTTTATAGGAGCGGAGGCTTTCGTCGTTGTCACTTCAGCCGAATGGGGCTGTACGATTGTTCAGAGTTGCTTTTGTATATTGCGTGTGCCTCAGTTGAAGTGGTCATTAATTTTTCTTTTCGGGATGTTCTTGGCCTCGACCAGCGCGTTACCATTTTTTGAAGTGCTGGTATTTGAGAAAGCGTCTGCTATTATTGTGCTTATCACTGTAACTCCAACACCTTTGGCAACATAGTTTTACGTAATACTCTCGAACGATTTCTTGTAATGAAACAACTTACGAAAACGGAACTTGATAACTTAGAAAACTGACAAACATGAAATGTCACTAGAATTGTCCGGTACATTGCGTTGTGGGCAAGTTGGCCAAGATTGCATTTTTACTCACTCGCTAGAATGACCGCCCAGAGAATGAGCTTCTCAAAAAGCATGCGGTGGCTCCTCCTATGTTTGTGTCCCCTCTGACTTTACTCTTCCGCTTTTGATGCTGGCCACTTTCATGAGCGTGCTCGCAGTACAAGTATAGCGACCAATCATGGTGCGCGGTAGCAGGGCAATCATTCCGAAGACTGTATACTCGGGCGTACAGGAAAAGTCGCCTCTCAAGTTATTGCACCTGATCAAGCGTTGAGCAGCTCAAAAATCGTGTCGGCACAGTTTCCTCGTTCCCTCTCAACATTGTCGTAACTGCGGTCTAAGTACCGTGCAAGAACACTCGCGACAGACACGAATAACGCTTCCGCCTTCGAATTAAATTAGCCCAGAATGCGAGCTCCACGGAAGTCGGGAGGCCCTTCTCTTGACAGCATGAGAGCGCGTGCGGCAACGGCGAAAAAAAAAAAAAAAAGGAACGACATTGATAATCGAGGAGAAACCAAACGGCTCGAAGGCGGCCTGATTGAGCTGTGCGCAGACCGCAATCGATCGGCCGCCGAGCAGGAAGGAAGCAACGCTCGGCAGCAGCCGTCATCGTGCGGCGCGAGCAGAGACGACGTTGCCATGGTGGCCCCATATCTGGAGCCGTCCAATGGGCGGAGGAAGGTCTGGCGGCGTGCCCGAACGATGGCTCCGTTTTGTTGCGCCTTTCTCTTTATTTTGTTTTGCTGCGGTTTCCGCGCGTGCGTACGCTGCCAGCGCACGATGCCCCAGCGGGCGATACTCGATCGTGTCGGGCTCATCGTAGGCGCGCGCCGTTACCTGCATCTTTTATTTTCTTTATCGCTCTTTCGCAAGCGCTTCGAAGAGAGCCTTTCGAAGGGAAGGCGGGCGTTGGTGGGGGAGCGTTCAGCAAGAGGAGACGTCCGCGGGAGTAGGAATTACATCCTCACCCTTCAATTACGCTTCCTCCTCTTTACGCCCTTACGCGGCGGTACTCTGCCGCGCACTTTTCTCGGCTCGTTCCTTCGCCGCCTCACCAACTACTCCTCCAGATTAGGCCTAACACACCCCTCCCGTCTTGCGCCTAGCCCTGCGGGCTTTAACCACTGCCGCCGCTGCACTTGTTTGCCAGAGCTGCGCTCGATGGCGTCGTTCCTGCGTTGAAGCTGCCTTATTCCACGTTATCTTATATATTTCGTTCTTGTCCTGGGTTCCATCATGGACTAATGCGCGTACTCTTCCTTCTTTGTTTCCTTCTTCCAAGGAGCGCGATCGATAGAATCGGAACAGCGCTTCTGCCGCTTGCGATTGCGCATGCGCTGCAACCCCATCGATTTCTGCTCGGCGCTCCATATAGCCGGGATATTGCGCTCGACTTGGCGCGGAACAAGATGTGCACTTCGTTGGAGGGCTGCGCTGCGCGCGTTTCTTGTTTTTATGGCTTCCACAGACAGAGAACACAGAGCCGGAAGCGGCGAATGCCTTTTTTTCGTTCTTATATACGGGGAATTTCAGGCAGATTACTATACCGAAGTACAAAGCAAAAGGTTCAGAAAATACAACACGCCTTTGAGCATAGCGCTCTTGCAGAAGTGAATGAAGCAAAGACAAATATCGAGCTGCCCCTGCTATATATAGGTAGCGATCGAGGGTTTTACTCGAGTGTGTTTGCACTCTCGAATAGACGAACCGTTCTCTTTTATCGCATTTTGTACTATAAGCAGGCTTCAGTTTTATCTTCCCTTTGTGAAGTTTGTAAGGAAGCTTTAGCTTTAGTTTTCATTTTCAATTATTGATTTAGAACGACAGGCGAGAAAACTTCGCTTATTTACTATAGATTCGTGTTGCCACCTAATAGATGGCGGAGTTCTCGGTTCAACCGTATGGACGTAACAGTTGTTAATGAGAGAGAGAGAGAAAGGAATTCTCGAAGTTTGACCTAATTCCTAGTGTTTGAAATAGTGCATGTAATGCATATATGCGCAAAAACGGGTGCAACCTTCAAACTGGTAAATAAAGAAGTGAGAGAAAGTTACACCTTCCCCACGCAGGAACAAAGAGAAAGCTTTGTTTATCATATATACTAAGTTATCCTCAAGAACATGTGAAATATTACGACACTGGCTATGATTATGCACGACGGCTTACGTACGCAGTGCCTGGTCAGGCAAATTAAGTTATATAGATGGTGACATCTTATATTAAGAAAACGAAAATCCCAGTCAGCGATGGAGTTTGAGAACAGATGAGTAAATTCAAGCATATAATGGCTATACACAGTTACATCGTGACGAACGGTCATGCGAAATCCTTTCAGAATATGCACAAAGTTCGCATAAAGTGCGCATTGTGCGAAGTCGGGGGTCCGTGCGGCCATCGAAGGTTCCATGGATGGCGCCGTGCCAGGTGCCGGGAGAAAGGAGGGTTCCGAGCGACGGTTAAGAGAATTGAAATAGGATTATATTCTAAAAAAAGGTACATGATCAGTTTTACGAACATGGCTCCAACGTTTGGGGCACATGCTAGTATCTTTGCATGTCCGAGCGTCTCTTCACAGCTGTCCGGATCCGCTTTTTATGCCGTTTATTTCCCTCTTTGCCTCGTCGAGGCAATGCAGCGGTCGATCACAAACTCCGAATCGTTCACTACCTTCCGTTCCCCAATGTCCCATGCGTCTCCAACGTTGCACAATACGAGGCAACCACGTGGCAAACTGTGAACCTGCCGTCGGCGCTTTCCCCGGGAGTTCTCGATGATGACCCTGTCATCGATCAGTGGCCTCTTCGTGACGGTCAGGAGGGGCGACGCTGTTAATTGTCTTGAAGCGAGCTGTCATTTCTGGGCGCTCGAAAAGCCGAAGATCTGGAACATGATTGGCTGTCCGGAAGGCTCGGGTGACGCTGATTGGGCTGCCTTGAGTGAACGATGAGGCGTGATCAGCAGCGGGCCTGTGATAGCCGCGTGTCTGCCGGCGAAGCGTCCTTTGTTCTGAGGGATCGCCAGGCACAACAGTATAAAGAAGAGCCTATATAGTAACGCCCATTCACTATAGCTATATATGGGGAACCAGCGCTGGCTGGGAACTAATGGCAGTTTGAGTGCATTTGCATGCAGCTGAAATACGATGAAACCATGCATCAGATATGAGGAGGCCACGAAAATGCTACGACATTTTGGACGATAACAGACGCGCTCCTGCATAAATCAACGGTTGCTTTAGATCTAAAAAAAAAAAAAATATGGGGTTTTACGTGCCAAAACCACTTTCTGATTATGAGGCACGCCGTAGTGGAGGACTCCGGAAATTTCGACCACCTGGGGTTCTTTAACGTGCACCTAAATCTAAGTACACGGGTGTTTTCGCATTTCGCCCCCATCGAAATGCGGCCGCCGAGGCCGGGATTCGATCCCGCGACCTCGTGCTCAGCAGCCTAACACCATAGCCAATGAGCAACCACGGCGGGTGCTTTAGATCTATGCGACCAGCCATGTTCTGGTCATACCCATGCGCGTTGCAGTAGCGCATGCGCACACACGTTCCAGCACGCGCCGGTTCTCAATCAGGCCAGAATCCGGACGCATGTCCCTCAACACTCTAAAATAATTTACTCTTAAAAGTGAAAAAGGGTGTAAATGTATCTATAACTCACACCCCTAGGGTGTGATTTATGTAACTGACACCCTAAGGGTGTGAGTTATAGACACATTTACACCCTTTTTCACTTTTAAGGGTGTAAATTATTTTACAGTGAAGATGAGCGCTGTGAAATGGTTGGCGCGAAATCACAGCACTGTGCTATAGCGCGTGCATTTTCTAAATGTTTGGCCTGATCGTACACCTTTGGTGAGAACACTGGCACGTTGAATGACATTGTTCTTGAAACCACTACTTATAAAATAATTTTTGGATATTTTATTTACCGAGATGTCTGTCATTATTAGCTAAATATTTAATTGATATTTAATTAAAGTGTTAACCGACACATGTGTGTGCTGTTATTTCATTATTTTTTTGCCGCTAATGTGTATTTCCACGTCATCTTGTTTTTTTTATCACTTTCTTTTCCTCGGCGTGATACACATCCGGGACTCGTACCTCAATTTTATTTTTTATTACTGATCATGCATTCTTGCTTGTATTATGTTGAACTTTGTATCGTTGCTGTCAAAGTCTATGTGAATGTTTATAGTTTACTTATATTTTGCTTGACTTCATGTGGCTGCACAATGCATGCCGCGAAAGTCTCATACATGTGTGCTCGGCTTTGTCAGGCTATCGACAGATAGCTTTTACCGGGGCACCCTCGGCTATCATGTGTTGATGGTTTGGCGAAATAAATTGAATGGAATTTAATTGAATTTATTTATCATGATTTACCTTTAGACACAGCATGCAAGCAGCGGCAAACTTGAAACAACAGAGACTTATATACGACGAACACTAAACATCGCAAAAGCTGTTTCGGTGACTTTGGTTTTGTAAATTTTACCATGTTAAGAAACTTGCCCGTCTGTCATATACCATACGTAAGAAACAACGCGTAACCGTCGCATATAGTATAAGCGAGAGAGCTAGAGAGAGAGAGGTCATGTAGGCGACATGCCTTTATACTGCCGGTGAATGTGATGATAAATGAATACACACAGGGCATACGACGCTTAACACCCACATAACAGATACATAGGCAACAACAGCATTTAAGTACACGTCATTGAGGCCATGTGTCTCAGAGCAAATAGTTAAAAGTGCCTTCGTGGAGCAGGACGCACAATCAAGCATATGATGCAAGGTCAAAGTACATGTCGTATATCTATATAGGTGCATCCACTAAAGTACATCCAGTGCGGGTATAATTAAGGAAGGTCCTTTTGTAGTGTAAAAATAATTTGAAATTGCATAATAAGTGAACCGTGTTCTCTGCACATTGCACACAGGGCACATTGGAACGCGGTGCAGACATGCACGTCCTGTCAAGTCCACGCGATATGCGGAAATGCGCGGTAAATATTTTCGTCTGGAAAATCGGAGCAGATCGAGCAGCGCGTAAAAAACGTGCGACCACTGAAGGAACACGTATATAACATGGACAAGCGCACATTTACCTTACAGATACATATGTCCGCGCATTTTTCTTGCACGCCGCTTGCTATATGCATATATTACTTACGCGATTAACCAACTACCCCATGCAAACCATAGTTTTATTACAAAGCAGCAGATGGTTATACCGTGGTACGTATAGTACGGCTAAGACGGAGACTGTGTGATGGATAAAAATCCCTGCAATTTGGAAAACCAGAAGAGTGGTCAACGAAGTTATAAACGAAGCCGGCAGGGCGAATGAAACACAGTATGGAAAACAAATGGAGGAAGCGAAGGCCATCCTAAGCAAGTTAAAACAGATGTTTGGGCGAGTTGGTAAGACATATTTGAAACAGAACAGCGCGGTTTTCACGGGGACAAGCAGGGAGACAAGCAGGTTTTCCGCGTCGTTTCTCCCTGCTTGTACCCGTGAAAACCGTGCTGTTCTGTTTCAAACATCCTAAGTAGTCTTGCAAATAGTGCTCCATATACTTAGTATATATATATATAATATCTCGCGGTCTTTTGTTCGTTTTCTTGAAGGATAAATAACTGACAATTTATTTTTGATGAAGATGTTTAAGCACGTGCTTAACCTAACCTAACCACCTCGTTCGTGCAGCACGCGTACGCGTGCTGCACGAACGAGGTGGTTAGGTTAGAGAACACTGCAGTGTTTACCTGTTGTCCTTGGTTAGACATTTGCAAGCCATTTGGAGCGTCCCGAGGTATACCGAAACCAATTGAAGGAGCAGGCGCAAGAAACACTGCAAGCGCTGTCTTATCCGCTTTGTGTCTACGGCGCCGGGCGCTTTTTACGTTACGGAACGACCATTTCTGTGTCGCCCAAAAATACTGCCTGCTTGTTTGTTCCTATATCTAGCGGATATTCATCTGCGATTTGCGGTTGTTAACTCAGAGCTATTAGCGGCGAGAATTTGGAGTGGCGCCCTCTCGAGAGTGACGTCACGGCGAGGACGCCGCTCACTGCTCGCTCGGCTGCCGCGAGCGCTCGTTCCCTTCGTGTATGCTTGGGGTATTGGTGGCTCGAGCCGTACTCATCGAAGGATTTGTCGGCTTCTATCTGTTGCCATGCCTGAGCCACAGTTCCTTCTTCAAAAGAGGGTGAGTCGAGAAAAATTGCGGCTTGAATATCGCAAACTATGTATCGTTGAAGGGATCTACTGGTTTTGCAATGTATACTTGCGCCTTGTCTGTCCATAAATTTTTCGTAAAGAAGAATATCTGTAAATTCAACACGCGAAGTTATGTATGATGCTTCACTGCACACTTAACATTCCCTTAGTACTTAGCTATGAGAGACATTGCATTTTGCGTGGAAGAAAACTCTTGGTATTTGGTGTCAGCATGTTATCCGTGTTAGAAAGACACTGCCCAGCGAAGCTGTCATCGTGATTCTTATAACTCTGGTGAGTTGTTCCAGTCAAATATGGCCAGTTTATTAATGCGTAAAAGATAGAGCAAGGCGCGCATTTCGTGTGAAAATTTTGCTACTAATTTCGCCGCTCTCTGATACAGCTATAGGCCCCCATAAAACGAATTGCTCATGGCTGCTAACACGACGGCGCGTCATATATATAGAGTATTTATATAGTCAATTCACAAATATCATAGCAGCAATTACCTGAGAAAAATGTTTCGTGGTTAAGATCGAGAGCCAATCACTTGCAAGCGACGAAATGTTTCATGGTGGCCCTCAGTATAGCCCCATCAGGCAACGGAAGCAACCGACTGTCGTTATCGCGAGGAACGCACTGTTCGCGAAACCCATCAGTTCACTACAACTTCGAATTGAAACCATGAGGCAGTTTTTTACATCGCCAATTGTAATGCCTATAGTGCATACTCGAAGTACTACAGCGCAGCTTAGACTTCCTATAAAAGCAAAATTCAAGCACCTTCTGCATCACTGTCTCGATCCGGCGTTTTTTAATTACACAAACGGAGAACTATTCACTTCATCACTATTGGCGGCGAGGAGCTAAGGAGTCGCCATCTATCGGAAGCGCCTCGCTGGCGTAGTATGAGGGATCACGCGGCGGGCTCCTCATATATATAGATTTGCTGTCAGCGATCACTGAAAACACCACGCGCGAGCTCTCCCGAATATTTCTGTAAGTACTTTCGAAACGAGGGAAGTTTTTTACTCTCTAAATAATAATCTTGGGCAAACTGAAAGCACACAATCGTTTACAGACGCTATCTCTTTACCGAATACGTACAGTGAACGCCACTGCGCGCAGTCGCCGCAATGGAGTCTCCCGAACCGGCTTCTTGCGTGAAAGCTAGGTAAACGCTGAGAGCAAACTATGTGAAATATGTTCTTGTAGTGTTTGTATAACTAAATAGAGCGTCATAGAATGAAGCCTCAATGCAGCGATCGCACAGATTCGCAGCGACCGACTGCGCGTCTGCATGCTTGTCCGCGCACTGTTTCGCTTTCGCCGCGTGCGCGTTTTCGCACCGTGCCATGAGCTTTAGGCCGCAGAATATGAGCATTTGACAGTATACAAGCAACCATTGTTGCGTGGGCGCTATTAGAGCTGTTCAAAAATAATTTCATTGTAGACTTCGACGCCTACGGAGTCTGTGATGTGCCTTCGCGACGATTCAATCTTTTTTTTTTTTCTAGATTCTTGGTCGTTTCAATATTATTTCTCGAGTTGCGTCCCACTGTATGTTTATCGGCGTTCTCAGCGGGCGATTTCCGCTGCTTCTTTTTTGTAATCCAGTGCATTAATTCATAACACAAACATGACCATATGCAATGCTTTTTTTTTAATGTGCTTCTTACCGCTCCCTTTCCACTCCAGTGAACTTGCCAATATCTATAGCATCGACAAGTTCATAGACCAAACCGTCATGACATTAGTCGGGCAGCGGACTCGGGCGAGCGTCTCAGTGCGCGTTTTCCCAACATCGCAGACCCGGCGCCGTAGCAGAAATCTTCCTCGCGTCTGTGCTTGCTGCATACCCGAGTTGTAGCCGATGACTGTTCGCCGGTTGTATGTTTCGCGAGCCAAGCTTCACGCAGCTTCTTGTCCTGCGGCTACGTGTGAATAAGGCTGCCACCGGGCTCCGTTGCGTACGTCCGGCACTGCGGCACCGAGCAGTAGCCTACCATGTTGCGCGCCTTCCAAGGCAGCCACTACCTATTGTAGTGATTTCAAGCGTTGTAAAGGAGACACTCGAAGCGGGAAAATATCTCCACTAAATGAGGACGGCAGCGTACGAGAGAATTTAAACTCTCGCTTTTAGCTCGTTTCGGCGCTCCCGAAGCAGCCGACGAGGCCGCTATGGGCTCCCTGCAATGGTCAGGCGGCGCAGCGATCGGCCCATTTCGGACCACCGACGCTTGAGAAAGGACGTCAGATTTACGACTACAACCATGTATATCGTGTCAAGGAAGTAAACATCACGGACATCACAGCGAGGTGCTTAAATTAAATTATGGTTTAGGTGCCAAAACCGAGGTGTGATTAGGAGGCACGGCGTGGTGGGGGACTCCGGAATAATTTGGACCAACTGGGGTTCTGTAACGTGGACCTAAATCTAATTACACAGGTGTTTTCGTATTTCGACCCCATCGAAATTCGCCCGCCGTGGCCGGGATTTAATCCCGCGACCTCGTGCTTAGCAACCCAACACCATAGCCACTAAGCAACCACCGCAGGTCGCGAAGTATTTGTCACAACAGGAAGCATGCTTACGACGTCGAACTCATAGTTAGTTAACAAATCATTATTTTATGCCACTTAAGCGAGCAAATACGGCCGTGGATGCCTCTGAACTGTCAATTGTCGCTTCATTACTTGGAGCGTGCCTTGCACCTCACAATTGTATAGGTTTTGGCGAATTGGCAGGTAAGTTCTCTGTTGATAAAGTGCTTCGAGCATATTCTGGTATTGTCGTTCGGGCTCGAATGTGAGAGGGCATTACCGCTGAAGCATCACAGAGAGCAATCAGCTGAGACTAAACAACGTGAAGGCTGAACAAATATGCGCTTGCGTGCGCGAGAGAAATACCAATTTTCGAATACTCGACGTGTGCTGCAGTGTACTCCAACCTTAGTTCTGTTGTTCTAAGCGCGAGAAAATATCAGCACGAATGAGCTCGGTTCCAGAATTCGCGTCTGGATCTTGGCGCAGGAAGAAACACAGCGCGTACAAAGCTCCAGCACGGAGCGCTTACGAAGCTAGATTTGACACGTAACAACCACTGCGCGTTTGTTTTGGAGTAAGACGAGCTAAAAAAAAAAAATACCTATACTAATTTACAAGAGCGGGAATCAGTTCACGCGTTTTTATGCAGTTGACGCTTCATTGTGTGTTTTTACGGATACCACTGCTGTTTTTTTTTTATTTGTTCTTGTTTTTTGCATTTACGTCTTAGTTCGTTTAACAGAAATTTGCAAGGCCGACACGAACCGCGACGATCCACTTCAGCCGCCGGGTTGCGTCCCCCGGTTTTGAAGGGAAGCGGTACAATTTGATACCGACATCCCCTTCACGGTTGTGACAATCCTTAACGCAGAAGTATATGCGCTTGTTCATTTTGTTCACACTTCTCACGAAGGAGCTGCCAAAAGACCGCGATGAATCAATTGGAAAATTGGAAAATCAGGCTTTCAAGCGGGCCTGAGCGCACCATGGACAGTGGTGAAATGACGGTGAGGGCCTACCCGCGGGTGCTCACCGCCGCTGCTAAGTGGCGCGACATGTACAGGAAAACTTCATTGCAGGGTGCCCATGTCCACGTGATCCGTAATAGCACGTCACGCCGACGGTGGCGCCAGCTTTTCCAGTGGTGGAGCTCGAGGCCAATACGTGAAGGAGAACCTCGAGCGCATACCTTCATAAGGAAGCTAGACACCACAAGCCTTACATATTTCACTTGTTTTTTTACCCTTCACCGGGGAATTATGATATCTTCTAGAGAGAGAGAGAGAATAATATTTTTATTGGGTGAAAGCAGCTTTGGAGAGGCGTCCTTATTCCAGAATGCCTTGAGCTCGGGCCGCGTCCTGGGCCCTTGCAATCAACCGTTGCTGATCCTCGAGGTCGGAGCTGGTCAAGGCTCTCTCCCAAAGCTCGTTGGTGTGGTAAGGGTTCGGAGGATTTGATGGTGCCGCTCTGCAACCCCTACTATGATATCTTCAATATGTCCCATACTACAAACGAATGACGTTTCGGCTTCTTTCTGGCTGCAACCATTCGGTCCAAAAGGCATATATCGCTAAAAAATTTGGGCCGAGCAGCCTGTGTCAGCTCGCCAAACATATTCGTCATGTATATTCCTCAAGCAACAAACAGCAGTGTAGCACGGAAAAGGGATTATATATTGGTACATTCCTTTTCCTGTTCTTGAAACAGCTGTAAACCTCAATTAACTGAACTTCAAATTACCGCCACTCAAGACAAACACGTGAAGAACCGGTTAATTTTTAGGAGCAGTTAAAGGAGCAAGTGGTGCTGGTAGAATCTAAACTGCAGTGTTAGTTAAGTCCTCGTATTACTGCCAAGCGTTTCTGTGAAGAAATGAAAAAAAAATTGATATTATACCATGAACTAGTCGTCGTGAGCAAACCTGTTTTAGCGCATTAAGATCAAGGTAACTGTTGTAGAAGTCATATATAGCCAGCGTTTGTGACATACCTGTTGCACCGCGGCAGGTATGGTATCATAACTGGATGCTTATATGCTATGTTGTTGCGGTTTTGTCGATCCGCACATGAAAAAATTGGCAGTGGCTTAGCTCGGCTATGCCAGGATATACGTAGCGAAAGCTAAGGCATATCATGGTTAGCCTTGGTTAATCTTGATTGCAAGTCCAGGTTGTCTGGTGGTCTAGCTATGTTGCGGCGTTTAGCCATATGTTCGGCGCGCTGTTCGTCTGTTTCCTTGGCGATTCGTTTCGTCTTCATATCGTTCCGATTTCGATTCCAGGCCTCCTCCTTCTTATCAGAATTGTCGCCGTCCATACCGCCGCCTCAACTGTAGTTGCGGCGCACGCGAGCTCTCCTTTTCAATCCTCCGACATGTTATCACGCATGCGACGCAGCTGGCGAAGCGAGCGGAGACGAACGCAACGACTAGGAACGCTATGTGACGTCATGTGCCTCCTCGGAGCACGGCCACGGTGAAATCGTAAGTTCGCGGCCAGTAAAGCTTTCGCTTTAAAACCCGCAATGCGCTAGCCTGCGCTCCTTCGACTGGCACTGTATATAGCGTTGCCTTCGAGAACTGTACTGTCGTCTAAGAAATAAGCTATTTGAATAAATTTTCGTGACGAATACGTCGTAAATATATATTTGAGATGACCGCCATAAGCAGAGGGAACGAGAGCGAACTAACGAATACACTGCAGAAGTCGCCCGGACTCCGCCCTTACTGCAGCAGACGACAGGCGTGAGTCCGTGCCTTGACGTCACGCGAGCGGCACTCGCAGCGCCCCTGTAGTTCGTTCTCCGGGCTAATAAGCAGCTGAGTATATAGCTGCGGGAGGACTAAGGCGACATGACGCGATTTTACTCCGCTTCAAAGGCTTCTCCTGTGACAACTCTGCACAGGGAGTTTTAAAAAACTCCCCTCGCCGAAACAGGTTGGTCACGTGGCGCTTCCCATGAGGCTGTGCGCAGCGCCAGCGACCGGCCGTGTCGGCGAAGTAGCTTTGATCACTTTGCTGACAACGATGAATGCAAGAGCAACGTTTTCAAGTGCGGAAAAGGCTTAGGTATTCCTCGAAGCTACTCATTGACTTGTCGGCTCAGCTTTCTGACTGCGTTTTCGTGCTGCGTGACGATGGCTTGTGTTCTTCAGTACGTGAAATGCGACCTTTACGTCCTTGTGAGTGCATGCTGACAATGTCCTGTATGATGTTTGAAAGGACCGCGTAGCAATGGCAACAGCCGCCACCGTTCGAGCGACGACGTCCGTGCTATAGTTGCACATAAATGGCATATTCCAAGTTCGTTGCCGTGCTGCGCTGCCAGTGAGAAAGACCGGAGTGCAAGCAACTGTTTTTGTGTATCTGTGTACGGATATCCCCGCTCAAGAAAAACGGTAGACATAAGTCTGCGTAAGCTTCTTTGCGATGTGAATCGAATTGTTTCGCGCACTTCTGCTTTGATCACGTCGTTGCTTCCAGTATTGCATTAACATTATGCTCTTTTTTTTTTTATTGCGATAAGGACTTGCCCTTAAGGCATAATTCTTGGAGCGTATATGTGTGTTATATGTGTGCTGTGAGGCCTGTGCTGTGTATGAATTGAAGCAGTGTTTTGTGGAATCTGTTGTCATGTATCCAGCGGTCCTAGCTGGTTGTCACACCGTAGCGGAGGCCGGCTTGCAGTAGGAGACGCGAGCGTTCCGATTGTAAACCCGTATATGTCCATATTAGGTGGTATGCATCTGCTTCCACCACAGGAACGGAGCAGTATGGACACGTAGCACCCAGTGGTAAATGCGACCAGTTCCACCTTGAGACAACAGCCGGTGTAAGGGCCAACCCGGCCCGTAGCCTCCTAAGCACAACTTCCTCCGCCCTATAGTAAGGTGAAGGGGGAGGGAGCAGACACACGGTGGGATAAGAGCGCGTGTGTCCTGCCGGAGAACATTTTTACGGGCTCGGAGCGAGTTACGGGGTTGGGGTGGGAGGGGAATAGGTGGTGGATCAGGATTAGGAGGGCAGTGTGCCTGCTGGTCAGTAGCAATGTTGTGAGGGTTCGCTGAATGGCCTTGAATCCAGTGTACCTTGACGCAAGTAGCTGTTTTACTATTCATAGTGTGTATTGTCTCGCAGATTTCCATCGCCTTATCAACCTTCTTGAGTTCCTGAATAGCCGCTAAAGAATCAGTGAAGATATCTAGTTGCTTGATGGTAGGCAGCTTAGATGTCTGCAAAGTCTATACGGATGCTGCCATTCTCCCAGACGGCGGAAGGACATCATTCCTGAGTACTACGCATAATTTCATCAGCGGCCACCAGCGCTATCTACGGAAGCCAGCTCTCTAGTAATGGAACTTCAAGCCATCCACGACGCTGTGCAAGATGCAACATTATGCTCTATACCAGATACTGATTTAGAAGCATGCCTGCAGGCTTCGAGTGTAAGGGTTCGTTCGAAAGGTTAGCGATGTAGCTCCTTTTCACAACCGAGAGACATTGCTTGGACGCTGAGCAAGTAGTGCGGTCTAAAAAATGTATGACAACGCACTTTTCGGTGTTACGTAAGCGGCTGCGGGTCACGCTCACACGTAATAAATTCTCGCTACGCTACCATTATTTCGCACAAAGTTAATTTTGCCATGAAGCACACGCACTTGAATTTTCCCTGCTTACTGAAACTAACGCACTACTTTTTGGCCGCGAACGCCGGCAGTGTGCGAAGGCTGTTCAGCACTCACAGAATGGCATGCTAGTTGTGAAAAATTATGTCATTAACTTTTTTCTCACTATCCTAAATTAAAAGTTTTGTGCTGATTAAGGTCTTTGGTTCATTTCAAAGAGGCAGGTCTCATATTAGCTAGCATGTGAGCCGCGATTCTAAAAACAGCACAGGTGCTCGCTATAGGTGGTTTCGAGGCCCGCAGTATCGTGGCTATATATACTGGCAGCGTTTTGCTTGTGTGTCACGTGTATACGTTGGATGTCTTTCAAAGTTCTGCATTGGGTGTTTCTCAAATGTTTATGTATGCCATGATTTATGTGCATTCGCTGGCTTGTTTCGTTGAATTTGACGTGGTCTTGTATGTATAACTCGAAATTTGAGCAGTAGCCTCTGTATATAAGTATGTTCACCCAAACTGGCGCGATACTTCTTTTTATACTCCCGTTGAACCTCGAAAAAGCTTCCTCTAGTGCGAAGTAAAAATAAAATAAAAAGCAAAAAAAAACCCTGAAGGTTCCTCGCTACAATTCCGCTCGCACGGAGTAAAATATTTCCTCCGATCATACGGAGTATAATTAACTCCCAACCGGGGGGACCAAGATTACAGCCTTTTGCCACACAACGATAATGGTCATCTCTCTTGTCCGCATTTCCTTTCTTTAACGCTGCGAGCCCGGTACTACCAAGTCACGAACAGCATGCGCGTTATCAGCATGACAGAGCATTCTCAACAGTAAAGTACATCGAGCGCAGCGTTTTCAAGGAAGGAAACGCAGGCAAGACAGATGACGATTATCGTTGTGTGGCAAATATACACCCCAAAGGTTGTACATTTGCTTAAGGGTGTGTAGAAGACAAGCATTATACTCCCACCTGGGAGATATTTCCGTTTACGGATGCAGATCTTTCTGAAGTATATTTGTACCATGCCAAGTTGATCTATCGCTCCTCTTTACTGTCCCATTAAATGAAACATCAGTTTTTGGGTCGCTCGGCGTCACGCGGGGCGCGTATGTCTGACCCCATGGTGATGCACGGAGCGCGATGCGCGGCGTATCCACTCAGCCGCGGCACCGAGGCGGCCGACGCATGCACACCTTCCACAAGAGATACGCCGACGGGCGTATCAGCCGCTGCTGACAAAATACCCATTGTGCACTGAATGCGCCGTCTCCGTATCGATTGTTATCGCGAAAGGGCGGCGGCGTTGGCTGCAGAGAGCATTGCGCGGGGCGCGCCGCCGGCAGAGCGATCGTTAACACGCCGCGGCCACGGCTGTCGTGCGCCCGCGCTGGGTATACGACGCATTGTTCCGTGGCAGCGATGTATACGCGGCACGGAATCAAACGATACTACCGGCACGCGCGGTCGTCTTCGTTTACAACACCGCCATAACGGTGGTTTTCTAACACGTATCAAGGTTAGCAGTTATACAATGCGATGCATTAGAGGGAGAGAGAGAGAGAGAGGTTTAATGATACGAAATGCAGAAAGGTCGGCCTGAGGTATATTCCTCTAGCCAGCTACTCGGCGTTGGGGGAAGGGGAAGAGGGAAAGAAAGAGGGAAGAAAGAGGTGCATGATGGGTGACGATGACGATAGAGGGAGGATGTAAAACATATGGCAAGCAAATTGGCATGCTCAAAGCCTACTGTCCGGGCCCGTACTTCCGGACCTTCGCACCTGTGTGTATGCGTGTGCGTGTGTGTGTGTAGACCGTCCTGCGGGGAGGCGGCTAGTTTGCAATGACTAAACGAACGTTCGCATCACCTTGTATCGGGAGAGGACCGAGTGTTTAAAAACCGCTGTTGTGCGGCTGCTCAGGACACTCTCTCTCAAGCAGTCATGTTAGACTGATGTACTTTCTCAAACAGTCATGTTAGACTGATATAAATACTGTAAATAAACCCATATTCCTCGTTCTCGATGAGAAGCAGTCCTTCCCTTCATCAACGTCCTCAGCGTGGATAAGTTGGACGACGGCATGGGCCAGCTACCTTATAATTCGTGCCCGACTCCAATCTTGACAACGGATCACGAGCGATGGGATTGAACCCCCAATCATAATACGGTGACTCGCTCCACGGGCTGACTTAAGCTTCAATTTTATCACGTGGCGCTCCCTGCTAGTTATTCCCTCCATATCTATACGAATGCTTCCGCCTGCAGCAACGTGCGTCTAGCTTCTTCGTTCACGCTGTAAAGCTGCGTTGAAGGCCTAGCGAACCGAAAGAGCATGTAGAGCTGCAGTCTGCATGCGCATGGCACAAAATCGGAGCACATCTTGTTTAATATATATATATATATATATATATATATATATATATATATATATATATATATATATATATATATATATATATATATATATATATATATATGTGTGTGTGTGTGTGTGTGTGTGTGTGTGTGTGTGTGTGTGTGTGTGTGTGTGTGTGTGTGTGTGTGTGTAAGGCAAGGCAACGCTACTATAATATATGACACGGCAGCGGCTGCGGGGAACGGGTTGATTTAAGTTCAAGGTGCGGTACGGTACGTTTTTGCTATTTCAGAAAAATAAACACCATGTAACTATGTCAAGCGGACAACACAAACAGGGCGTGCAGAAGCAGAGCCGCATTAATTAAAAGCACACCGCAGGGTCAAGACGACAGAAGCGGTCGCTCGTCAAATCAACATTTCTGTGTCCGCCGCGGAGTTTTGTGGATGATATGTGATTGCTCGACGTCGCGGATTTGATCCAGACCGCGGCAGCCGCATTTCGACGGGGGCGAAATAAAGAAAACGCTCAAGCATTTAGATTTAGGGAAACGTTAAAGGCCGCGTTGCGGCTGGAGGTGGCGTTAGAGCAAGGAATCCACCAAGCTCCTCGGCGAATATACGTCCAGTAGTAGGAATCATGGAAAAATGATTTGTTTGACATTAGTTAGACGGCTCCAGTTACGGAAGCCCACTCCATGCAGGAACAAGTTAAGCGTCCGAGTTCACATCAGGACACGTCGCCCCCCCCCCCCCCCCCCCCCCCCCCACCACCACTGCACGAAACGTCTCCGCTTTTAATACCGTCGTTTTCTCTAGGTGACTCGACTATGAAACCTGATGACTGTATCGCAGCCAATAACAATCGTAGAATCGGTTGCGGTACCACGCCAATGCTATCGCAACGCTCCGCAGCGTCCACCTCCGAAGCATCCCCCCCTCCGATGGTATGGAATATGTGGTGGTGGTGGGGTGGGGGGGGGTGCCTTTTGTGGACCCGTCAGCAGTCAACGCTGCGTTGACTCCTTAATTGGTAGGCGCTGATGGATAGATGGGGGTTGCCTTGTGGCAACGTCTAACTCATGCCTCTGGCCGTGTTGAAACATAACAGACACCATGGTGTCAAAATTAATCCAGAGTCCGCCACAAGGGCGTGCCTCATAATAAGATTGTAGTTTTGGCACGTACAACCCCATAATTCAATTAAAGTTTAATACTTCTGCCCCGATTCGGTGTGCCATGTGAGGCAATGACAATGCTCAATCCTCTCAGAGGTTATGAAATATGGCGCACAACAATGCCTCAAGCATACACCTCCCCCTGTGTGTTCTGTGTACTACGCAGACAAACAGCAATGGTACATGCAAGGTAAAGTTTAATCAACTCACCACTCTCGCGTTGGACTGAACGTTGAAGAAATGCAACATTCGGCGTCAACATCGGCGCTGATTATCGCCAATCAAAGGAAACAGCGCAGAAAGCTTCGCTTACATCGATTCCCACAGTGCGTGGGGTCTGCACAATTTTTCATCATCTTTCCCGTTAAGTCCCATAGAACAGAGCCTTACATTTCTTAGACCAGTTGCGAGTGCACGGAACATGCATGTTGTCGAAAGACAATTCGCCTGGCAAAGGGTTGAGCAAAAGCCATTAAGCATTGGAAGAGTTGGGGTCGGGCATGCAAAAAGGGGTAGTTGGCCATGCTCTCGTCCGACTCACCCACGCAAAGGACGTTGATGGAGGGAGGAACGCGTTCTCATCGATAACGAGGAGAACTGGGTTTATTTGCAATATCTACATGAATAGTGGAGAACGTTACATTTCATCAGTCTAGCATGACTGAAAACGAAGCACTGAGGAGCCGAGAACGGCTGCTTAAAAACCCCTCTGTCCTCCCTATAGATCCCTAGGCCAGGGAAACTGCCGTCCAACCTTTGTCCAATCGGAGCCTCCAAAGTTGTCGATGCACCCGCCTTTGAGGGCGAGGGTTCACGCACTCACTCCCGCACCTTTGTTTCACTGCATTAAAGCTTTGTTCTGGGCGAGTTGGTGCATGCTTGATTTGACAAATGTAACAGCGCTAACACAGCGCTAACAGCGCTTGTGTTTCGTCCTTGTTCCTTTAGCGCTGTTACATTTGTCAAAACTTTGTTTCACTGAACACACTGAAAGGAGTAGTGCCTCGTAGACAACGGTTGCTGAAGCTGGCACGTCTTGGTTCTTGAGATGACCCCTCAGTTAGCTGCCGCGTCTGTCAAACGACCGTGGCGGTTACCAGAGTCTGTGGGCGAACGCCGTAGAACACCCTTTGCCAGGAGTTTTCTCGTTCCCATTAATCCGTGAAGGTGACAGGGAACCAGCTAACAATACTCGGTCCGCCAAACGTATCTCGCCTTGCGGCGCCGCCAGACTATCCGAGGGAGACGCAGTGTTGGATTCACGAAGCGATTCGTTGCAGCGTGCTAGGAGAGGTTGAATGAGTACTGACACAAAAATTTGCGATCTGGTTGTTTCTGCTGCAATAATTAGGTAATGACCCATTTATCACAACACGAAACATCATTGGCTTCAGAGCGCGACAGGTAATTATTTGGAGTCTTGTTTGTAGCGACCAGCCACGAGTTACGCCAAAGAAGGAATGTAAACACAGCTGGACACGTGATCGCACAAAACTGTGATGTGCGCACGTCAGCGCGCTCGCCGGCGCGAGAGCTTCATGTTGCTATTTCTTCTGCTACGCCTGCACGTCCTTTGCGATGTCCTCGTCATCATCGTCGTGCTTGTTTTTGTCGTCCCGCGCCGTCTATTTCCTGCTTGCAGTAGTCGCCGCCGAATTAAACGTGGCCGACCACGTTTGATTAGATTCACTACAAAGCAACGACTCGGAAAGTGCGGCTAGCGACAGCTATCAATACGCGTACGCACAGGGACAAGTAGTACGAGCCATTCGTCGAGGGCGCTTTGGGAATGACACATACTGCGGTGCAGGACACAAGGAGAGGTAAAAGTCGACACAGCATCAGGCTTGGAGGTACGTAGTCTTGGTGGAAGATCATCGGACTGCTCTAAGCTCGGCCGGTTTTGTTTATACCAGGCATGCTCGAAATGAAACGAGCAAATCTGGCTGCTCTTCAGCGGGGCCCATTCTAAGCGTCCAGCGGCTTGCACGAACTCGGACCACTTCCGCCGCTTATCGACGCCGACGGTATTGGGGGCGAGCTGCACCACTGGAAAAGCTGGCGCCACCGTCGGCGTGACGTGGCATGAAGGATGACGTGGACACAGCGGCCGCGTCGGCTGCTTCGGAAGCACCGAAGCGAACTGAAAACGAAACTTTAAAGTACCAACTGCGCTGCGGTTCTAATTAAGTGGTGAGGTTTTCCCGCCTTGGGTATGTGCTTGACAGCATTTGAAAGTGCTATAATAGGTAGTGGCTGCTTTTGGAGGCGTGCAGCATGGTAGGCTACTGCTCGGTGCCGCAGTAGCCTACCAATTACGTGCCGCAATTACGTAGGCAACGGAGCCTGATGTCAGCCTTATTCACACGCAGCCGCAGGACAAGAAGCTGCGTGAAGTTGGCTCGCGAAACTTAGAACCGGCAAACAGCCATCGGCTACAACTCGGGTATGCAGCAAGCACAGACGCGTGGAACACTTCTGCTACGGCACCGGGACTGCGATGTTCGGTGAGTATAGCAGAAAACGCGTACTGAGACGCTCGCCCGCTGCCCGGTTACTGCCATGACGGTTTGGTCTATGAACTTGATGCTAGATACTGGCAAGTTGCTGGAACGGAAAGGGAGCGGTAAGACGCACATTAAAAAAAAGGCATGGGATATGGTCATGTTTCTGTTATGAATTAATGCACTGGATTACGAAAAAGCAGAGGGAAATCGCACGCTGAGAAGACCGATAAACATACAGTGCGACGCAACTTGAGAAATAATATTGACATGTCCAAGATCTTAGAAGACAAAATAGATTGAATCGTCGCGACGGCACGTCACAGTCGCCGTAGGCGTCGAAGTCTCTATAACGAAATTATTTTTGAACAGTTCTGATGGCGTCCACGCAACAATGGTTGCTAGTGTACTGTCAAATGCTCATATGCTGCGACCTAAAGCTCGCGGAACCGTGCGAAAACGCGCTCACAGCGAAAGCAAAACATTGTGTGCGGACATGTATGCAGACGCGCAGTCGGTCGCTGCGGATCCGTGCGATCGCTGCAGTGAGGCTTCATTCTGTTATGCTCAATTTGGTTATACAGACAACCACTATCAGAACATATTTCACATAGTTTACTCTCAGCGTTTGCCTACCTTTCACGCAAGAAGCCGGCTCGGGAGAGTCCATCGCGGCGACCGTGTGCAGTGGTGCTCACTGCACATATTCGGTAAAGAGATTGCGTCTGTAAACGATTTTATGCTTTCAGTTTGCCCAAGATTATTATTTTGGCAGTAAAAAACTTCTTACCTCGTTTTGAGAGTACTTACAGAAATGTCCAGGAGGGCGGCCGCGTGGTGTTCTTATTGAGCGCCATTAGCCAAACATATGAGGATCGCGCCGCGTTGTCCCTCATGCTACGCAAGGGACGCGCTTCCGACAGATGGCGGCTCCGTAAGTCCTCGCCCCCAATAGCCAACGAGCAAGCCAAGCGAGTTGGCGATCGCTGCGAAACGGTTATAGGCCTAGCTCGCTGGCCGTCTGATCCGAGGCCGACGGCCCTTGCGACCTGTCCGCAGCTGGTAATAAAGCATCCGTATTCGTCAACACAATCAACGTCTGCACATTTACGTCGCTCATAAGTGACAATACAATTAGCCTTCCCGACGCCATTGGTAGCGATCGCAAAACACGTTAGCCAGGCGAGCCGCTTCACAGAGACGATTGCAGCGGCGGCTGCGCTGACCGCTTGCGAGTCATAATCACGCCAACAATTTACTATGTCGCGCAACGTTTTACAACATGCACACTTTCGAGGTCCCTTAATGAGTTATTACGTGTCAGAAACAAATTTTTCGCCGATTTTTGTGAGCGCCAAAAGAGGTCAGCGTCACGACCAGGGAGAGGGAAAAAAGGAAGGACACCTGGACCGTCGGAGCGGCGAGAAATTTACTCGCAGGGCCCGCCCCGACGACAGCGCAAACTCGTGACGTAGCGTTTTCTCGGTTTACATTCCTTTCTTGATGTCGATGTCGCGAGGTGCTGCGTGTTGTGGTTGGCTGCGCGCACGTATACTTTAAAATTGATTTTAAATATGTCCTAAGCTGTATTCGCCGTTGATATTTTGCAGATGATGTGTGTGTGCCCACATAAATCGATCTCACACGTTAACTCGACTTCGAAATTTTGTGTCAGTACTCCTTTAGAAGGTCACTATACCCCCGCTGGCCGATCGTAACAGCATGGACTCAGCAGTATTCAAGCGAGTTTCCGACTGTTCTTTTTGAAAAACGATGGTGCATGTTTAATGAAAGTAAGTAGATTAGACGAAATTGTTTCAGGTAAATAGGCAATGGATAACCAGGACGTCAGAGAAAGGACAGACCGGATGTTTCAAAGGGGCCCGGCGCAGAAAAAATCGCGCATGTCCTTCGTGTGTGCTGTCTGACATTTTCGCGCCTCACCATGTATGAAGTAAAAAGTATGTGCACCATGCGGGCACATACGAATGTGACGCTTTCGTCTGGGGCCGTTCATCCTGTACGGAGTTTTACACAAAGCCGAACTGTACAGATATGAATATGGCGCTATAGTGTCTGTGCAAGCACGGCGCCAGTGTGGCGGTTTAGACCACCGTGGGGATGACTGACGTTGCATGGAGTTCTCTAATCTTCGTCCTTCTGGCTTCGAACATCCTTGTAGATTCTGGGATTAACCGAAGCTAATTTATCATCAAAGACGTTTTATGTAAGAATGTCTAGTCCAAGTTGACCTGCAATACCATTCGACTGTTTCCAGAAAACTTGAAAGCGGAAGGGTCCTTCAGGTTTCCTAAAAAAAAAACAAGAAAGAAGAAACACATGGCGGTGTGCTGTCGTATAGTATGCGCGTCGAAATTTAGTAGCGACGCACGTATTCAAAACTTTCGCCGTGATTTTCTTAGTAGGTGAAAATTACGCGATAAGATTAATAATTCGCGAATGTAAAACAACCGCGGGGCAAGCACACAACGCAACTTAGCCTCAGAAAATTACGAGAAGCTTCAGTGGCGCTTTCTCGCCGAAACCGCGCCGGGCTTAACGATATGAGCGCAAAATGTACCTGCGGAACTCCTCCATCACTCACATCTCCGCATTAAGAAGGGAGATTGAAAGAAAAAAAAAAAAGGGAAATCACGTCAGACCGCACCGCATACATCCTCGCGTGCTGCGCGTATATGGCTCGTGCCAACAAGTTTCGCATCGAGAGGCGGGCGCCGCCAAATGAATAAGAGAAGCAATCACGCGCTGCACGCGTGTAACAGCTCTCGCGCACGCGAAGCGCACGGACGTGTGCTACGTCAGCGCACGGCGCCCGGCGCGCGCGCACGCGTGCCGCTTAAACACTCTCGGCTGCACGCCGCGTGTAAAGTGCCGGCTAGGCTGTGGGTCTTCCCCCCTGCACCACCATTCATCTCGGCGGCGTTGTCGGATCGCTCTATTCGATTATAATAAATCCACCTTCATCCCACCTTCTCCTTGCCCTCTTCTGAATACTTTTTAGTTTTTTTTTTTTTTTTATTCCGACTCTTTGTGAGGTTTCGCGTGGTGCACACGCCTCCTTTTGGCGCAGGGCTCTCCTCGACTCCTCTCCCTCGCAAAAAGCGAGAGAGTGCGGTGCGTACCTCCCCTTCTGCGCTCGGCCCCTGAGGGTGGCTGCTGTCAGTGGAGCGCCGTTATTTCTTTTCCTTTTTTTTCGTTTATTTGCATCGCGCGAGGCCATCACCGCCGCTTTCATTAGCGTGGGCGACCCCGTATGGAGAAGGACCTTTCTTTTTCTTCTTTTTGCTTCATCTTGTTTGCGTCTCGCTCGTTCTCTCGCTCTCTCTCGGACTGCATACTCGCGCCTGTCCTTCGTTTGGCTTATCTTCGGATGCGTAGCTCGAGATGGATGGACCGATGGATCGCCTGCGGAGAGGAGGAAGGGCAGGTGACGTGGTGGAAAGAAGACGTGCCAGGCCATGGTGAAGGCCGCGAAGGAAGAAGGCGCGGGAGGACGAAGGAGAAAACGACGATGTTTTCCAGCGCGGGTAAGGACGGGCCAAACAAGGTTCCCCTTTCTCTGTCACTCGCGTTTATTATTATTATTATTATTATCATTTCTTTAAATACAGCGTGAAGCGCTTCTCGAGGCTAAGAAAGTGGGGAGGAGAGTGGGAAAATTGTCATTATTCTCTTTTTTTTTTTTTTTTACGCTTACCGTCTGGCACACTCTACACGATGGGTAGCACAAGATGTTTTTTGTTATAGTTTCTTGTTCTCACATTTGTGCATATTTCTTTGTTTTCTTTTATCTCCCGCGCCTTTGCGGTCCCCCTGACCCTGAGCAGACTTGTCGCTTCTGTGTGAGTATTTGCGGTCGACGCGGAGAGGGGGGGGGGGGGGGGGGCAGCTTTCCAGGGCGGCTCCTTTTTCGCGGTCGGAGGGTCGTTTGCCGGCTTTCTTTCTTTCGTTTTTTCCAGAGCATTTCCTTGCTCCTTTTCTTTATCTGCGTCTTGTTTCTTATTGTCCCGCTCCCAGCGACAGTTTTTTTCCACTCGCAGCTTGCGCAAGACGGCCGCTCAAAGAAAGAAAAACACCGCTCTCCGGATCCGTTGCGCTAGTGCGTGGCGCTCCCTCTTTCTCCATCTCTTCTCGCCCGCCTGCTGCTCTCGCCTCGCGGGGCTCTTCTTTATCTCTGGCTTCCAGCGTTTCCTTGTGCGTATTTAATTTTCCCCCCGTGTTTCTCTCTCTCTCTCTCTCTCTCTCTCTCTCTCTCTATTTTCACGTTTTTCCATCCCCGTCGATCTCGCTCGTGCGACAATGAGCGTCGTCTCCGTTCTTTCTGAGCATGCGTCTTTCTTGGGCCTGTCGACTACCGCATTTACCCGGGCGTAACGACTACGCACTTTTTTCTTCTTCGAAACCTTGGACATGGTGCGCGTCCTACCCTAGTCAGGTCGATGATGGCTTTGCTTGCTGGTTCCGGCGTAATGCGTGCCTGCCGCAGTGGTTCAGTGACTGAGCACGAGGTCGCGGGTTCGATTCTTGACTCCCGCGGTCGCCTTCAGATGGAAGCACTATGATAAAACAAAACTGTTGTGCTGAGCTTTGGGTTCACGCTAAAGAACGTCAGAGGGTCGAAATTAACCCGGAGCCTACAGATTTTCACCACAGCATTTCGTGGAAAATTGCGGCTTTGTCTTGCAAATCCCCGTAATTTACTTACTGTGTACTGCCTAGAAACTTCAGCTCAGGTTATTCAATCTCTAGCGAAAATTTCATTCAGTATATGTATTTTTTTTTCTAAACCTTTATGGTTGACACTCGTCCACAGATGATAAAGAAATGAAAGAAAGCGAAATCAACCAAGCGTTATTCCTGTTTGCTACCCTAGAGGCCTACACATGAGGAAGGGGTGTAATGAAATAAAGAAAGTAGATAGTAAGAGAGAACTATAGCTCTGTGCTGGCTCTGAGGGGCCCACCGCGCTTACAAACAGTCACT
Organism: Dermacentor andersoni; assembly: GCF_023375885.2. Taxonomy (NCBI): domain Eukaryota; kingdom Metazoa; phylum Arthropoda; class Arachnida; order Ixodida; family Ixodidae; genus Dermacentor; species Dermacentor andersoni. The sequence goes on from NC_092815.1 coordinate 40,711,130, forward strand.
GAGGTTAGTCGAATTACGAAATTGCAGCACTGCCTATATAGTGATTTCTGAGTCTGCGGCTCGTCAGGCCACGATAATAGAATGTTTGTCTCTTAAAATGGTATGAAGGTAGCTATTTCAGCACTTTCGCAAGAAGGCCCAATCGAGACGTTGGTAAGTATGCTTTATAGGGTAGCGCTGAACTAAACGAACGCCATTTCTAACGTGTAAACCGATGCCACTACATACGCCAGTGCTTCCTGTCCGAATTCCCTCACGCTGATGTCACAGCGGTTCTTTGTGCGTCGCGCGTCGGCGAACCGCCGACGCCAAAGCCAGATTAAATAGACGAATAATCTATAGCATATAGGCCAATAATCTATAGCATGGCTTTATATGGTCGTGATTAACAAAAATCAAGCCCCTTTATTTCCCTTTTTCACATTAAAACCCTTGCGAGGATGCAAATCGTGCACAGCTAGGTGTCAGAATCGGCATACCAAATCATCACCTTTGATTACACGCGTCTCCGGGATTATCCCACTTTACCCAGCGAGGCAGACGACGACGACAGGCCAAACCCCAGGGAGACACACGTGAGAAAAAGGTATGCGAGTAGACACGGACATAAGTACATGGAAACAGACTTTGATATATATATACTCAACTGGTCTTCGTGTCTGCACGCGCGTATTTGTTTTTTTCTAACGTGAATCTCTACCATCTATAGCTTGACTTCCTGTTGTTCTACTTCCCATGGCGATAAAGGCAAAGAAATCGTTATAAAACACAAGAGATGTCCAGTACAGTCTTTTCGCAGTTGCACGAGCCACACATTCCGATGCCTGCCATCCCAATGAGGAGTGAGTGAGCTTTCATAAAAGTCACCGAAGTCAGATGTCGCATAGTAAATCTGCATCGCAGCAATAAAGGTGCGACACCACTTGCAGCTTCAACGAACGGTCAAGTTTGTGAAGACAAGTTTGAGGCTTTGAGAATTTCAGAAAGTTCTCGTCGTGTTGGGAGGAAGCAAACGAAGAGCTCTGACAGCGTACGTTCCCGACAAAAAAATTAATACTGTCCACGCTATTGAATGACTGACTGGGCGACGTGACCGGTAAGGTCGATACCGACGACGCCACTGGAAGGCGATGTCGGAAGACAACGAGCTTGATGGAAAACCTATCACGGAATACCAATAGGAGTCCTACGTCGTAGACCTATAACCTCGTGCTCTAAAAGGCCGACTTGGGAGTAAAAACACACGAGCAACTTTTGAAAGTGCGGTTGCATGGCGTATTTAGAAGCATTACGCAAAGCGGCCAGTTCAGTTGTAGAAACGTCGTCAAATGGAACTTCTTGAACTTGATTGCGACAAGTAAATCTGGGCTGAAAGCATATGTGATGGAGGAGATCGAGCAATTGGTGTAAATGTGCATTCCCTCTCCACAGGTCACGTTTTACATAAGTGTTGGCTCTTGTAGAGCATGCAGCTGTTGGACGACCGGTCTTCTTCGCGGCTCGCGTAATGCTGAGGCATGGTTCACAGGATTGACGAAGGTCTTGCTTCTGTATGGCGTACATACTTCGACGGAATGCACCTTCGTCGAGGGACAACTTTTGAAAATGTGCATCGAGGTGTCTGCGTCGGTAAATCAGGCAGCTATAGCTAATGAGGGCAGAGCCGCCTTAAGTGCGCTCTATGGCGGTGAATTCGACTTCATGAGATCGGGTGGTTTCTAGCGCGATCATGTCTTTCGCACAAGTTGAGGCGCACTGAGTTAGCCCTAGACATATGCGCAGGTTCTAACATTTCATTGAGGGGACTTACAAGCGTTCGTCAGCACTAACAGGCTGCATGCTGTGTGAAGTTATAGCTCACTGCTTACCAAAAAATCAAAAAAAATCGTCCCTTTCTTTGTATCCGGCGATGATTTTAACGTGCACTCTCGTGTACGCATTGATTTGAATTCCCTTTTTTGATTACCCTCTCCAACCCAACTTGCACAAATATTATTGAGCTAAGACGTGTGGCTGCGGGCTTTACGCGAGTAGATGCGGCACTGTGCGTAGAAGAGGGGAGCGGGATTGAATAGGCAGGAGGGCGCAGCTAAAGAAGTGTCTTGTTGGTGGCGTTTGGGTATTTTTTGTTACGCGTGCTTCTTGACGTTGCAGTGTGCTGTTTGTGCATTGTCGTACCGTCGTTGTCGAGCGTTCCTCCTCCACCCCAGTGGGGATGTCGGGGCGATGATGATAAGACGATGACGCGTACTTACAAAGTGGTCCCTTCTCAGCACGCCCCGACATCTCACTCGGCCTTTTGACTGGCGCCGCCCAACAGCGCCTCCTGATCCGCTTTGCTCACGCGCGGACTCTTGTTTTCCGGCTGTCGTCGGCGTTTTGGAAACACAACCTGCCGTCGGTGTCACCGTGGGTGTTGTCGTCTCTCTCTGGCATTCGCGAAATTGACGACGCGTCGGTGTGCCGGCGCAGCCGGTTTACATATACCGGGGCGTATTGCTTGTACGGACTTTATTTTTTTCCGCGGGAAAAGGGGGGAAGCTGATTTTTACTGCAGCTCCAGATGTGTTGGCCTTGATGATGTAATTGTCGCCCTTAAAGCGATTCGAAAGAACTTCTTCTGCAAACCTGAGAACATACTGGAGTGAGTGCGATATGTTGAATGCTGTTTTGCTTTTTACAAGAAATCGATGTCATTGCTGTACAATTGCTGCATTGTCGGTGACGTGTCGGTATACAGACGCAATGTTGCATGTGCATAACATGTCTTTTACGAATAGTTACAAATGCGATCGCTTAAACCCGTATGCCGTTGCAATTGTTGTTGTTTTGTTTCATGCAAAAAAAGTTTCCGCTACTAAGACTTCTATAGAGAAATCTGCGGGAATGACGGGCAGTATGCGGATTGGCCTAAACTTGGTCCGTCTGACTACGAGCGACCTTGTAAATGGTCGCGTTAACCTTATCAGCCTTCTTGAAGCTCAGTGTTGACTGCAAATTTGTTTTATTCTAACACTTAGTCTCAATTATCTTCTAATTTCTATGCTGTTATGATGATCGCTTAGAAAGTGACAAATGAATATTTGTTTAGAATATAAAAATTATAATTACGGGAGGGTGGGGGGCTGGGTAAGTGTTGCTGGAAAGAAAAGTCATCTGGATTTAAACTATAGGTTAGCAGGAAGATGGTGACTAAACTGAATTGGTCAACAGTGGTCTAACAAGAGGTCATGGCTCTCTCCTGCCGAAGTTTCGACAAGAAAATTTGTCGAAATGGTGAAAAAAAAATTATTATGTTTTGTTTAAATGCCACTATTAGATGTCACAAGCCGCATCTCTGTGTACGTGAACAAAGTAACCGCCTCCTCATTTTTTTTTTTTAGTGATAAATACCGCTTTTCTTTGTCTAAACACACATAGATGAAGATGCAAAAATCGTGTGGTGGTGTTACCATATAGATGCTGCGTCTTAGATTTTCGTGTTATCTCGCGGTATATCGAAAAGCACTCGACAAGCTTTGGTGGTCTGCGAGAACGCAACGGTCTAGAACAAAATTATGACAATTTTGTCGAAAGGTAACTAGAAATCATACGACTAAGCTGTTTTCATATATAGCTCCACATGCATCTGACTTCATATACGAGGGCAATATTATTGCGAATGACGTTCTTAGCCCAATTAAGCCACTTACGATATATCTAGTCTCATTAGGCCGCTCTCCGACGAAAAACATATGGTTGATCCCTCTTCCATAGGAATCGGTACAACACGAAAGTGAAACGTGTCTCCACAGAAGCTGTTGTATGCTTGCTTCGTGAAGTCACGGTTCGCTGCAGCGAAAGGCGCCCGATTTGGGGGTCGGAGACTGTGTTGCAGGTTTGCTTGGCGCGCGGCGTCCTGTTGACGAGCGGCGTCCTGCTGCCGAGTCGCTTCGGCGAAGGTGCGAGCATTTTGGTGTTCGGCTCCGTAGTGTTTTGGGCAGCCAGTTCAGTTTCCATGCGCTCAGCTTCAGGAATGCGAGTGGCAGAGTAGGCAGCGTGCGCCGCGAACGCGCGAAGGCGTTCGGCTTCACGCTGGCGTGTCTCTCGCCTGACCAAAACGAGATTCGCCCGTCGACTTTATTGCCTTTCTGCGCTGCTTAGCGCAGAAGTTTTCTTATGCGGCTGTCAAACGGCGCACTTTTGATCGCGATCAAGCCCGATCTGGATCGAATTTCTCGGTCGTGATTGGCTCCTTCGCACAAAATGCGCGAGAGAGCCAATCGCAGTCGAGAACTTCGATCCGGATCGGTGCACATCGCGACCAGAATTGTACGTGTGACGCCGGTATTAGTTGGCGCCATCGCAAGCGAAGCAGTAGGCGGTGTGTATAAGTATACTGCTGATGTACGCCGCAGCTGCACTCCGTAGGTGACGATATATGTCACAGGCTAATCGAACGCAAAAGTCAAACCATATGCGGAAACTGCGTCGTCACCTCAGCAGGCCTTAGTGCGCCTACACATGGCCTACACCAGGCTACACCGCGTTGGAACCTCCACAGCGCTGCAACTACTGAAGCGCTCACTGTCGGCGCTCATTAGGGTCATGGAGTACTTCGCTTCACCGCTCCTAGATGGCGACGCCATCCCTGTCAAGATAAACCCCCTTAAACTTCGTAAAGTATAGCGCCACGCTTTGAAGAATGCCGCCTCCTCCTCGCGCGCTCTGGCCGAGGCCGACGCCGCGTCGCTATTGGCTTAATAGCATCACGTTGGCCCTCCCGCCGTGCTTCAGCGCCATTTTCGCTCGAGAAGCGTCTACGGAGTGGCGAGGAGCGCATGTTGGCGCCGTTGCTACGCTCGAGCGGTGTAGGCAGCGCTACGGTCGAGGAACGAGCGTGAAAGAGAGGAGAAATGAGGAGGAGTGAAGGCGGAGGATGAACGTGTCGCTACTTCACGAAGTTTAAGGGCCTTTATGCCAACGAAAGCATATTTTACGCTTTCGCGTCGACGTCATATCCGTTACAGGAAGTTGATGGCGGACTCCAGCATAAAAAACTTTCATGTTAAAAAAGCTTCCTTCAGAATCTGTCCGGTGCTACCAAATGGAAGCCGCGGCACACGACTTTCTCGAGCACAGCAGCACGATGCTTTAGCTCTTCGCCACGAGTGCTATGGGGCAGCGAGGAATAAATACGCTTTTTTCATTTTCCTGCGTTGCCCTCTGCCGCACGCCGCTGAAAACGTTTTGGAAGGGTTCCGGGGCTTTCGCCGGTTGATTAGTGTACTTGCGACCATGTTGAGATGCGCGTTAATTGGTTGTGCGTTTTGTCGATCGCGAGTCATTATTAATGGCTCCTTCGGGACAGCGTGTCGTTCCTGGAAGCCATGTAGCACTCATCGACTACTGGGTGAGCAGGCCTGAGTGCGCTGTTCTGCAAACAGTTCGGCCGATAAAGGCACGCTGAGTTCCATTTGGCGACACGGCTGCCTTAATATTTGTCACTGATTTCTGCACTTGGACATCGCTTTTTTTATTCTTTTTACACATTATTAAGACATTTTGCATATTCAACAAGTCTTCGAGCGCAGCCTTCTGCGTCAGATTTACCAAAGCGACGCACTTGTTTACATCGACATCTACAGCCGCAGATCGTTGTTTTCGTCAAATATTGTGGAAAAGGTGCATCACTGATATGAAATAGCGTCAAAACGTAGCAAAACGTTAATATGTCCGCATATGTACCGTGTTGTTACACCCTGAGATGAGTCAATATGAGCGGCCGAACCACTTAAACAACGGCAACTGTGATCGATATACTTTTATTACGGGCTGTTAATTAACTCTCGCTTTTCTTTAACTCCATCATACTTACAGCTTTAGCGTACCATAGAGCCTTATTAGAGAAAACTGTGCTCGCATAAGTGCTCATTTGTAGGCCGTGTTGTTCTCTCACGAAAACGCGCGGATGCCATCGCTCACATGGCGTTGGTATAACTGAGCGAGGCGGTTGTTTATGCTGCTGTATACCGAATACACAGTCTCTTGTTTGCCGCTAGACGCAGAGGCAAACAGTGCATCTCTGAAATTGAGAAATGTGTCGGCAAAGCAATACGTACAGACCCACCCATATACGTGGCGAATGCGGCCGACAGCCTACAGGTACGGTGACGTACAGCTAGATGCTGGCACAGCGCTGTGTCGCCATTTACCGCTTATTGTGTACGCGGCGTGCGAAGTTTAAGTGTAGTTGATTTCAAATCATTAAGGCTATAGAACTGAACTATATAAGCAGTTTCATTCGACCTAACTGCTTACAGTTCAGTTCAGGTCCACCGGTAGCGAGTGCACAAACTCGAAGGCGCAAGGTTAACCTTCTCTAAGAAGGATCGGCATTGGCTCAAACTTTATGGGTACGGCTTGAGGGGGTTAAAGCTTATGCATCTCAACTTGGCAGGCGTGCTTGACTCATTTTGAACACGATTAATTATATATACAAGCGAAGACGCTGTCGCTATTGTGTTGTCGGTTCGACGGCCGATCGCGCGGGGTTCGGTCGAATTAACGATGGTCGGCACGCTGATTTTGCCGGGGTCACTGACAAGAAAGCCCGCCGCAGTAAAACTCGCGCTCGTCGGTTGCGTCGTTGTCGACCTGGTATGATAAAAAGGTTTCAGTGATTCACAATAGTCGGTCAATCGTTGGATTGAGCGTCTAGTCTCGTATCGACCCAGTGTTGCCGCGCCTTACGAGTACGTGCAGTCAGGCACGCGCTGCCATCACCAGCAAGCGAGGACCGACGCTGCAAGAAGACTTCGTCAGCAACGTGACGTACTTAAGTGTTGCCCAAGTCTAACGCACGGGGTTTTCGTTAAATTTACTAGCCATAAATTACCTGGCTAACGGTGCAGTGCGGACAACTCGGACGATGCCCTGGCCGCTTTCTCTTTTAAAGTGGCGTTGCAGTCTTGCGCTGCGCACGTTTTTGGCATCGCACCGACGTCGAGCTACCAGTATAAGTTTCAACGCGGTACACGGCACGAGTGCTTGCAGCGGCACGCGTCCGAGCGCTTGTTTCTTTTTTTAGGGGGGCTTTCCGGAGCGCGGCCACGCGCGCGACCCTTCCAAAACGTTTCGCGACTAGTCCGCTAGGGCAGGGCGCATGCGCCGTTGTGCCATGAAAGAGGCGGATTATCAGATGTAGCGTGTACTGTGCGCCGCACATCTCGGAGGCCACAAAAAAAATGAGGGAATATCGCGCAGACTTCGCCGGTGCACCGCTAGATGGCGCAACATGTTCAGAAGAACCTTAGCGCGAGAGATAAGCCCGGTTACATTGCAAGTTTCGGCCTTGAGAATAAGGGGTGTGTCGCTGCGTAGCTTGAATGCCAATCGCATTAGATGTCGACTTTCATGGTGAAATGGCTTCTCCCGGAATTCTTTAAGTAGTTGTTTCCGAAGTAAGCAGAAAAATCGTTTAAGCAAATGCGCAATATAGCGTATACATGGGGCTTCAAGAGGGTATACTTGAACGCGTCATTTATTTATTTACTAGAAACTACGTGATGAAATTGAATAGGTAATGTCAAACACTTAATTGCCTTAATAAAGCGATCTGAGTGGCTACCACAGGGAACATAAAGAAGCTGCAATGTGTTTTATCAACGAATTCATGCCAAATCGTAGAAGAATCCATCTACTGCCCATGATTTCCATGACGGTTGAATGCCTGCCTTGCCAAATTTTCGTCTAGCGATGATAGCACGAAACACTATTGTTTTGCCTGCGCATTGCGTGAGTTTAATTCAACGGCACAACAAAACAGACACCGCACAGAGAACACGGTAAACAGAACGCGCTTGTCATTCTCTCTGCATGGGCAATGACCGTTTTCGAGACGTTAAGAAGATATGTACAGCAAACCGCACCGCACTTGCTCAGCATCAGGTCGTTTTGAACAAACTCATATTTCACCTGATCTCTTTTTTTCTCTTTCTTTTATTGAAGTTCGTACAGATATACAAAAATCGTCTGTGACAGATGATCGCGTTTTTTCACTTGTTCATGCGTAGTTCTGGCTGGAACGGACTGAGAATACCGGTGTGAAGAATCGCAGTGTAAGCTAATTTAGTAACTTGAGGGCACCATTGCAGCAATTGTGAAACTGATGCCGACTAGTATATAGAGAAATTATGCCTGCATAGCAGAAATCCTAAGCACCACTTTCGAGGTATAATCCGTCCATGAAATCTGCTTCAGGCATTGTGGTTCCAATTAGGAATGGCTCGAACAGCTGCGGGAAGGCTTTTGGAGAATTTGTACAGCGGGAACGCCAATGTATATTGCCGAAAATATTAGAGGACGGATAACTTGAAAACTGCGATTGTCACTATTTCCGTTAAGTATGTATACGTGTGACAACAATGGCGTTTTGCTCCAATTTCTGAATTTCAATGTGTCCAGAAATAATGAGGGGTTAAGCATAGTGAATCTTCTTTAATGAGATACTCGAACATTTCGATTTCTGTGCGAGCAATGCCCACTTCTTGCAGGTAATCCACCTGACCATGTCGGATTCGGCCATATATGCTTCATGCGAGCTTAGAGAAAAACATATGCATTGTCGATACCATCAAAGCATTCAATCAAACTTTCCAAACGTCGGCTATAATTGCGTACTCTGCGTGGAAGTGCCTTCACATGTAGAGCGAGAAGAAAAAAGATAAATTATATGAGGTGATCCCACGACCCGTTGCCGCACTGTTCTGAAGGCGCATATAAGGCCTCTCGATATCACCTCATATAATGTAACTTCTTTCTTCTCTCTCTCTCTCTCTCTCTACGTGTGGACGCACTCCCATGCATAGTACACAACAACAGCCGACGCTTGGAAAGTTCGAGTGAATGCTGTTACGGTATCGTAATTAAAGCAGTGCGCATGTTTTTCTGTAGCTGCCAATAGCGGTGACACATGCGCAGGCAACGCGTGTGGTGAACGATGGACAAACGCACCTGGCGACGTGGCGACGCGACGCTCTACAGACAGTTTTTTTCATGGGCGACACCATATGGGGCTCTTGCATTGCCCAGGGGGCGCTGCGAAAACGGTGCTAAAAAGCGCCCTCTGTCCTAAAATGGGTCGTAACAAGCTCGGTCGTCTGCTTCGGAAAGCAAGTTTACAATATGGACCCGCCACTTTCGGTTGTGTTATATCACGGCCTGCAGCGAATATCGGGCGCCGAAGATTTTTTCAGGAGTGGCACGCTGCGTAAAGGCAAGAAATTATGCAGTGCCGAATACGTGTATGCCGTTCAAGAATTAAGCGGCGAAGTTTTAGCGCGGTGTCAATCGCAAGTGAAGCGAGTCGCGTACGAAGTGGAACTTCAGGTAAGGTTTGCACGCTGCTAGATTCAGGCGCACAAACGCGAGGAAATGCTTGCTATAAATGAATCCACAGCAGCGATAAGCAGACATCATGTGTACGGAACTGCTCGAGCACACGACGGTACGCGCCGCGACGGCAGCGGTCTTTCAGCATGCCGCGATGTACGTACTGCTCGAGCGCACGATCGTACGCGCCGCGACGGCAGCGGTCTTTCGACATGCCGCGAAACGGCGGGTCTCCTGCAATCTTTGTTGACTGCATGCCGCTAAACAAGTAGTTAGGCCTGCGTTGTAGTAGCGGCCATCTGTCCCTTTTAGTAACATGGTAATAACTGATGCAATGCATATGAGCTCGCACGTACGTGCGAATTGCGCAGCGCGAGCTCGTGCGCTGCTCGCTTGATGTAGCTTTTAATGACAACGCTCGAAAATCGATCTGTAATCAATACTATCTTGCTGCGCTGCCTCAACATGCTGGCTCGAGGTCAAATATGAGCACATTTAACTCTCTAACCTGTGCTGCTGGTAGTGGGGTAGTGAATTATCACCGAATCAACCCGGCCATTTGTGGTCATTTGCACACACCTGGGCACTTCACCACTTCGCACCGGTAGAATTGTTAATTGTCGCTGTGGCCGGGTTTCGAATCGTGAATCACCAGCCATGCCTGCTGCTATGCCGGTCTGCCGTCGGGACTGTAGGTGCAAAAGACCGAATTTTGGAACGCAGATCTATAATCAAGCAAGCTTCAAGACAGGTGAAGCAGTCAGCATGGCGCGAAGTTTCGCTTACCCAGCGCGACGAACTGCAGTGCGCCCGACGCTCCGCTTCGTGAGGCCTTGAAGGGAAACGATAGAATCGGATGTTGGGATTCAGGCCTTCTTGTTCATGGGAGCCCACGACGCAGCAGTATCGACGGTGACGCTTTTTCGATGCTGAGCTAGGTCCCTCCGGATCGGCGTCGCCGATTCCTTCTGCTTCCAGCATTACGTCCCACGGCACACAGAGAGTCCGTTTTCGTTAAACTATAGGCTGCGACCAGCTCGCAGCGTGGTCGACGTGGTCTGTGGGAAGTGACGAGCCTTTTCGCACTCGCAACAGGGCAGAAAAAAGTGCGAATCGACGCAAAACTCGGCCTAGAAACGTGCTTCGCCACAGCCAGGGCTCAATACGACCCAAGCTGGTACGACCCAGATGTCGTTTCCCGCGCCGCCACCAGGCGCCGCTACTATACCTCAAACTCCAGCGCAAGACGCCCATTGCTACGCAGTGGCGCCATCTATGGGCAGTCGGCATGCTGGCTTGGGCGAGCGCTCCGTTTTGCATGGCAGGTATACGCTCGGCGGTCGTTTCTGGCGTTTGTTTTCGCGCTCGTGCGCTCTATTTAGTATGACGTGGCGTCTTCTACGTGGTAAACGGTTCTGTGAGACGTACTGAAGTGGTTTAAGTCGGCACGGCCGGACTTTCTGCTGGCGTTGAGGCGGACGGAGCACGCAGCGCGATGTCTGCGCGCACGTTTGAGCCTACAATCAGCCTCGGAGATCAATTGTGTATTTCTGAAAGTTCCATTCACTAATGTGACCTGAGTGCAGCATTGTCCTCTATTCTAAGGCTCGGCTTAGGAGCAATGAAACATACGCGACGATCGTTACAGCGTGCACAGTACCGTTCTGCTATACGATAGGAGCTGTGCTGTTACACTTTGAGAAGCGTTCAAACTGTTAGCTGCAGATTACATTGCGTGACTACTTGGTTCATTGGATGGGGTTTCCACCCAGGAATAAAACGGTTTTGGTTAGTAAAAACAGCATACTTGACAGTGTTAACTATACTTGTCCAGCAAATCGACCGTTTACGAACTGCGCGAGCATCCTAAGCAGCACGTGGTAGGTGCTGGATTACAGATATCTTTGTTCTATATAGCGCACGGTCCGAGCAGGCGACATCAACGTTTATAGATCTATAAACTCTGTGCGGCGTGGCTATGCGAGGTCGTACTGCGTTAGCCCGTTTTCTCTTTCTTTTTCGAGAAAGAGAATGATAACCGACTTTTTTTTTCGGTTGTGTTCGTTCCGTTCTCTACGACGCACTCACACGTATTACGGAAATTTTGGCCTCAAATATAGCCACCGCATTCTTTTTATCCGATCCCTCTCATATTATGGCTGTATACAGGCCAAGAAGGCAATGCCGAAGCACACAGCTTGTAAGTGTATCGTGCTGGTTCAACAACCGCAGCGATCGCTGTGTTGAGCAGCGCCATCGGCCTCACGCAGGAGGGCTGGCGTAGACATGTAGTAATTTCAAGCCTACTAGACTTGAAACGCGCGAGAACCGTGCCGGTGTATCACAAATATTTGTTAGTGCCTGCTGCTTAGATGTTTTGTGGTTGCCTTAGGTTGGCCGTACACGAGTATGTACGTACGTGCTCTTATGTTCTATATTTTAGCCCCTACGCCAAGCGATCAGATAATGAGCAGATTTACTATTTCATGCTGGTAATACAGAGACGCCGGTTCTATTCGTTGAATTAAAACCGATATGCGCAAAATGGTTCACAACAAATAAGCACACTGTGGGTGATAGTGCGCGTCACATGTTTGCGGCCCCGAGAGATATTTCCGCGTACTCGGTTACCGATGCGCCGAAAGACTTCCATGACGACCTTATATGTACGGACATTGTGTATATTTCATAAAGTACGATCTGAAACATCTCGAAATCGTTCCGCAGCAGGCGAAATCAGTACTTTCAAGCAGCCCCACGCCGGATCGCACAAGCCAGAAAGGAGGAAAGGCTCGCCGCGCACCCTTTCCTTCTCGCCAGATGAAAAGGCCTATAGTAACCGTTAGAATGCCGAAGGTCAACTTGTAGATAGTATTCAGATTTTATTATTATTATTATTATTATTATTATTATTATTATTATTATTATTATTATTATTATTATTATTATTATTATTATTACTGCGGACAATATTCGTGCGTGCCCAATCTGAAACCACAGGATATAGTTTGCATCTCTTCTTTTTTGAAAAAAAAAGAAAAGAACAAGAAATATTTACTGTAGCGTTGCTTTACGTGGTAGTAAAAGTCCGTTTAGAAGAAGGCAAAAAGAAGTAGCAATTATAAAACAGCAGAACTTTTGAAGCAATGAGTCTTCAATATCGGTCACAGGAGGTCGCTTGCTAAGTATCGCACGTAACGAGAGCGTGCTCTTTGCAACCGTACTAGCCACGCGCCTTACCTTGGCATCGTTGTGAAGCGGAAAGAAGCCATTACTTGATCATGCATTTATCGCGGGTTCAGATGGCGCTGTTGTGCCACGAATGACGTGTAATCAGAGCTACGTTAAGTATCGTGCGCGGCGTTCATAGAGGCGCAGTCCGGCAGTACGTTTGCCCGTCCGAGCAGGAATAGTCGCGTTTGCCTGAGCTAACTATGCCATACAGTGGGTACAATTTATCGAACTCGAACGGGGGCTCATAAGGGGTTACAAGGTGCACGTGTAATTTGTTGCAGAAATTTCACGCTTGCTTGGCTATGCCCCGCCCCGCATCTGTGTTCTAGACGTAGACGGTCCAGAAATGGCGTGAACGACAGACTCGGACGGCAAGACAGAGGGATATATCCAACCCGTTTGAACACGCCAGAGCGTCTACGCCTCCACCGAGAGCACAGGTTCCAGAGATCGAGGCGAGAGCTGAATCCCCGACTAAGCCACCCTACCCCGACTGTCTGCGAGCGCGGCGGGCTCGGGCGGCGCAGGGAATTCTCGGTCGCCACCAGTGGGGGAGGGGACACTTCTTTACCAAATGTCCAAAGATTCGCGGCAAAACAAGTGGGCCCACTACGAAAAATTAGATCGTACGACCCCCTCTAACTGTAACATAAGTTGGGCTTGTAAGTCTTCTGATGCGCGAATAAATGCAATTTGTGCATTTGGTTACGTCATTTCCAGTGGCCCGTATACGCCCTCTGCAGCAGGCTCAAAACATTTCACGAACCCCACTGCGGCTGCGCCCCTGATACAGCCTACCAGATTTTGTTCTTCTCATGGTTAACCTTTTGTTAATTTGCTCGTACTTCTTCTTCTCCACTTGCACGTCTTTCGCTTTAGTGCGATTAGCGTTTTTTGGGGAACTTTATCCGCTTTGCGGTACGTCTGTTTGTATCTAACCTCTTTCATGTATACCCAGTGACCAAAGTTGCCTATACTAGTCTGAGCCACTATAGGCATATGCTCTGTGGCTGTTTTTCGGCCGAGAAGACAGCATAGGCCGCTCCATGGGTATACATGGAGCGGCCTATGCTCCATGTATACCCATACGTCCGAATAGACAACTCCAGCACTGCGTATGTAATATTGGCATGTACCCATTCTTGGCCAATCCCCCGGAATGTACGTGCCAAGTTGACACAACGGGGTGCGTAGCCTTCAACATGCCAAAACGATAGCGCCCAATCCACGTATAGAGCGCGACCGTTTGATGGATAGCCATTGCGAGGCCGTAATGCTGTCCGTATAGTGGCGTCACCGCCAGATGGCGCAGCGCGTATATAGAGGGAGTCGTGTGAGAGGACTCCGGCTGCAGTACACGCGCGGAAGTGGCGTCATATGTGACGCCACTTCCACGTGCCCCGTTCGGTGAGCCTTCTCACGGTCTCCCGTGCCTCGCTCAAAGAAGCCGCTGTTGTTTGCTACAGGGCTTATTTGACAACTTCCTGTGTCTTTCGTATTTTGTGAGCGCTGCACTTTAACCACGAATGCCCTGTGTTACAGGATTTTAACCGAGAAGAAGACTGGACGAAGGCCATCACAGACCCGAAACAGGACGTCCAGCTCCTGGCTGTCCAGAGGGCCCGTGAACGAGCGGAGAGGCATGGCCTCTCTGTTCCGACATCTGAATAGCCAACGGCTTGGTAGGGACCTGCAGGCCCCCGCTTAGCTCCTCAGGACCCAAATAAAGTCGTTTGCTGCTGCTGCTGTACACCACTCTGGGAGTTGGAAGAGCGCAAGGACCGCCGCTATACGGCGGAGGTCCGCGGCTCTCGCTTGGAGCAAATGCGCACGACCAACCGCTGCAGTGCCGCGCCGTCGAAGCTGACGAAGAAAGATGATGATAGCCATCGTAACATATAAAGCACATAATCATTTATTACACGCGCCCATCATAGGAAAGATTGCTAATCGCATTAACGTCGCCAATCGTCTCCGAAGGGTGGATAGGCCGCAAATTTTTCTCCGGGAAGTTAATTGAACCTTTCCCATGAAGACTTGTGCCATTGATCTTCATTACATGCGACGTTAATCATCATCTCCCTCACCGCTGCTCGCGGCGATCTGAGCACATGTATTGCGCAGTATCCGTTCAATCTGCTTGAAGCGACGTCAGCTTTTTTCCAAAAGCCCGTTCGACAAACAATAAATGTTTGTCGCAGTATTTCATAGCTGCATATAAGCATGCACACATATACAAACATTTTAGTCACGCTGCACATGAGTCATCATTGTGCTGAATTACGTATATCTAGTCATTCGACTGCTCTGGAAAGTGCGATTAAATGTGTACGATGACGTACGGGTGGTCGTGGGCGGGTTTAAGAGGGCATGTGCATGCAGTGGTCGGCACGTGCATGTGCATGCAGGCGCGTCTCCTGCCGAGATGCGCCTTTTCGTCTTGCCGGCTCACCACGACCAGGACTACTGCAGTGCGAGGTGCCTCCATGACTTTATGCGAAGTTTTAGGCGAAGACCGGTTATTACTCCGAAGGAGTATTTGACCTCGGTGGAGTAAACGAGTGGAAAAAAAGGAAGCATGGGTGGAGCATGCGCGGCCGGTGTCACGTAGCCGTTACGCTCTCGTCATTGCGTTGTCGTCATGAAGTCTTTGTCATGCTGCAATCACCATCGCGCGCTCATGCATCTCGGTTGTCGTCATGCTTTAATTCCGTCTGCGAAAACATGTTCGTGATAATTTGTGCGGCTATCATCAAAGACCGTTATCGATATCAGCAGCATTACTACAGGGAAGTGGTCTCGCTAAAGTTTGTCTTGCAGTTCGCAGAAGCTATTTCCTTACTGTGACGATCATCCTTCATGGTGTCTCGACTTATTATTTATTTATTTATTTATTTATTTATTTATTTATTTATTTGTAGTTGTTCCTTTTGGAATGCTCTTTGATTTCCTCCGCGCGCCTACTCGTGTCGGCGACACGGTTCTAATGATTCCCTGAGAGGCATATGATGAGTGGGAGCAAAGGCAGCAATGAATCGCCGCCGTTCGGCGGGAAATTTCTTGTTCTCAGGCTTTCTTTTGTCATCTGGGTGTTTGTTGCACTCGATGTTTGCGTTCGGTTTGTCCGTAGTGCAGCACGCGAGTTGAAGGCATTTCGGTTGTTCTGAATGGCGTTGGCCGCTCATATGCTGCTCGCCGCATCTTTACCGCGTTGCTTTGGCCATATATGGGTGCAGGACTGTATGAGTGCATCGTCTGGTGTGTTAAAGCTGCTCATGCTTAGAAGGACTGATTTCATGGTTTGGCGCGGCGTGGTAATTTCGTTGCACCAGCTATCACGCAGTTCATGTTTTTGTATCTATATTATGCGTGGCTACGCGCGTGCCGAACCGTTGCTATATTTGCTTCACACAAAAGTGGTGCTTTATTTTTTTGAAATACAAGGGTTTTTGTCTCACTGGTTTCTAAGGAGCTTAAATCACACTGTGTTTTATTAGAATGATTACAGGTAAGTCCTTCTTTAACAGCTTTCAATTTTACTTTTTTTCTCCTGAGGACACCTTCGATATTGTGGTTGCATGGGAAGTGTGTTAGAAAAGAGGTAGCTCATGCAGGGCGATGATTGCTGTTAGCTGCTCGTATATAATGCTGTTCAATTTTCGCTGAAAAAATTCGCGTCATGTCTGTGAAGTCTTTAAACCTTGATGCTGTCTGAGCAGACTGAACACGCAGAGCGCTTTGTTTCACTGCTGAAGGCCCTTTTCCATGTGCATTTTGCACTCACCACCATAAAGATTCGACTCTCTCAACAGACTACATCGACTGCCGCGGAGCTTGCTGCTATTCGTTGTGCACTTCGTGTAATTTCTGAAGAACTACCCAAGAAATGGAGCGTGTTCACTGACTCCAAGGCTGCTCTTCATTGTTTGGTTTCTGCCTTACCCCGAGGACCCCACGAACAACCAGTTCTAGAAATGAGACTGCTGCTTCACCACCTCGTCTAGCAAGGACACGACATCACGTTGCAGTGGATTCCAAGCCACTGTGGCATAATGGGCAATGAACATGCCGACGCAGCAGCACGATCTGCACATGAGGAGGGCTTGCAAGACTCCATTCCATTCTCAAGAACAGACGCTGCAATGAAAATTCGTGTGCTTGCAAATGAAGCCAATAAAACTTCATGGAACACACCAAGCTTGAAGCATACACGTCTACACCGAATGGATCCATCCCTTCGACTTCGACCCCCATGTGGACTCTCTCGACTCGAAACGGCAGTACTTTGCCGACTGTGGCTTGGTGTCGCCTACACAAGATCCTTCGCCTTCCGAGTCGGTATGGACGACAGCGCGGCTTGCAGACACTGCGGCGGCGAGGAGACCATCGAACACGTGCTTTGCCACTGTCCTCAAAACAGCGCGCACCGGCTGTCACTAGCGACCGCGTTGGCACTCCTTGACGACAGGCCACTTTCAGAACAGTCAGTTTTGGAATGCCGACGTGAACTTTCGTCGCAGCAAAAGTCAGTCAAGGCTTTGTTGACTTTTCTACGTGACAGTGGCCTATTAGAAAGACTATAATGACCCCATTTCATCCCTTTTCATATTTTTTTTCTCACGCTTTTATTTTTGTCACGCTCTTCTTTCCGTCTTTACTTCCCCTAGTGCAGGGTAGCAAACCGTAGGTTTTAAGTCTGGTTAACCTCCCCGCCTTTCTCTCATTTGCATCTCTCTCTCTCTCTCTGTACTCACTTGAATTCTTTCTTATATTTTGCGGCGTGAGATTGTAATACCTATTCCGTAAAGGAAGGAACCCGGCATTGCCGCCAGCGCCCACATATTGCGCGGGCGCTGCTCCGCTATTATATATATCGTGTGCTTAATTCTCTCTTCCGAAACACTCGAGATGTTCAAAATACTCAAAAGTTGGCAAGCCTTTAGCTTTCTACGTTTCCAAGCACGTCACTAAAGAAATTTCAAATTGCGGCAACTGCACCGGGAATGGAACTTCGTCGACGTACGCAGCGCAATCGCATATCGGCGGCGTAGCGTTACCTGGCGCTTTTATTCACCCGTTCGTTTGGTGACATCGTTGATTAGTGTACGCATCATCATTATTAACAAAATCGCAAATTACTATTCTTGAAACGACTTTGAAAACAGTTATTCGAAGATGTCACGTGTCAACGAAACAAAGCGGCTACTTAACGCAAGCTCCACTTGGTATGAATGGGCTTCGTTGCGCTTGTCTGCGGGACGCACCTGTCGCGTATGCGGACTGGGTTGTCCCAAATTCCGATAACATCGTGCACATGTGCGCTCTCATAGATCTAGGCCCGCGCCTTTCCGGCAGTCACGCTGAAGCAGCGGTCTGGCACCCGAACAAAGGGAAAATCTTCGCCGCGGAGTTCAGCCATCCTTGCTGCAAAGTGCATGCTGTCGTCTGCTATACTGCGTCCCGAGCGTACTTACGAAAGCGCGCGTTAGGGGGCCATCAGTAGCACCCTTATTTAGAATCCCTGTATGGACGACCGCACGCCAAGTTTCATCCTAGACGCCAGCGCTCGTTTCTCCCCTGGCGGAACGATTTCATCTCCAACGGGTGTAGGTTTCCGCCGACGGTTCCCTTCACGGTCGCGCCCGCGTTCAGTTCGCGCTGCGCGCGAAACGTCTCTTGTTTGCGAGGGCGCCTCTTCGCATGACCGGAAATTATTATTGTGTTGTTAACTGTCACGACAGCAATGTAAACACGAAATGGTTGATGCCACCAGTGAAATTCTGCCGATTCACAAAAAAAATGGTACGAAAAAAGCAGACGACACACATGGATTACTGCGGTGCGCCGAGCGAAGTAAACAACTGGCAAACGAAGCGAGCTCGTTCATTGATCACTCCTGAGTGTATGACGGTTTTTATATGTAACCCACATGAATTTAATAATTACTCTGTACATAATCCTTTTATTCATATAAAAACTTTTGTTCGACGAGCGCTTGTCCTGTCTTCTTTCTCGTGTTTCGTTTATGTGTGCGCTGCCCAAGAATGGAAACCACTTCTGTTGTATGCGCTAGCAGTGGCCGAAGTTAACGCGTGCCGAGAAATTGAATATGTGCACGATGCATTGAACATGACCGGAGTTCATTCCCGCTTCACCACTGCACCGATCGATCGAGTTACTGGACGATACGCGGCCCGCGTTTTGGTCGCGCCGGCATTGCTGAAGCAGGAATGATTACTAATACTTTCAACTTCCGTCTCTTGAGCACTGTTAAAAAATGGCCAAGCTGTCTACATTGCTGCTTCTATTCCATATTGTAGGGGACGCACTAGTTAAAGTTGTGTGCGCATGTCGTACTTGTGCTATGCAGCGATATATTTTGTTTATTTCCGCACAGTGTCGATGGAAGACCGTTGTCGCCATCAGAGACAACACGGATTTGTAGCAAACATATTGTGAGAAACTGCAAAAATGACCTTAGCTCGTATGTGCCGTATGTATGTGCCGCATCGTATGTGCTGACGATTTTTCCGGCGGTACATACGATGTCGTTTCCAATCACCTGCTCAGCGTCACTTACATGGTTAAGCAGACGCTGCCCTTTCGCCGCATTGCAGCCATAAAAATAATCGTCAAGCCTACCGATCTTCTTAAAGGCAAATAGAAGCGTGTACAGTCTGTTTCACACTTAGGGGAAAACTGGGAACGTATTGCGTCGCGATGCGGCAAGCAATGCAGTCGTGCGGTGGCAGCAGCTCGAGCAGGCGCAGACGCTCGAGGGGCGGAGTCGTGATCTGCGTCGTCTGCTACGGCGGCGCGCGCTGGCCGCATTGTCGGGAAGCGTGCACGTATATTTCTTCACTGTGTGTGCTACCGTAATAAGCAGCGACAAGACGCACCAAGATGTGCGCGCAACGTGTTCAGTCTTTGTTTGACTCGAAAGGAAAACAAAGCACTCAACAATGATAACTATGGGAGTCGAACACGATGAAACAAACGGATATGAATAAATGAATGTTTTAGGTTCAGACAATGAGCTGGAAATGGTTTTTCTCGACAATCATTCGCTACACCAGACAGACTCTGCCCGCCGGCGGGGAATTGGACACGTCACGCTCGGAACTTCAGTTAGTATCTCGTCATGTCCCCAGCGGCAGCGATGACAGCGCTCATCCTGGAAGGCAGTGAAGTGCAGAATGACTTGATCAGGGATGTGTTCATTCGCAGCACGTCTCAGTCACTGACGATGGTGGATCGAAGCCTATCCTCGGGCGACTGATAGAGGGGACGGTGCGCCAGCGATACTTTCAACGAGCCCCAGACATTTTAAATGATGTTGGCGCCCGTGGATTGAGGCGGCCACTCCAAGAGAGTGACTGCGCGCTCTTCTAGCAGCTGTTGCACCACACGAGCAGTGTGGATCGGCGACCTATCGCGTTAGAATATATAGTCGCCTTCCAGAAACGGGCCGTCAAGAATGTATGGAATCAGTACGTCGTCTATGACTGCCCTGCAGCGATGAACTTACCTTCGAGGCGTATCAGTTGGCGTCGCACAACGCATAGTAAAGAATACCGGCTCATTTCACGCCGTAGCGATGAGATCGGCGCCCTGCAACTGATAGTAGAACGTTTCCCGACAATGCGGCCAGCGCGCGCCGCCGTAGCAGACGACGCCGTTCAAGATCCCGCCCCTTGAGCACCTGCGCGAGCTGCTGCCGCCGCCTGACTCAAGCGCTCGCCGCATCGCGATGCAATGCGCTGCGAGTTTTCCCCTAAATGTGAAACAGACTGTACACCGCCCTTCGAACGAAATCTCCATGCGCACACACGTAGGCACACACCGCGCGCGGCGCGAAACGTGCCAAAACACGCGCAGTGCAGGAGGCAATCAAGGCGGCACGAACGAGAGATGGGAGAGGGGTACCACCCGCTAATAGAATTTTGCTTCGCATGCGGCGCTCTCAACGCCGGCGCAGCAGCGCCGCTCTCGGTGCCGTTCTTGTCTATATGCTCCCGCAGGGAGCAGAGTTGCGCATAAGTCCGCCATTGTGTCACATCTATGCAGTGAAGCCACTTCTCGCGCGTGCAGGAGGCAAATGCCGCGCGGTGTTCCATTTGCTTTTATTGTCTGCTGGTCACGAGCTACATGCGACATTTGTTCGCAAGCGCCGAGTAAGATGGCAATTTTCAATGCAGGCCACGCTTGAACCATTGCCGTAGCCGGGGGGGGGGGGGGGGGGGGGTTAGAGTTGCAACCCCCCGGATTTTTTAGTTTGTATGTACATTTATACACGCGTATATACAAACACACGCACGAACGTACATATAGGGGGTAGGGCCCCCTCGATCCCCCGAAATAATATCCCGACTACGCCCGTGGCTCGAACAAGTAAGAAGTTCGCGTGCAAACGCGTATCACCTTGCAACAAAAAGCGGCGCAATTTTTTTCAGCATGCATATGACGTTTTCTCGCCAAGGCCGCGGAAGGCAAAAATTTTTTGAAATGGTCTAAAAAAAAAAAAAAAAATCACACACGTACGGCGGACTATTATGTGAGTGCATTTTGGCTGTCGAAACCATCTGATTAATGATCGTCGCCAAGAGAACTACATCGTGACTGCAGTTATGTCAGTGACCATTAACAGAGCGTCATTTATCACTAGCCGTCGTTCGCAGCAGCTGTACGTTTTCGATATATGCGGTGCAGACACGTAAATTTAAATGCATTTCAAATGTTCACATGCGCCCACATTATGCAGTGCTCACTTTTACGATTCATTCATAGCGCAGACTAGATAGCTGCGTCGATCGTAGCAGCGAATCTGCAAGTGGAAAGACATTCAAGATGCACGAGCTTCTAGATCAAATTTATTTCGTACTATACACAACGGATGACCAATGGCTGTTGGCAGCAGGGCAAGAGCGCTTGTTCTTGAAGCCTTAGTCGGCAAAATTCGAAGCAACTGGAAAGGCAGCAAGCTATTAAGAGTAACAACAGGTTATTTTTATTGCGCTATAATCACATCAAGATGTCAAACTTACAAAATAATTATTCATACATTGCAGACTGTAATATGACGACACATTTTTCTTGATCTCTTCGTACTACACAGGTCAATTTACTACAACACAGGGCTAATTAAGCGTACAGACAGGTTTTTACATTCCTCACGCCGACTAAGGCCGATCGTACAAGCAAGATATTGCGGACGGTGAATGATGAAGCTACCACAGCTGTCTCACAAGTGAGAGCGCGCGAGGCTTCCGCTTACTGCAAAACAATGAACACTAGCACATCAATCAACGTTACATAAAAAATCAGAACGCCAACAAAAAATAACATAAAGAACAGAGTGGAGAAAAACCGGGGTGCAGCGGGAAAATTGTATCTGCTAGTATTTACTCTGTTCTAAGTGCTGTTCTAGATCCGCATAGTCAGAACAATCGTACAAGCAACATAGCGAATATGGCGCGTTGGTAAGTTAACATTATTGGCGTATATGTGCAGCGCGACACAGGCTTGTCGTCCATTCTTTGTCCCGCCTCTGTGTCGGGCTGCACATATAGACGAAAAATCGTACAATTGAACAACCTTTCATGCTAGGCGTACGCATCTCAGCGTTAACAG
Source organism: Dermacentor andersoni (assembly GCF_023375885.2). Classification (NCBI taxonomy): domain Eukaryota; kingdom Metazoa; phylum Arthropoda; class Arachnida; order Ixodida; family Ixodidae; genus Dermacentor; species Dermacentor andersoni. Next base: position 40,733,366 of record NC_092815.1, read on the forward strand.
GTGTGTTACTCGAGATAAATGCTGCTTTAGTGTAAACAAGCCGAACTCATCTCTGCAAACAAGGCGAACGCGTCTCGCATATCCTGTTCCCTTTCGGGGCAGCCATACGAGTCGCAGGCGCACGTCTGTCTGTCCACACGACAACGCAAAAAAGCTTTGCTACTTTCCGTGTGATTTGTGCAGTTTGGAGAACTGCACCCAATCATACTGGAATACAAGTGCTAGCATGATGTGTTCCTTATCTGTTCACCAAGGACTTAAATATCGTCGAATACCGTACCTGCAATCCGGAGCCGATGAATGCACCGCATTCATGGGCTGGTTGGGTCCGCTGGTTGCAATGTCGATGGCACTGACGGAAACCACACAGTGGAAATGACGAGTCGGCATCGCGCCCGTAAAGTTGGCTTCGCCTTGGCACAGCTCAATATTCGTCGTCATTTTGCACCATGTGATAGCGCTCGGCAAATATAAAGCCCCTCAATTTTTCAAAAGTAGCGCCATTCTTAGATCTTTCCGCCACCCCGCTCACCCTGGCGCGTCCTCCTCCACGCCTCGTGTCGCCCCAGCCTCCTCCGCTCCCCCATTGGCCAATCTCTGTCACGTGGAAGCAGGCGCCGCGCTTTTGTACATTTTTTTCTTTCCAGAGCGGAGCAAGCGCCGCGCTTTTGTATATTTTTTGTTTCCAGCGCGCGCCGACCTCCATTGTTGGGCCTGCTCGACGAAAGTACGGCAGGCGGACTGACGGAGTGCGTTAGCGCAATACAATGTGCAGGGCCGAGAACTTAATTGCGATGCCATGCTGCTGCGCCTTCGGTTGCCGCAACAGACAAAGCGAGGGCAAAAAGCTTTTTGCTTTGCCGTCCGGCGGGCGCAACGCAAGAAGAAGTGTGGATTCGCAGTATCGGGCGGCCTGACTTCGAGGAAGTGGCAAAGAACGCACGGCTTAGTCAAGTAAGGGCCACGGCTACTCACAACCTCTTATTTTGAGCCTAGTTCACGCCTTCCGCTTCGAAAAAGTGTGTGTTCATGCTTTGCGTGCTTTTTAGCACGTTGCTTGACTTTATTTTTTTTCGAATGTGCTCTCTTTGTTTCATGTAGTTTCGTCTTGCGGTGGAATACACGCGTCTGCAGCTGGCCTGTGACTTAAAAGCGACTTTATTCAGGGTGTGTTTTGAGCTCCATCAGAAGTTAGCACATTCTCGACGCTTTTGCAAGGCTCACTATGACTTACGATGCAGTCTTTTAGCTTCGAATGTACGCCCGCATGTATTGACTTGGTTTGTGGTGATTAACGTTTTTAACGTTCCGAAGCGACTAAAGCTAGGATGGAGGTCGTAGTGGATGGCTCCGGATAACTTTATCTAGCTCGCCTGGGGATGTTTAACGTGTACTTTGATCGTAGAGTCGTACGTGTGCCGGTAAATTCCTCGTTGGCGTTTCATAATACTCGCGCGCTAGCGCTGCTTTAGAAGTTGGCGACTCGGCGCGATTGTATTTCTTCAATAAATTTTATTTACTAGTTGTAACAACTTGTCATTATTTCGTATTATTGACAGCGCCTCCAGGGCACCAAAGCGGCAACGGGAACACCAAAGCTAGAACCAGGGCTGAATGGGGCTCGCTGAAGCCTGTGCATGCCACGGGGGTATAAGATCGCGGACAGCCAATTTTGTATGCGAACACTCCCTGCGACGCCTGCAAAAATGGTACGTGCTCTTCAGAGTCCTCCGTTAGCCATTACATGTGCCCTCCTGGAGCAGTACTTGTAAAAAAAAAACAATATATCGTCACGATTACCAAAGCACCCCGCAATGAAAAAGCGGCCCTGTTGCCAGGCATTGCTGACCGCACACAGCCGGAATCTCTCACGCGCCGACCGAACAAAAGTGTCCTGCAGGTACGTGAATGAACCTACGAAACCACGTACACATACTTTCACGGTGTCAACACCTGAAACTTTGGTAATTACGCGCATGTTTGAGTACACCGCGTGCTTGCGTCGTGCTTCAGCAACACGAACTCTCAACGTCGCGCGCTTTACGCCTTAAATACGCCTTGAATAATGGTCCGTTTCTCTATTTCTTCCGCAATTCCAACACGAAATTCTAAAGGCCAATTACCGACTGACGAAGAAAGAGCTCGATTGAAAAAAAATGATCCGCAGGGCTCGAACGCACTTTTCTGCGGATTTCCTCCCGTAGCGTGTTAGCCGTCGTCTGCTACGGCAGGCCCACCACCGGCGGCGCCACCGTCGAGGCCGCGCCGAGCGGAGGAGGAGGGAAGCGAATGGCGCTACTTTGGGAGATTGAGGGGCTTTAGGCAAATAGCGATGCGAGCGGCGCCGGAAAAGTTAGACGCAACTTTTACTGACCCTTTTCGCGGAGCAGTTTGTTCTAGAGAAAAGAGATGGCGCTTTCAGCGGCACGCCGCACGTAGCCTCAGCGACAGCGCACGAATACGAAACCACTACCGCTTCCACCTTGCTTCTGTGCGATGAGCTGTCGGAAATGCAGCTGAGTTTTCGCTAACGCACTGGCTTGAATCGTACCGGATTGAATCATGTGGATTGAAGACGTGCGTAGTAGTTGGCTGCAAAATTATTGACTGGCATATTAAGGAATGGAATGAATCTGTGTGGCCAAGTTCGCGGACTGCTGCGACTGTGTGTACGTGTTACCCGCACTTCGAGACGTACGGCTTTCCTCGAGGATACAGAAATTTCTTCATCCGCCTGCGTTGTATCGCTAATCTTCAAAGAAAGTTCTGCAGTCCCAGAACGTCGGCAACAGTGAGTACCACTCGTTAAACAATGACAAAGGGGGTAGCGCCGCTTCGTGTCATAGTACGTTTCGCGCATAGTATTTACACGCATATATGCCCCAACTGGTAATGCATATGTCTTACGCCCACTCTATCGCCAACGTGTCAGTAAGTAAATGGGCGCACACTTGAATATATGCGCCTCATATATACATAGGCACAATAAATGACGGACTACACCGTTAGCGCGCGAATGGTCGAAGCTGAATGTTTCGTGACGGTCCACAGGGGGTCAGCGAGTGACTAGCGATAATACGTATTCGCTGCAAGCTATATTACAATATACAGTCAACAACAAAAGATTGCGACCCTCCTCCCCTTCTAGCGGTGATCCCTGGTATCGAGACCGACCCTGCACGCATGCGCGTCCCTCCCAGACTGCAAGTGTGCATGTTTCCGCGCTTCCTCCTTGCGCGCCGGCGATATCCGAATGTAGCCGCGAGGTAGCCCTCTTGCGATATGCGCTCTGTCGGCTTCGACGGGCGAAACTGTGTGAGACGTGTTTAGAAGCGTGAACTTGCAGGCGCCACTACGGCCGCTTTTTGTCGAGTCACGAGCGCTGACGCATAGGGCCGGCCTGGTGGCGAACGCAACAAGTCATTCTTTTTTCGGGGCTTCACTTTTTCGTGGCCAATCTTCGTTGTTTCTTTTTACGAACGGTGCGTTCTACCGCAGAATAGCGTGGCAGAAGACGCGCTCTATATAAGGAGACCGGCAAGACGAAAATGGACAATTGATTTCCGTTGTATAAACGAAGTTCTGCCTATCGAAGCCGGCACAGCGCATATCGCGAGAGGGCTATACCTCGCGGCTACATTCGGATATCGCCGGCGCGCAAAGAGGAAGCGCGGAAATATGCACGCTTGCACTCTCGGAGGGACGCGCATGCGTGCAGGTGTCGGTCTCGACACCAGGGTATGGTGTCTAGCTCTTTCTAGACACCATAACCAGGGATCCACCGCTAGGAGGGGAGGAAGGTCGATTGGCCACGCGCTCGCGCATCCCGCAATATTTTGCTGTTGACTGTACATACAGAACATCTACCTTCCAAAATCCTTGTGCGCAGCAAGAACAAATATATCGCAACCGAGCACACCTGCAAACGATTAGAAAAATATACAAACAATCAGGTAGTGAATGCACCGAGAAACGTTACTTAGTGTGAAACATTACAAACCATTGCTTCAATGTGTTTGCCGATTAAAGAATGAAGAGCGAAACACACTGATTCTGATGTAATTCATAAGTGGTATACGTTTGGAGAGTTTGGAGTGCTGTGCTATGTGCTCTCTGTCCCTCTCCCCCTTCCCCATCTTTCATCTCCCCCATCCCTCTCCCATGTGTAGGGTAGCAAACCGGTTAAGCTAAACTGGTTAACCTCCCTGCCTTTCCTTCTGTACTTTTTCCTTCCTTCCTCCTTGGAGTACATATTTAGCCCCGCTTTTAGTAAAAGCACCGTATACGCTGCACGCGCTGTTGGGCAAGGCGTAATGAGCACCGAAAGTGCTTATATGTCCTCTGAAGCTGTGGCCAGAGTTTTGTGTCGTCAACCCACTCACAGTGCATACGATGTTCACCGAAGCAGAGGTTAATTTGTTAAGCCGCACCGGGCGTCATTCACATCCATTGTAAACACGGAGGCAACGGAACCAGCTGAGGCTATTAGGGCCATCGCAAACGGAGGCAACGGAAGCGGCTGGCGCTATTGGGGCGAGGACTTGCGGAGTCGCCGTCTGTCGGCAGCGCCTCGATTGCGTAGTATGAGGGATAACGCGGCGCGCTCCTCAGGTTTGGCTGTCGGTGCTCAATAGAAACAACATGCGGGAGCCCTCCTGGACATTTCTGTAAGTACTCTCGAAAGAAAGGAAGTTTTTTTACTGTCAAAATAACAGTCTTGGGCAAACAGAAAGCATGACTGGTTTACAGACACTATGTCTTTACCAAACACGCATACAGTGAATTAACTCACACTGCTCGCGGTCTCCGCGATGGAGTCACCCGAACCGGCTTCTTGCGTGAAAGGTCGACAATCGCTGATAGCGAACTATGTGAAATATGTTCTTATATAGTGGGCTGTCTGTATAACCAAATGGAGCATAACAGAATGAAGCCTCAATGCAGCGATCGCAGGAGTTCGCGGTGACCGACTGCGCGTCTGCATGCATGTCCGCGCACAATGTCTCGCTTTCGGTGCGAGCGCATTTTCGCACCGTTCCGTGAGCTTTAGGCCGGAGCATATGAGCATTTGACAGTACACGAGCAACGATTGTTGCGTCGTGCTATCAGAGCTGTTCAGAAATAATTTCATTGTAGAGACTTCGACGCCTACGACGGCGACTTGGGATGCGCACGGTAGCGACGATTCAATCTTTTTTTTTTTCAATTATTCTAAAGTATTGGACGTTTCAATATTACTTTAAGTTGCGACGCACTGTATGTTTATCGGTCCTCTCATCGAGAAATTATCCGCTGATTCTTTTTCTTAATCCAGTACATCTCATTGTTTGGTGCTATACGCAAGCATTAGCATATGTCATGGCCTTTTCAATGTGCTTTTGACCGTTCCATTTCAATTCCAGTGACCTTGCCAGTATCTAGTATCACCAAGTTCATAGATCAAAGCTTCATGACTTTAGCCTGGCAGCGCGGGCGACCGTCTCAGTGCGCACTTTGTGCTACTCACCGAACATCGCAGCCCCGACGCCGTATCAGAAATCTTCCTCGCGGAAGTGCTTGCTGCACACCCGAGTTGTAGCCGATGGCTGCTTGCCGGTTCTATGTTTCGCGATCCAAGCTTCATGCACCTTCTTGTCCCGCGTGTACGTGAGAAGGCTGACAGCTGGCACCGTTGTGTAGGCCCGGCACTGCGGCAACGAGCAGTAGCCTACCATGTTAGACGCCTTCAAAGGCAGCCACTAGCTATTATAGGGCTTTCAAGTGTTACTGAAGCACATGCACCAACTAGCCCAGCAAAAAGTTCTGCTTGAATACCTTTCAAGTGTTGCCGAGCACACACCCGAAGCGTGAAAACCTCTCCACTTAATCAGAACCGCAGCGCAGGTGGAACTTTATCAACTTTCGTTTTCAAGTCGCTTCGGCGCTTCCTAAGCAGCCGAAGCAGCCGCTGTGTTCACGTGATCCCTCATACCACGTCAGGACAACGGTGGCGCCAGCTTTTCCAGTGGTGGCGCTCGGTCCCATTATATCGCAATAGAGGCGTCACCACGAGCCCACGGGATCGCTGTGAAGAGGGTCTGTACGCACAGCTGCTGGCCTAAAGAAGTCGACGGCGGCATGATAATTAATGTATTATGGCTTGTCGACAAGAATAGTCGTGCAGCAGCAGAAACAATATACAGAAATGTGGCAATTTATCTCTAAGGTGAAGCATTAAAAGCGATAGCAAGGTTTAGCGCCGAGCTTGAGCTCTTCACGCGGTGTTCTAACAATTTAAGTCACAATACGCGGCGGCGCCGCGACGCATGCAGCACGTGGCGCGCACAACGCTCATGCCAGCAGCCGAACGTAAGAATTCCGGCCTGGGCCGTTGATATCGTAGCGATGCCTTCCGCTCGATTCTACGTCTTATCATCCACAGTTCAGGGCCGGCTGATCTCGTTGATAACGTGGACGGACCGTCGTTTTCTCGACTGATGAAGCGCGAAAAGGAATAACATGGGGAATGTCATTGCTACAAAATCGGTGGCCTGGCTCCGGCAGAGCCGACCGAGCGCCTATAACGATGAGTCGTTTTTGCAGGTAAACGCAGTGCGCCTCTCTGGAAACGTTTTCCGCCACTCGAAGGCGCGAATGCGCCTCGAGTGTCCGTAATGAAACTTCTCTGAGACGTTGTGACTTAAAGGGAAGCTGAAAGCTTTTCCAGAAAAAAGGAGTGAAGAGCATAACGTCGTGGTTTTCAACCATCTGAATTCGAATATCGCATCGAAATTAAGCGAAAGAAAGCGCAAACATATTTTATTTCGACGAAAAGTGCAGTAGCAGACACGCCCAGCTCGCGCGCCTCGTTTCCGCCTGTGATTGGTCGGGCGCCTCGTGACGTCAACAATGGTGTTCGTCCGGGCCGACTGCTGCCGCTACACACGAAGCACGGTGCAAGGTAGTTTGGTGCTGTTTTGCTGAGACGGTCATGGGAAATTTCGAGAGCTTGCGTTTCTCTGAGGAGTTCGGCGTTAAGTCCAAACTCCACGACAGCGATCTTGCTCGCGACGGTGACGGGCGACGGCTTCGAGCGACAAAACGGGCCGTCGCTTGAACAGATCGCTCGGTGTTGTTGCTCGATCGCTCGTTTCTAGAAATCTAGAACTCGTCGCTTGTCGCCCGGAAGTACTATGAGCGACTAGCCAATAGTGCGAAGCCGGAACTCGATGTACATAACTTAAATACTACTGTTTGTCGCACGGAAAGAGCAAACTTTTGAATTTTACTCGTGCAAGAAGAAGAACCTAGTGCAAGACCTTCAGAAATATTTTATGCTCCTTTTTCAGTAAAATACATCAACTTAAGTTGATAAAGCATGCGTCATGCTAGTTTCGGCGAGTATATTGCTGCCCTCATACCGGGAAGTCGTCGCTCAAAGCCGTCGCTCGCGTGGAGTTCGGCTTGCAGGCGACGAGTGAACGCGACAGCCATCGCTTCGCTTGTCGCGCAGTCGCTGTCGCGTTGCAAGATCACTTGTGAGGCGTTTATACTTTACTCCCTACATATACGAGCCGATTGCAAAGAGCCGGCCTCTCCAAGAAGCAAAAAATGCTGGTGCAAGCACTGCTTTCCACGCGAATGAAGGCGAAGTGTTAGCATCTCCTTGTGTTGGAAATGTTCTTTGGCGAGTATGTTTTTTGCTAAGCTGCATTCAGCGTTCCAGTGAGTACGTTTCCGGCAAACAACTGTAGTGTTATGTTCCTACATGCCTCCTCGTAGAACGTAAGCGGTGATGCGATCTTCGGCATTTGTGCGCTGCCCCAAAGCTGTCGGCAATGTATACACAGACGGTTTAAACGCGGGAAAAGTTTACCGGCTGTTGTAGCATGTGTAGCATAGAACCTTCATCAGCGTGCTATCCGCACGCTACTGGTAACCGGCGAATTCCGTCGGCTACGTGAGATGGTCGGTTTCTCTATGTGTGCGAGACAAGGGGGAGCGCAGCGTCCTGGCGTGAGCAAACTTTACGCATGCAACACCTGCAAACTTTACGCTTGCACTGCGTTATGGTAGCTGCATGCAGGCTGTTTCACAACACACGTGCGAATAGAAAATTCGCGGCGCTTGGCGATGAAACCTGCGTCAAGGGTGGGAGTAAAACATGCACCTTCCGTTCAGCGTGCCAATTTTTTTTTTTAGGAGAACCCAAAGCACGCATTATTGATAAACTCCGGTAGTAATCGTCATGGAAGTGACGATCAAGAACAACACTGTTGTTCTTGAGCGCTTGAAGTTTCGCTTCACAGCAGCCTCCCACTCAGCTGAAAGCTTCTTGTCTTGCAGGAACTATAATGGAACATGGGAACATCGTCGCGGCCGCTGGTGTTCGTGCAAGCGTATACGCTGCACAGAACGCCGGCATGATCGGCCTACAAGTTCAATTGATGCTGCGCAGGTCATCTACCACTCCTATATACACAATAACAAAGGAATGTAGGGTCGAGCGCAGCAGATTAGGACGGCACGCACGCAGAAATAAGCCCGGTCAGGCACGGTCGCGGAGACTGCGAAGGAACGGAACACCAGTGCTGCCGTCACCGGTCTCCGCTCGCATCGTCAGCGTCAGCAGCAGCGCGCGGCGCTCGACGGTGGGAGGAGCTACAACGCTATTTCAACCGACGATTACGTCGCTCCTAAGTGAAAAATCACCCCCAAAATGTTACCTGCGTGGTTTATAAGGTTCCCGCATCCGTATATGAGCGTTTTATTGAATTCGACAGACTCTTCAGCTGATGCCACTATCAGATGCCACTATCGGTACTGCTGCTGCTGCTGCCGGCCACAGCTTCGGTGTTCCGGTATTCCGCAAACAGCGATACCGTTAGTGACTATTCAGGCCGCAGAGAAGCAGTGTTGCGGTTCTGGCGCGAAGTACTCGCATTGGGTTCGTAGTTGGAATCACTTTCCCGAGTCTTTCCAAGCGTGGCTATCGAATGAGCTCCAATGCATGTGCACTTGGCGTGCACTTGTGCAGTTCGCGAGCTGGCTGAAATCCGCTGTGGCAACACTGCAAAGAAAACGCGAAGCTGGGAGAGTAGGGACACTCGCGTGTCCAGTCCACGGACGTTTTCAGCGTGAGCCGCGGTTATACTCATATTTATGTTATTTCTTCGTTCTTTACTCTGAAGTATGCTTCCTTAATTCTGGCTCTCCTTATTTTTTATTTATTTATTTATTTTTTGCCTTCCTCTCGGAAACAGTATTTCGACGGTCCTCTGTAGGCAACAATACTTTCCTCGGCCTTCATTACCCACATGACTTCGTTTAAGCATGCCATTTCCTCTATTGCGCCCTGAAGTCAACGTCCATTTCTGTTCATTCAGTCGCTTACCGTCCTTTTCTACCACCTTCATCACCTGCTGTTTCCGCAAAGCCGCTCATATTTGATAAAACCTTCTTGCCTACGAAAACATCCGTGTCATTGTTGCTGTCCTCCGAACTCGTGGTTCATACGCCCCATGGTGGGTTGGCCGGGAATCGGGTGGGTCAAACTAGATGGATACAGACATTAAATATCACTTGCAAATCGGCGAAAACTGATTATATAGCACCCCTATACATCTTTTTCTTTTTCCGCTGTTGTAAGAAACAATTTTGAGTGATTTCGTCTTCTAGTCACTTATTGGCTTCTCCGTTGAAGTTACTTGCTTTAACATGTTTATCGCTGCGGATACGATCATCCCTTGGTTTGGCCATATCGACGTACGAGAAATGAGGTGTAAGGATAGTGCGCTTTAGAAATGATGAGCACGCGTCACATGTGCGCGAGAACGAGCCTTAAGTATAAACCCCATGCAAGCGATCTTGCACGCGACAGCGACAAGCGACGCGATGGAGATGGCTGTCGCGTTCGCTCGTCGCCTACAAGTTGCACCCCATGCGAGCGATGACTTCGAGCGACGTCTCCCCAGTGTTGCCGGTATGAGGGCAGCAATATAGGCGCCGAAACTAGCGTGACGCGTGCTTTATTAACTTAAGTTGATGTATTTTACTGTAAAAAGCAGCATAAAAAATTTCTGAAAGTCTTCCACTAGGTTTTTATCCTTGCACCTATAAAAATTCAATCGTTTGCTCGTTCCGTGCGACAATCGGAAGTACTAGAGTTATGTACATCCAGTTCCGGCTTTGCGCTATTGGCTAGTCGCTCATAGCACTTCCGGGCGACGAGCGACGAATTCTAGATTTGCAAAACCGAGCGATCGCGCGACAAGACCGAGCGATCTGTTCAAGCGACGGCCCGATCCGTCGCGCGAACCCGTCGCTCGTCGCTGTCGCGCACAAAATCGCGCCAATGGGGTTTAGCCTTTAATGAAGAAGAACCGTGGACGTGGCTTGCGCGCGTTCAGCCGTCATAACCGCCCAAATGTCGCAGTGTATCACACACACAAACAATTCGGCCCTTGCGCGTGAAGGCGATGGATCAGCGGCAGCAGCAGGCCTAGCGGCCGCATGGCCGCGTCGCTTGCGTGGCAGCCGAAGCGGGAGCACCAGCGGGAACAGCTGCAGTTGACGTGATTTCCCCTGGATGGCGCCACCATCATTTACCGGCGAGTCTTTTGTGCCTCGGGGCGTTCGTGTGCGTCGGACCGTATCGGGTTTTGTGCCGCACTCGCGCGCAACCTCTGCAGCTTTTGCCTGTGCTGCGCCCGCGCGTTTCTCTCCCGCTCTTTCGCCGTACGACTACATCGTCTGTTTTCTTTTTTTTCTTTCTTGGCTTCTCGCTTCGGCTCTTGTCGGTCTGTCGCTCTGCCTTTTCTTTTTTTGCCTTCTGTTCTCTTTTATTTTTGCGCCTCCTCTCTGACGTGCCTCATTTATTTGTGCGGCGGCGTGCGGCGCCGTTCGCCGTGAATGGCGGGGTCCGCCGGCTTTGCGAAGGCTGCTGCTGCTGCTGCGCGCGATCTGTTTTGCTTGTTCCGGGTCTCGCCTCGTGCTCTCCCCCTCACCCCATTATTTTCTTTCTTTATTTTTCTATCCGCGCGCGCAGCAGCGCGGTTGCTGCGTTAAATATTAATAGCGCTGCGCTCGCCGAAGTCGGTACAGAGGGCAATATGAAACAAGTGTGGCGCGGCGGAGAAAGTGTGTTTTTAGACCGGAGAGGGCATTTCGAGGAAAGAGATGCCTTTAGGGTGTTTGTCGTTTTGTTTCTTTTCGAAAACATCGGCAGCTGCCAGTTTCTGAATGCCGCTACTATCGGTATGCAACGCTCGGCAATATTATCTGCGGTGATGTTTTGGTTGACTACGAGAGAGAGAATATATATCTAGTACAACACACACGCATATTAGGCGTGAAGGAATTTTAGCATTGGTTTATTAGGACGGCGGTTCGATGATCACGAGTGCAGTAAATGGCCCATTTCTTTCTGAAAGTCGTTTCTCACTACTTTCTTGTCAGAACCTGCTGACTGTCGCGAAAAAGAATTGCACTTTCTTCTGTGGCTTGTCAAAATGACACGCGTTTTCATTTGTGCTCATGCATCTCGACTGCACGCAAATTAGATGGTTTTCATAAAGTGTCTGTTGTCCACCGCCTCTACTCGACGGTTGTGGAGCTGATGCATTTAACAATATCTCGGAATCCGCCAAGAAACTACAATTTTGTAGGGACGTGGGACGCATATTTGCGAATCCTTAGCTGCATGACATCGGCCGCTATAGCGTATATCGCCACGCCAGTGCGAGATCGAAGCAATGAACAAGGCTTGTTCAGGGACGCTGCTGATCATTTTGATAAGAAAGGAGGGTAATCATATGCCACATAAACTTATTTCGTCAATCCATCTTGCTGTACGTCATGGTACTAAAAGTCAAGGAAAACAGCTTTAATTACAGCAGACAAGTGCACTTACCGAAGGACGAAGACGGAGAAACGGCCAAGGCCTTCATCCTTTCGAATGTTCGGTTTTCTCTGCAGAAAGTAACAGATTATCATCATGGCCAATGCTATATTTAAACTCTCAGGTTATCTTACGTTCTTCGCAAAAGCGCGGATTTAGTCAACAGGCTCGTGCTACCGAACTTGCTTTTGGGCGGCCCCGCCACTTCCTAAATGTTACGTTGTGGAAGCAACACCAAGCACTGAGCAAATCTATAGTGGCGTTGGTGCTCCTTTCTGGCAACACCATTTTCCTCTGAGGCTGTATGTGTGACCCCTGATACCGTTTCGCAATTATCCCAGATACTACATAAGTTCAACTAGCGGTGGTCAACACCAACGACCGACCACATGGCTCAGTTTTCTCACGCTTTGCCTCTAACCATGCTACCTCGGCCTCCGCTACGTGTATGTAGCCAGAATATACAGCCATGACCAAAATGAAAGGGTACGGCGAATCAGTTCTCAGGCAATCATTGCTCTTCGCCTACGAGCTTGATTGCACCTGACCAAGCGAACGTATATGCCAAGTAGCTTTTCCTTCGGACGGGCAGCCTGTTCCTGCTCCCCCTCAAGCAACCAAAGCTGTTGATGTAACTCCTGCATGCATCGTTTCGGATACGTTCGTGAGTACCATGTAGAAATAGTGCATGAAACCGAATGCATAAATCACACGATCGGAGTCCATAAATCAAGAACAATTTAATTGTCGTTGAGTGAACAGAAGCACCCAACAGAGCCTTTTTTTAAAGAGCGTTGCAAAGGGCTGAAGGTTATATGCAGCCTCGTATATATGAGGTATAGGGTATTCAGCATATAGATGTTAACGGCTTTTAAAACGCAAATCTCTGTAACGCCTGTGAAGCATGTCGTGAGATACAGATGTGCGTGATGCAGTCGTCGCACCACGTCGGCAACGTACGATGGTGTGGAATATATGCGCCAGCTATCGTTCAAGCGTCGCCAATAGTGAGGTGCGATCGCGCTTGAGTCGGCGAAACAATCGAAATCTTGGCTCTGCGGCAGGCCCATATCTCCGCAGCAGGTACAAGATGAGCGCATGCAAAGGCGGTGAACAGGTTCCACAAAACGGCTGGCTTCTCAGCCGAAGCGCTCGGATGTATATAAATCCAGGCAGCGCTTCTGTGACTGTGAGCGTCGCAACAATGGCGAACCTCACTAGCTGTGCGCATCTCACCCACTCAAATCAAACATACTCTAACATCTTATCAGGAATAAAAGAAAGATAGGAAGAAAGCCAAAAAAAAAAATCGGTGTACAATGGATGCAGTATTAGACATTGTCACATGCGTCGAACATGAACGAATGTGTGGAAATGTGACAATAGTAGTATTCTTAGACATTCAGGTTTCATTCAACGCTGTAAGTCACACACACGTCCTTGTTGGTATGTTATAACTTGGCCTACGTGTCCGAGCACTGCGATGGATATCAAATTTCTGAAGCGAAAGAAAAAACATTTATGGAAACAATTGAAGGAGAGAGTAATTACCACATCATCACGCAGGGCGTTCCGCAGGGCAATGTTCTCAGTCCGTTTTTATTCAACTATGTCATGGCAGCCTTACCAGAAGAACTAACGTCCGGCCTAAGTATTCTCTGTACGCAGATCACATCTGCATATGGCCCTCTGGATCTCATATACAAGACGTACAAACAACGCTGCAAGAGGGCCTTGATATTATCGACACCTTTTTAAAAGAAAGGGGCATGAGACTTTCATACGTAAAGACAGCCGTACTTTTTTTCACTCGACGACAGCTGAATAATTTCAAGCTTACACTTGAAGGGCAAACTTTGATGTGTGTGAAAGAGCATAAATCTCTTGGCGTCGTTATTCTTGACCGCCATGCAGTTGTCATGGGCATCACACATCCGCGCAATTGAAAAACAGACCAATGCTGTAATCAACGTACTTCGGCGACTCGCTGGCAAAACATGGGGGGGGGGGGGGGGGGGGTCAGTCTCTTCACCATTCAAATTCATCACACACTCGCAAAACGAAAAAAAAAGAAAAGCTTACTCGGCACCTATTCTCCATGGCTTATCGCAAACTTCTGAGGAACGTCTTCAACGTTTAATGGCAACGGGGCTCCGAGTGTGTCTTGGGATTCCGCAGGCTACCTCGAGTTCTCTAGTAATTGCTGAACCTCGTCACCCAACACTTTCAGTCATACGAAAGATCGAAACATGCCGACATATTTATCGCATCTTAACTCTGCACGAGAAGCATCCATTAAACCTCGCGCTTAGCGAAAGAAACAAAAGCAAAATTCACGATGTTGAAGAACATGAAGCACTATTGCCAAGGTTTGAATTATGCAAAGTGGATGTTAGTTAGCCCCCTAAGATGTTAACAAGTCCTACCCGCCGCGGTTGCTTAGTGGCTATGGTGTTGGGCTGCTAAGCACGACGCCAAGCACAAACATTTTGGAGAAATATTAAATTTCAGTTTATCCTAATAAGCTAAATGAGTGATATTGGTGTGGTTCTGTGTTCAAAATTGAAACATGTTGGAGAAATATTAAATTTCAGTTTAAACTAATAAGCTAAATTAGTGATATCAATGTCGTTCTGTGTTCAAAATTGATTTATGTGGTGAGTCATACCATATACGCAGACGACGTTACCATCTGGTGTACGGGAGGTAGTGACGGACAGGTAGAGACGGCCCTGCAAGAGGCGATTGATGCTACCGAGAGATACCTTGAGTCCACGAGCCTTCGGTGCTCACCGCACAAGTCGGAACTGCTACTTTATCGACCTAAGCGCAGAGGCCCGAAACCAAAGGGGTGGAAACCACTCGCCGAATGCGACATAAAACTGCGCACAAACGACGGAGGATATATTCCGAGGGTGGATGCTATCCGGATTCTCGGCATGATGGTAGAGTCGAATGGTTCAAACAACCAGACAGTGCTGCGACTCACTAAGAAGACGGACAATGCCATCAGACTAATCAGAAGAGTGGCCAACCGGCAGCAAGGCCTCGGAGAAGATAACCTCGTAAGATTGGTACATGCGTTCGTAATGTGTCATTTCACTTACGTCGCGGCTATGCACAACTGGCAAAGATCGGAGCGGGATAAGCTCAACGCATTAATCAGGAAAGCAATCAAGAGAGCTCTCGGCCTCCCCATATACACTCACACGGAACGCTTACTTCAACTTGGCATGCATAACACGCTAGAGGAAATAGCGGAAGCACAGGAGAGGGCCCAGTTCGTCAGGCTATCTACCACACAAGCTGGAAGACACATTTTACAGGAGCTGGGCGTTCCCCCAACAGTAATCAAAACAAAGTTCTGTAGCATCCCTCGAGAGCAGCGGGACCGCATCATTGTCGCCCCGATCCCACGAAACGTCCATCCAGAGCACAACGTGGGAAGACGTCGGGCGCGCGCGAAGACTCTCCTGGACAAGGCTCGTGAACGGGCTTCGGAGAACAGTTTCGTAGACGCAGCGCGCTACGCCGACGGACAGGCCTTCGCTGTAGTTAGCGTAGATCATGAAAGGCAGATAACGAACGCAATCTCGATTCGGACGACGTCCTCTGAGATCGCGGAGCAGGCTGCAATAGCGATGGCCTTATTGGACAACAAGAGGACATCAATCTACAGTGACTCCATATCAGCTGATAGGGCATTTGCCAAAGGAACCATATCCGAGCTGGCCCTAAGGATACTAGGAAGCAAGGAGATCAAGCCACACACATTGATCTGGTTTCCAGCCCACATGGGACAGATCGAGGGTGCCCCGCCCAACCTCAACGAGTCGGCACACGGAGCTGCGCGAGGGATCATCAACCGCGTAGCTACCGGGCAGCGTGACGCCGGGGGTACTGACAATCGGGACTCTCCTTCCACGTACACCGAAATTACTAAGCACTTTTACTTGGCTCGGAGGATCTACCCCCTCCCACATTGCAAACTCAATAGACCTCAGGCTTTGACACTAAGGCTTCTACAGACGGGGGCTTACCCAAACCCCCTACATCTTCACAAGGTGTACCCCGAAATTCAGACAACAAATGCATGTGCACTATGCATGATTTAGCGAATTTACCTCACATGCTCTGGCGATGTCCCGCGTTACACAGCGATGAAAACAACACTTCTTCACGTTGGGATGCGGTCCTACACAGCCCCAACCTCGAAGAACAGTTATGGGCTGTCCAATGGGCCCGCGACGCGGCGGAGAGACTCGGCCTCTCTGTCCCGACGTGGGAGCGGCCCGCTGCGCGCTAGTGCGCGCCCTAAAGGACCCTAATAAAGTTTTTCATCCATCCATCCATCGTCTTTTCTTACGCTATGAGTAATTACTTGTGTTCTGTGCTTTGCTGTGTAATTACTTGTGTACTGTTTTTGGCCATTCAAAATATTTCACTTTATATATGCGTATACATATATATATGTGCACTGAATTCATTGACAAATTTGTTTTTATACGTCTCATGTTTTAATGTTCATGGTCAAATTGATTTTATACATCTCGTGTTCTACTGAGTGCCATATTTTGGGACATTATTCTCTCTTTTTGCGCATGTTTGCTTCCTTTGCTAAGTGACAAGTAGTAGCTGGTGACGCCATAAAGGCGCCAACCGCTCCTATTATTCATTTCAATAAAAACAAAAAGAAGCAAGAAATCAGATCCAACCCCGCTTGTTGGAATCGGCGTGAAGCTAACTTTTTCGCGAAGTGGTCGATCAAATGCCGTCAAACTGTTCGTCTTCTTCACCGCCTTTTGAAGCATGGCGATTTACGTGCCTGCCTGGCTAGACGCGGAGAAGCCTACCACGTGACCCACGAGACCAATGATTATACTGTTTCCGGCATCGGGCCGATTTTTATTATGCTTTCACCGGGATATCGACCCATATTATACTCGGCCACATCTAAACCTACTGAGCAGGCGTGCCAAACGCCGGGAAAGGAGGCATTGAAGGCGTACATATATATATATTGTTGCAGTGAGGATACTTATATAGGGATACGCTTGTTGTTTCATTGTGTAATTCCGAGGCGAACAGAGCCGGTCAACGGCACATGTGTATAGGGTATATAGTACTTATATATGGCGGTCGCAAGCCGATTCGATATATGCGCGCTGGAATATCTGCGAACTGTTCAGTAAGATAGCAGCAGCAGCGCAGCGCGGTCAGTAAAGTCCGCGGGAGCTTTCGGAAAGAAAGCTTCGCTTTAAAAAGAAGCGACGATATTCGCTTTGGCTGCCGTTCCATTGGGTCGCAACATTAGCAATGACTGCTGACGTCGCCGCATGACTCGCTCCTGGCGTTGGTTGCTAAGCAGC
Organism: Dermacentor andersoni; assembly: GCF_023375885.2. Lineage (NCBI taxonomy): Eukaryota > Metazoa > Arthropoda > Arachnida > Ixodida > Ixodidae > Dermacentor > Dermacentor andersoni. The sequence goes on from NC_092815.1 coordinate 40,750,613, forward strand.
TAATGATCGCCGCCATCGTTGGCTGCGCGACCAAGCGAGACTGATGCCTGCGTGCGCCCGCGTGCTCAAGAACGGACGCCGCGAGACAGCTTCGCATTGTTGAGCACGGGCGCTTGCATTACCCGCGACGGCTGAACAAACAGCGAACCCGGCAGCTATGTATACCTTCCTTTGAAACACGTTTCTTGAAACTTTGGCTTCCGTGTAAACAATCCTTGGTGCAAAGCGGCCCTCCTGTATCCACGGGGCTTCAACTGCATGCATATAAGAAGGAAATAGGAAGTTGTATAGTTCATGCGTGACTGCTGCAGAACGCGATGTCAACGCGACGCGCTGCTGTCGCATTCTTCGTAATTGTGGACAAAGAAAGTTCCATGTTCTTAAACGGCGTGAATTTTCTCTGAAGGGACGGTTAACGCCCATGACCGAGCATCATCGAAGACAAACGGCCATTGAAAGAGGGCGCGTGACTGCGGCGGTATTTTCGTTCAAAATGGTAAACAGCGAAGAACAGAAGCGTGAACGCTGTCGCCCGGGCGTTGCTCTTGTCGTGTGCAGTGTTTGCTTACAAGCAGGCAGTTCGTTATACCCAAGACCGTGGTCGATCGACTGCAGTGCCAACATTTTCTCAAGCATAGCGTGAAACGATATGTGCTTGAGAACAGATCCATCGCGAGCTATTCAGAGCGACGCGAGCTGCTCAGAGCGACGCCATCTTTGGACACCGAAGTCGTACTGGGCTTTTCTTACGTGTCGTTTCGATAGACACCGCCAGTGTGTCGGCCTTGGACAGGCTGTAACAGCGGGGTTTGCGAAGGCCTCCTCCTTCCTCATCGCAGTGTCATATGCAGAGGTGCCGACGGTCAGTGGTAATCTTTTGTTTCTCGCCCATTTTTGTCGGTATATATGAGAGACGAAAAGCTATATGAATTTCATTAACTCTTCCGTGAACTCGCCTATATAGAAATCGATCGATTTGATCGACAGTTTTTATGCGCGTTGTGCAACATTTCGTTAGAATTATTTTACTAGCAACATCGCGCACCGTCCGAATTGATGACTGAACTTTGACTTTTTGTCAGATGTGACAATTTCTGGCGGATTGGGAAGTCTGGAAGGAATGCAGCTTCCACTGGAGGTATTGTCAAAACTCTCCAGGGCTTACTGAACTTCTTCCATAAAAGAAACACAGATTTCGCGCTTTGGTCGACTCGGCAACATAATTTTTGAATGACAGCAGCAGCGGAGACACGGAAGCTTCTCACGGCTTGTCAATTTTTTCATCCGACGTATAAGCTGTTTTAACGATGTCTAAAAAAAATGGTAGATGCTCATGATTGCGTGTTATGTTGATCATTGTGTTCGACTAACAACAACTGCAACTTTATTTTTCCCGCCGTAGGTTGCTTTTATCCGTCAGCGCTTCGACAGCGTATGTACAAATAATTACGAGCAATCCTTCCTGTCGATTGGGGGTTTTCGCTCACACGAGATCACGCAGTTCATTTGAGACCGACCTTCGAGCGAAGATTGACTAGTAGTCTAATCTCTTGCATTTTGAATGCTGCTTGTGCAAGTGCCCTTATTCATTACTGTACAACATTGGGAAGCACTCTACATTACTGTGCATCTGTGTACAGGAACTGAACTAAGCATGTGCAGGCTCGAGCGACAGTTGAACGCGCATTATATAAAGACTAATTTGATTACACAGGAAAGCTGATCGAACGCAATAATAAAGTATGAGGAGGCTTTTGCATGCTCCCTGATCTCACAGCCATTGCTTCACGAGCCTAAAGAATGCAGAAAAAAGCAAAGCGGTGCTTGTCGCAAAGAAGTAAAAATGAATGTTCCCTGTACAATAGCAACTTATACCCGTTTTCACATTTGAAAAGCTACTGATTTCCCGCATAGCATGGACATCACTATGGATAGTATTGACGCCAACAAATCCTCATTAAAAAAATATTTTTTTTGCCTGACCTGTCTTAAAACGTATCTGGCTCCTATATAGGAACTAGGTGCATGTTTCGCATATATCAGATTTTTTTCTCGCAGAACCTACTAAAAACAGCAAATTATTACTTTCATTCGCGCCTTGATGTGCTTCTTCGAAGTGTCACATCAAAATTTCAAAAATTGTCTGATAAATTATTACTGCGATACATCCATTCAAAACGCCAGTTACATGCTATAATTTTATGTCGCAGTAGCACGTTGCGAGTACTAAGTCTTAATTGAAGTATTAACCATAACTTGAAGCACTGAAAGTGAGCACATTCTTTGCGATAACGGAAGATTTAACTCTTACGCTTCTACAGAGTTTATTCTCCAGGTCTTTACACGTCGGATCTTCATCTGTTGTTAGTCGCCTCGGCGAGATTGAGCTTTACTACAAATTCGATCGTCGCTGCCTCGTTGTTTGAAGCCGACGAGGAAACAACTTTATTCAAGCAAAATTTCAGCGCTTTGTAGATGGCCGCTTGTTTGCGGCGACCTCTTCCGCCCAGGCAATGATCGCTTTTTTTCGGGGGACCGTATTAGGGTCTCCCACACTGTAAACAGGTTTGACCCTTTTAGGGAGTTTTGGCCTCGTTGCATAACTTCAGCCCTTAAGGGAGGACAATATCCTCCATTCGAACGGAGTTTTTTTTCACACCCTTGTGTTTGGTGGTGTTAAGGGGAATTATGGGAGTTTTTTAATTCTCCTTTGAACACCAACCCCTCAGTGGTTGCAGGAGTCTATATGGAGAATTATGGGAGGTTTTTAATTCTCCTTTGAACACCAACCCACGAGTGGTTGCAGGAGTCTATATGGGGAACGTTGGGAGTTTTTCATTCCTCTTTTGAACACCAGAACTATGGAAGTTCTTATGAGGAGCTTTGGGAGCTTTTACAAGTTGACATGGGTATTTTATTTTGCTTCTTATGGGAATTTATAGGAGAAGCGATGGGAGTTCTTACGTACATATTTTCCGAAACGTTTGGCTTCTTAAGGGCGTTTTGAAGGATACCTTTGGGAAATTATTTTACCTCCTTGTAGGAGTGCTTAGGTGTAAACCTGGGAGCAACCGTTCCCATATTTTGGGAGCTCTGCTTAAGGGAGCACTTATGGATAGTTTTGAGAGTTCGATTTTTGCTTTTTATGGGAACATATACGAGAATGCTTGGGAGTGAATTTTTACAGCTTTAAGGAGCTGTTTTACTAAGGGAGTTTTAAACAGATGTTTTGGGAGTGCATTTTAGCTCCTTATTAGGGCTTTTACAGGTAGGTCTGGGAGTTTATTATGCACTTTTTGGGAATTTTACGAGGTTGAAGGGAGTTCTTTTTGTGTGTGTGTTTAGTAGATTGTGTCTGACGAGTGCAAAAACCATGACAAAGCAATAAAATGTCTGGAAATTTATTGCAGTTCCAGAATCAAATGTGCCAGCATGATAGTACAATCAATGACTATTAGCATAATGAAAGTGAAATAATTCAATAAATTGGATACAAACAAGCAAACCAGTTTGACAGGAAATTCAAGCATATTGCAAGCTTCAGTACAGTTGAAAATCCACAAGTGCAGCCAAGACTGAAATTCAGCGGCTCAAAACATCATGAGCTATTGGGCAGTCCTTGCATGCATTAGAACAGGCCACATTTGTTTTTGCATGTAAAAAGCATGCTACAAAAAATGATGCAAAGGAGGCCAGACAGCACCAATGACCTAGAACATAATGAAAGTACCTTTGAATACCTATGCTATTTCTAATAGACATCTACGTACAACTTATTCTCTCATGTAACACACAGCTGCAAAGAAAAAGCAGAAGTGGTACCACCCACTCTGAATCAATTTCCTTAGCGTGCAGCACCTGAAATTCAAGCTTGCCAGCTAGAGAACATGACAAGTTCACAGCAAAATGGGCATAATGTGATAACAGTAGACAAACAGGTGATATCTCAGGCTGAAGTTAATTCAACAAGGGGACTAGTCGTCATCAGGGAAAGAAAATCCAAGCAGACAATTCCAGCTCACACTTGCTACACAGATGTCGCTACATAGGTTTGTGTTGTGATGCCCCATGACCTAAGTCAGCATCAAAGAGGTTCATTAAAGAGTGGCACATATGCAATGGCACACACCCAGTGTACATACACAAGTTTGTGTCAAAAAAGTTCATTGGAGAGCTGCATCTACCCAGTGGCCCCAAGTGCTCGTAGTAGCCCCAGGGGCACATACTGAATTTCCACAAATATAAGGAGTTTTTTTTTCAAAATTTCTGGCGTCAGAAGACGCCTCGCCTTATATAACTGACATAGACACAAACAACAAGATCACTCATAGAAATTGGTGCCAGCAACCTGCCAAACTCCCATACTTCTGCACACCTTGCTACCCCAACTAAACCCCCATGGTGAGCATTTAAACTTACCTCACCTTCTCTATGCACTCACTCATTTTGCTGGATATCCATGGAGTGGAGAAAAGTGAACTATATAAATACTGCCAAGGAAAACGGTTGTTACCCTAACGAAGAAGTCCACTTCTCAAAAAAATTTCTCCACCTGACATAACACTTGTTCGACCTCTGCTGATCACCTTCAGCTGAATATTGCATATCACACAAAGCAGCAATTCAACTATAATTTTTAGTTTTATAATGAAACAAAAATTTCTTAGGATGTGAAAGAAAATATGATACAGGAACCTTTAACAGTATCCATAAGTGTGAAATTTTTACACAGGCAAAGAGGCAAACACTTTGCCACCAGGGCACACATAAGGCGTCATTACATTTTCTCTGCAAAAAGCCTTAACACCCCGACGACAGGTGGTGTTGCATGAAGCCATGCATGCATTTCAAAAAATAGGCATTTTGTATTTTCTTCTTCCGCAAGATCAAGGCAGGCAGGCTGTGATGCTGTGCAAACAGTGGTGGCCTTCAAAAGGGAAGGAATCCACACAAAAGGCCATGGTACTGTTGAGATGGCAGTGCATGATAGGGAGCATTCTGGAAAACCAAACAAAATAGATTATGTACTATTGTATTGCAAACAGACACCGCATGAATATTTAAACATAGCATCACCAATTATTCAACAGTGCTGGGCCATTCAATGCTACCACTCCAAGTGCATCTTGGCCACCTCAGATTTTAGGAAAAATTACAGCCCATTGTACAGTTGCAGACTGGATGAAGTGGAGAGTATGACGAAAGCCCGTCTGGTCGGGATGATGCATACTAAAGAAGAGGTCCAGACACCGACCAAAATGTTTAAAATAGTTTTTTACATTTTCAAATTCAAATAAATTCACATAGCTTCAAAAATTCAAATAAGTACTTTAAACCATTTTGGTCAGTGTCCAGACCTCTTCCTTTTAAGTCGCAGAATGCACAAACAGACTACTTCGCGAAAATTTCACATGGTGTGAGTATCGTTATCTTGTAGGCTAAGGTTGAAACATCACGGCACTGACAAAGCTACAAACAAGTGCTTCTACGAATGACCACAAGGCCTTCCAGAATGTTTCATTATGTGAGATAGACCATTAATGTTTTTTATCTGCAAAGAGTATCTTCTTATTCTGACTTAAGTATAATAGAGCTTCGAGCAATTTCTGAAAAGTATTTTCATCCAGCTCGGGTGGTTTATAGGCGCAAATAACCAATTTAGGAACCCCCATTTTGTAGTGAAGAAAGCTTATATTAAAAAAACCTATAGCTGCAGTGATTAAAAGCTTCTGAAATTCTGAATCAACTCTTTATGTCTGCAGAAGCTCTTTAATTAGGTATTAGGACGCCTTGCAGCACTGACAATGAAAGGAAATCATGACAACATATTAAAAAACTAATAAAATGAATGTGTTCTTGATAATATATGTTGTTGTATTATACACAGATTATACGAAACACCAGCAGTAATGTGCATATCTTCAGAGTGCACACACAGTTCACCAACGTAATAATGAATACAGGTCAACATCATAAAGCAACACATAGGTACTGGCGTTTTTCTTTCACATTGGCCTAAAAACCAATCACATGAGCATTCAGCCATCATATAAGCAGCACCTGCTTGCATGAATTCAAGGAACTTTCAGATGTGCAAAATCGTTTAGGAGCTTTTAAGCAATAGGCATGACACTACTATTATGATTAATTTGTTGCCTGTAAGTGGTAAATCAAGTGAACTGCTAGTTGTCCTTCCGGTGAAGGATATTGCAGAAAATGTGAGGACAAAAAGATTATAGTAGCTATTTGGAACTCATGAATGTTAAGAAGATAATATGCAATGTTACCATGCTGACAGACAGTCAGATAAAAGATGATACAAAGAAAATATTATATATAGATTACACAGATGCAAGCATTTTGCTTCTTTATTGCTGCAAAACTTTGTAGTTATAGAAGTGCTTCATCCCCTGAAAAATATTTTTAGCAATACATTCACTATGGAGTTCTATTGAGGATGCATCAGATTTGCATGCTACAAGTGGTTTGAGCTGTTCACAGACAGACATCTGGTTTGTAAATGCAAGAGCATGACGAAATACTGCAAGTGCTCCAGAAAAATGCTTGCATGGTAAGGGAAATGACAAAAACAAGAATGTGGATGAAAAGACCAAACTGCCCCAAAGTCTAATTTTAGCACTGTAAGGTTTTATGAAACATAATTACAGTTCTAAGACAAAACAAAATACCAACATGATATGCAGAGAATGGGTGCTGGACATCAAGCAACCTCACTAAACAATGATTACATACATAAAAACGACACATTCGCAGGAAATTTCACAATACACGACATATAAACTATGTGATTCATGATGCACCCATGTCATACATCATATTGTTCAAGTAACCAACTTCTTTATTCAAGACCCCTGTAGAAGGTTTGTTAATGCAGTTATTGGTTTCTTGGATGGAAAAGACCTAGTATACAAATCTGCACTTCCCTGCCTTATATTTGCAAACTGCATGTGTACAGTCACAGTTTGGCATGTTTTGCAATGTTTTGTGAGATATCCAGATGCTGTTACCACCTACATCTGTGCACAATGCTCCTGCAGCCTGCCATTACCACAAATCCTGGTCTATCCTACATAATACCCCAGTCACACGGGCACTTTCAAAGTCCTTTGAACCAAAGATTCTTTACTTCAAGGGAGAATGTGCACTGTCACACAGGCACAGCAATGGAGCCCTACTGGAAGGTGGCTTTGAGTCAAAGGAGTGCGCGTTCGTCCTTTGAAACCTCAAGGGAATACTCCCAAGCCTAGAGGGCGTCTGACAGTAGAAAAAATAATCTAAAGATATGGAAGTTCAATTTTTACCTCTTCAGAACAAGCTTATAAGTACTGAATACTGTTACTAAAGTACTAAACACTTTCGGGACACCCGCAATCTCCATCATGAAAGCGCCGGTACAGCAACACCGGTACGGCCTGTCGTCAGCAGCAACCTCGACACAACACGGTTGCCATGTGCGATTTGGTTCTTTGGTTAGTGGCTGCTAGGTATCCCAGTCTCCTTGGCTTTTTTCTGCACATCTTTCCTTGTCACTTTTGTTTTTTAGTTTTTACAGCGTTTACGTGTACCTACCGCTATCTAGCCACAAAGAACGAAACAAAGCAGCTGAAGCAAAGGCAACAATGAATAATCGACGCCAATGTGCGGTGTACGAAGCGGTACACATGGTGGCCATCATTACAATAAATACATCTGTTTGTGATAAAGTAATGCCTTTACTACGTGTGCATTTTGTTTTGATGTTTCTATGTATTAGGAAAAATAAATGTTGCTGAAAAAAATGTGACAAATTTATTATAAGACGCATTGGGCTATATTTTTTTATTACTTTCAAGGTGATGGTAGCGCTAAGGATACATTGCGGTCTCTGTTAAAAGCTTCAACGGAGACAACCTGGAGACCATGTAGCACCGACATATATCCGTTGAACTAATGTCTTTGAAAGCTCAATGCTCCTTAACTTCAAAGGACCTTTGGCATGCTCGTGTGACGGGTATAACACTTGCTGCTGAAGGCATTAAAGGCACTCAAAGGTGCCTCAAAGACAGGCTGAGCATTCTGCGCAGGTTAGCGTGTCAGCAAGGCCTGAAACACTTGCGGGACATTGTAAAAGATGTCAATACATGGCAAAATACAACAGCACAACATACTCAGAAAATGTAAGCCTAAAATTCCACACTGATATATAAGGGCCTTCCCAGAAAAACCGATAAATGCAATAGCACACCTTCTATTGAAATCTCGAATATAAGAATTGATTACTTGAAAAAGATGTACGGTACATGCAAAATAGAATGAGTGATGTATGTTATATGTCACGTATAGTCAAATTTTGCTGCAAATTTGAGCATTTCATGCATTCATATAATCGCACTCATGTACTAAAACAAGTTCATGTGTAGTGCTCATCCTGTGCATTTCATGTGTATCTTATAGTGTAGTAACTATGTTTCCTAATGCCAGTAACCAACTCTCCCAGCTTTCAGCAACAGTATGCAAGATTATTTATTCTTAGAAGTATGATAGCAGGAAGAAACAAGGATAAAGACCTGTCAACAGGACTAGCATCAACTACAAGCTGATTTGGCTCCTGGATGGAAACGAGTATTAGTAATCGTAATCATTATCAATGTTTCAATGAGGGAGTGGGTGAACCCAGAACTTGCACAAATAACTACAGTAGCCACATGGCTGAACATATGAGCCGTGGGTGTTTCCCTATCTTCCAGCACATGAGGTTAGTTGCAGAGCCCCGAGAGAGCTGAGAGGGAAGCGATTGTGGTTTTCCACATTAGCAAATAAAGATCGACATGTGTCGGAAAATAATCACCATCTCTCATCGAAAACATGTAATTGTTTATAGAGCACTTATCCTCAATTCATTACACAGATTGCGTTAGGTGACTAATTTGTTTTACTACTGTTCTTAGTGCCCCATACAAGATTAACCTTTTCCATGCCAATTTTATTTTCAGAAAACCACTGAAATTTCTAAAATATTTTTATTAGCTATTCTTTGTGAAGAGTTTTTATTACTGCAATATCAGCAGTTCGTTTAAAATTTTCTGCTGCCTTTTACTAGCTGTTTTTCATGTTTTTAGGTTGCAAACAGACAAGGACGCAGAAACTGTCTACATGAAGCATATTTTTTTAAAGAAAGTCAAGCGTGCTTTTGTTATCCTCCATGAAAAATGTTATTGCAGGAAGAAAGGTGGTTAACCGAGGGCCCCTATTTTTATGATTCATATCATAAGAAGCCAACAAACACTGACACCAAGGACAACATAGGGGAAATTACTTGAGCTTAATAAATGAAATAATGAAACGATAAATTAATGGAAATGAAAGTGGATGAAAAAACAACCTGCCACAGGTGGGGAACGATCCCACAACCTTCGCATTTCGCATGCGATGCTCTACCAATTGAGCACCGCGGCGCCGTTTACCGATCCACTTTCTTGGGTATTTGTTTCCTTGTAGAACCCTGGGAGTGTTAGCCAGCGTTACCACTCACAGACCTTGGCGGCGGACATGGAACATCCTTTCTGCCGCAGGCGTCACGAGAACGTGATCTTTTTTTAGTGAAGGCAACCGGTCAATAAACCCACACATGCTACCTGAAGGCATCAATGTTGCCTGATTCGAGACACTCGTTATGTAATAAATGAGAAGAAAGAGGGTTAACCGAGGGCCCAATTTTTACTAGTAATATCATAAGAAGCCAACAAACACCAAGGACAACATAGGGGAAATTACTTGAGCTTAATAAATGAAATAACGAAATGATAAATTAATCGAAATGAAAGTGGATGAAAAAACAACTTGCCACAGGTGGAGAACGATCCCACAAGTTCACTTTCTTTTTTTGGGGTGGGGGAAAAACTGAACACATAACTAATCACTGATCTATCATGCAAGTGGTGTTTGCCTATCTCAATAGTCTATATAAAGACAGAAAACTTGGCTCAGGTGTTTTTATCTCTAAAAGAAAAGACAAGCTTTTATACGGCAACCTTATATATCAACTTGAAGCCCACGGTAGTAGTTCTCTTCTATGGCATCTAGCTGTTGAGCACGAGTCAAATAAAAATTAATGCAAATGTATTAGTGTTCCATGCTTTTAATGCATGGAAAAGGGACACTAAAGGAAATTAATGAGTTAAGCTAGATTAAAGGTTAGCCTTCTGTAATAACAAATTCATCATTTATACCAAGAACAGAGCTTTTATAAGCAAGAAAATCAGAGAACTGGAACATCAAAGGGCACCAACTAATATATTGAACCAAATTCTGTAGTTTTATTTGCCAAAACCACAATATGATTATGAGGCATGAAGTACGAGGGATTCTGGAATAATTTTGACCCCCTTGGTTACTCTACTGTGCATACAGTGCAAAACACACATGCATTTTTGCATTTCACACCTATCAAAATGCAGCTGCCACAGCTACAATTTGATTATCCACCATCAGGCTTGGCAGCGCAACACCAAACAGCCCAACTCAGAGCCCATGCTTGTCAGCAACCTTCTGCAGTGAGTGCATCACTTGGTGCTCATGAGGCAGTACTTCCAGCTGCTTCAGCTGCTTTAAAGTGTGCGCACTGCTGGCTTTTGCTGTTTTACAGCCCTTAAAGCCCAACCACAACAAAAGTTAGGGCTGCATAAAAAAATGATTCAAACAGTGTAAATACAAAACAGCATTCTCGCAATCTTGATACCGAGACTGAAATGAATGCCACGATTACCAGTAACTGGCAGTGAGGCATGACTCAGATTGCAGGGCACCTTAGTGTGGCCTACGAGATAAGGGACCACCTGCAGCTGCCTGCAGTGATAAAAACCTGAAGGCGATGTGGACTCTCGTCATAGCCACTAACCACCAGGTTCATGTGTCGTCTGCTAATACAGTATTAAAAGAGTATCAAAAAGAAAATTAGATACCAGCCCCGCAGCTTTGCCAAGATGACTACAGTAGTATTTACTACTAATTTATTACCAATATAGCCAAAGTGAAATTTCATTGCATTTGGAATTTAAGCTTTTGCAGTAGGGGTTTTGAGATGTGATAATCGCAATGCTCCTGTGCTTTGTGACATTACATCACTAGATATTTGACAACGCCGTGGTTCTAAGTGTTTTTCCATACATCGATATCTTGATTCTTTTACAACCTAACTCTAATATGACACATGAGAATACGGTAGATAACATTTGAAATGTCTTTAATGGGCACGGAAAAGGACTAACCTTTACACATGAGACACGCATGGTGAAAGCATTGTAAGCAAGGCTCCCACGTGTCTTTAAATAATTTTTCACTTTGGTCGGTGTCAGTTCTGTTTTTTCCCTTGACTCTTCCTAACTGGACAAGACTTCGTCAGACTCAACTTCATTAACCCATTGACAATATGCTGCATATCTTAGGTAAACATTTGATGCTCACCCTAACGCATGTTTCCTGAAGTTACCAACTAAGAGCAAAGAAAGGTTAGCTACTGTATGAACCAGCCTAAATCCATGTTAAGCCCACAATTGCCCAATGTGCCTTGAATAGGCTCTAAAAATGTGTATTAACACAAGGCGCAATAGATTTTGTGCTCACGTTGGCATGTTCATAACAGCTGGCCTCCCTCACTCTCATCATCGGAATCTCAGAATCCCTACTGCGAAAACTTCAGGAGTGGAAAGCAGCAAAGGTAACAGTGCGCAGTTTGAAGCAGCCAGAGGCACTGCCTCATGAGCACAGCAGTTGCACTCACTGAAGAAGGTTAATGACAAATATGGGGCCCCATTCGTGCTGCTGGTTCCGAAGAAGCCATCTAAGCTTTTTTCCCACGCTTGAGTGTAAAAATACAGCTGCTTTTAACAAAAGGCATGCAACACCGTTCATGAATTGTGCCATTGGAATGGTTTACCAAATAACCTCTTACTTCTGGTAAGCTCTACACAAGCCAAATTGGACGCTGCACTGATGAAAGGGCAAGAGAACAATTGCAGAATATAAAAACAAAGTAAGACCAATGTAGGTGAGCATTGTAACACATGCACTTGTCATCCACAACTTGAAATATATTCTTGGCAGAAGTAGAAACATGAATTCACAACTGATATCAGAAGCTCTTTTAATATCAAAGAATGACTGAGTAATTATTCTTTTTTTTTCTATTTCTCACAAGTATGTGTATGAATGTTTTTTGCTTTCGGTTTACACAGGTTGCTACACCTCGATTTGTTTGACCCTGTTCCCTTCTTTGCAATCTTTCCTCCCTCCCCCTCTTTTATGAACTTCCAGAGATTATATGAATAGTTCCTGCTTTCTTAGAAAACATGGCACACACGCGGTGGATGTGGAACATCCTTTCTGCTGCAGGCATCACAAGTACGTGATCTTTTTGGGTGAAGGCAACTGGTCAATAAAGCCCCACATGCCAACTGAAGGCATCAATGTTGCCGGAATCGAGACCCTTGTTATGTAATGAACGAGAAGAAAGCAGATTAACCGAGGGGCCCGATTTTTATTAATCATAAGACGCCAACAAACAAAGGCACCAAGGACAACACAGGGAAAATTAACGGAACTGAAAGTGGATGAAGAAACAACTTCCCGCAGGTGGGGAACGATTCCACATCTACGCATTACGTGTGTGATGCTCTACCGATCGAGCTAACACAGCACCGTCTTCCCATCTATTTTCTGGGGTATTTATGTTACTACTAGAACTAACCCTGGGATTGTTAGCCAGTGCCACCACTCACAAACCTTGGCGATATGTAGAGCATCCTTTCTGTCGCAGGCATCACGAGTATGTGATCTTTTTGGGTGAAGGCAACTGGTCAATAAACCCACACGTAGTACCTGAAGGCACCAATGTTGCCAGATTCGAGACCCTCGTTATGTAATGAACGAGAAGGGGGTTAACCAAGGGGCCCGATTTTTTACTGCTGGTGTAGTACACACTTTCCTGCGTTTAGGGTGATGCCAGCTTCTTGCAGGTGCTGAAGTACTTTGTGCAGTCGTGCATCATGTTCTGTCTTCGTGCGGCCAAACACTATTATGTCGTCTTGCAAACATGCTTGGCCGTCCAGGCCTTCTAGCAGTCTTAGCATTTCCCAGTGGAAAAATTCAGTTGCTGTGGAAATTCTGAAGGACAATCAGAGGAACTTAAAATGGCCAAGTGGCGTCAGGAAAGTGTTGTACCTCTGGGACTCGGGTAACCAGTAACCAATAACCGGCTATAGCATCAAGTTTGCTAAACCAGGCAGCTCCGGTGAGTTTGGCCAGGCAATCATTGATGGTGGGCACTAAGACTCATTCTCACAGAATGTTCTATTTTAACCCTCCAAAGTCACTGCAGATTTGAAGCTCGCCTCCTTTATTTTTAGCCACTACCATAGGTGCATGCCACTCTGTGGTTTCTTCGACCTTTATGATGACACCCAGGCTCTCCATTCTCTCCAACTCACATTTGGACACTCGGCAACATGGGCAGAGGTACTCGCCCCGAGTACATAATAGCACACCGCTTGGCATCAGGGAGTAGCGATATATTGTAATCGGTCCCGAGAAGGTAGGCCCAGGTCTGTAGCCAGGTAGAGGTAGTGGCATAAAATGTTGGCTGGGTCGCTGACCTTGCCTTTTGACTCCGCTACTTCTAGGAGACTTGGTTGGACATTGAAGGATTTGATTGCGGGGGGACGTCAAAAAGTGCGTCATGCAGCTTGTCTATTACATAAATTTGTTCTTGACACAACCAGCCATTTCAGCACACGGTAGCAGTCTAACCGTTGCTTTTTTTGGTCCTGCCGGGTCCGAGCAGCTGTTCTTTTGCTTGCTTCAGGTTTCCCGTGACTTGTTCGTCGTAGAGGCTTGTTGGCATGGCAGTCACATCTGCACCAGTGTCTACCTTGAAGCCATTGACCATCACATTGATTTTTCATGGCCCAGGATCCTGTTGGTCAGTTAATTGTCCAAGTAAACCTCTTCCAAAACAGCTTGGTATGTGCATTTTGTTCTGCTTTTTGGAAGCGGAAAAGCATATGGCAGCTGTGTTCCTTTTTACTGCAGGCACTGCATGTTTTGCCATTCGCCGTGCACATAGTGTGTGATGGTGAATCATAGGTGTCTTGTTGAGCCATACCACTTGCATGTCAGCACAGTTTGGTCACGCTGGTTTTTACGAGAATTATTTGACTTTCCTTTGCTCTTCGAGAAGCTGTGCATGGTGTCTACAGCTTCAAGTGATTGTAGCTGTGGCCGTAGGTCCTTTTGCTGCTGTTTGATTGTTGCCGCCATGTTGCGAGCAGCGTTGACAGCGGCTTCCAGAGTAAGCTCAGCATTAAGTTGCAGCTTCTCACTTACCTACGTGTCTGTGGGACCGACCACGAGTCTACCACAGATCAGTTCCTCTTTCAGGGCGCTGTACTCAGAGGCTTCAGCGAGCCTGAAGAGTTCGGTGATGAACATATCGGCTGTCTCATGCACGTCTTGCTTCTGGCTGTTGAACTTTGCACACTCGTATATCATGTTCATCCATGTCAGGAAATTTTTTATGAACAGTTGCATTACTGTGTTGTAGTCGAGTTTCTCAGCATCACAGAGCCTGAGCAAGGCTAGGACGTCTTTGGCTTCACGACCCATGGCATAAATGAGTGTGTTCACCTGCGTCTCGTCGTCGTCTTTAGTCTGGAGATAGCTCTATAGCCCTTCCTTCTCGTGAGCCACCGTTTCTACTCCTCGGGCTGCCGAAAATCAAGTTTTTCCGGCAGTTTGACGACGAACGAGTTTAGTGGAGCTGCGTGCTGGGCTGTGGACACTGTAGGTGAAGCCATGGGTAGCAAAGTTTCGTATTCACCGCAGTGCGCTGTGATGTAGACTTCTACTTGCGTGGTGCATTTCTCACAGCGTTGTCGAGTATCCCACCGTTGCCTCCATGTCATGGTCGGGTGACGAGCATACGTGATTGACAAAACGTAAGTGTTAACTGGAACTGTTTACTAGGTTGTGTATGCATAACAAGCACGGCTACATGCCGGCTCGGCTTACACGGTCTGGTCCGCTCTCCCAGAGGCGTTCCGCATCTTACATGACCGTGTACACGGCGCCATCTCGTTGCGGTAGCTCGCATGACACGGTGCACCAGTGTAACTCAATGGACAGCAACTTCAAAAAAAGTATATTTCGGAAGGCTGCCCAAGTTTAAACAACTCTCAGTTAACGTTAAGGTGATTTGCCCTCTTATTAACATGCACATTTACGCCACTAGACCATAACCTCATTGCTACATTATAGCACAGTTTTGGTCCGAATTAAAACACTGATATAACACAGCGGAAAAGTTACGAATAAGTGCCATAAATAAGAAGAATATTAGAAGGGCATACACTATCATTCTTGCTAACTGCTCATTTGTTGAAATTCTGGCAGTCTTCTGAATTATAATTTTTAAACGTGCTGCCCATTGAGTTATGATAATGCATTGCGGTGAAATTTGATAGATGGCTGCAGAGCCAATTCAACATTTCAGTTTCAACCACAGCTAGTTACCCCTATGCTTTTCTTGGCTTCATTGCCTGCTGGCTTTATATGGTCGTGATTTTAAAAAAATGAAGCCCGTTTTCCTTCTCATTCATTCATGCGAGGGTTTGAAACCTCACAGCTTTGATGCCTTTAGGTAGCATGCATGGGTTTATTAGCCACATGCCTGCTCTCTTCAGTTCAGGTGTTACGCGACACCATCGTGCAAAAAAAGATGTTCCACATCTGCCCACCATGGCTCTAAATGGCGCTGGCTAACACTCCCAGGGCATAAATACCACAAATACCCAAGTTAGCACAATTGGTAGTGCATCGCGTGTGTACTGCAAAGGTTGTGGGTTCAGTCACCACCACAGACAAGGTCCTTTCGTCTGCTTTCATGACTTTCTTTCAATATTTTCTACATTTCAATTTCAACCACAGCTAATTACACCAACGCTTTTCTTGGCTTAATTGCCTGCGACCTTTATATAATCAGCAAAAATAAGGTTACAAGAAAATTAAAATAAATAAGTGGAGGACAGGGTCATCGGTGTTCAAAGAAGCACCTTCCTTTTTGTATCGTTAACCAACATGTGCGCCCAATAGGTAACTCCTCTACCTGCACATCGAATGACAATGCAAGAGATGCAGCTGGAACCCACAGTCAAATATATGTACAGCATACCAATGCATCTCTCCTCCGAAGGTAGTGAAGAGCACAGGTGCCTGTAGAGTTGCGTGCCACGGTTCCTCTTGCCAACCCATGGAAAGGAGCATAAGTGATGCTGTAGAGCTTGCTCCTTCAAGCAGTGTTCAGGTATCCATTCATAATCCTGCATGTAGTGTCCAATGTATTGTAGATATCAAGACAGCTTCAGTCCTGCAGCAAATAAAGTGATCAGTTCTAACCAAAATGTTGAGATGTAGACACTTTGGCAGGCGGATGTTAAATGTTGAAGTTTCTGGGATGCCAGTGATAATTTCATTAAACATTATATGGGCCACTCATACAGGGATGGAAGCAGTCAAAGAAGTTTTGGAGCAGCTCTGGGAGGTGGCAAATTTGACACACTGGAGCATGAATTGCCCGTTTTCGAGCAGTAAATACATATTTACATGAGTAGCTTGGTAGAGGTCAATGAGTGAAATACAGGTATATGAACAAAAGGTGTTCCTTATTTTACTTTACAGAGCACTATTTGATTATGGCAGATCAGTTCTGTGGAAGCCTGCAAGGCAAGTAAAATTCATGACAGGAAAAATTTTCACCCACCCTACTTTAGCATGAAGCTACGAAGGAGACCTGTACAGGTTTCTCGGAAACCACCATTAAATTACATACTGGATATGACAACTAACTGTGGCCAAGAAAAAAATTAATGAGTGCTTTCCGTGAACATCACCCACTCTATGTTGATAGGTTTATGTTTGTGCTACTCAAGTTTTTTTTTTCCATTGTGAACAAGCAATTAATATGTACTTGTAATGAATGTTTATTTCCTTACTTATCGAATATGGTGCCAATGCAAAGGTTGTGGAATACGCCGAGAAATGACCAATAACAGCGTTACAACGACCTAGTTCATGTGTGGTCTTTTTTTTTTCCGACAAAAAAAAAACAAACAAACAAGCGAATTTTTCTTTAGAAATTCACGTGACAATGCGCTCCGCATCAGTAATAAGTGGTCTCAGACAGAAACAGTGTCATCAGTGCACTGCATATATTATGAATGTGCAAACCTGGGGCACAGTCTTGTAAAGGTTCGCAAAGCGAACTGTTACCAAGATCGCGCTACTTCGCATTTGGTAGGGACTGTACTTGCACGCCAAAAACTGCTGACATGTCGAGAAAAAACTGCAGCTGCTCTTTCCCAGTGCCCCTATTTGACAAAGTTTTTGTAAAGATTGATGCAATAGTGCGCAGAAGCATTGTCATGGTAAGGGCAGTTTATTTTCACCTTTTATTTATTTCACGGGCTTTCATTCTCGTGCCTTCACAAATCCTAGGCTGTCTTAAATGCTGTTACCGGCCATTTGTAACCATCATACAAAGCTTTTCACTGACATCTCATCAATTAGGTAAATCAAGACACTCATCAGATACAGTGAACACCATTCGAGTAGTGCACTCTGGTAATTTTTTATTCTTGGCAACCTGCAGTTGAGATAGCAGAATATTGCAGAATAAATGTGAAGTGACGTAGTGGTCATTGCATATTTGCGAGTATTTTATATCTGTTTTGACACACTGGTTGGAAAAAAGACATGAACGGGCATGTTAATTGCACTTGAGCTATGGTATAAAAGTTTCCCTTGTTGTGCAAGGGCGTCTACATTAGACAGACGGGAAGGGGTATCAATGATTCATAATAAGGTTAGTTACAGCGCAACCTAAGACAAGGACAACAGAAGGTACAAAATGACGACACGGCGCTGTTTTGTACCTTCTGTTGTCCTTGTCTTAGGTTGCGCTGTAACAAACCTTAGTATGAATCCCAACCAACTGGCCCAACTTGCCGTTCTGATGCAGTATCAACGATTGCTTGGGCGAGCATAGTTACAACCTTCATAAAAGTTAACGAAGTAGGCCCCTTGCGATGCATTGCAAGACTTGTGGATGCAAACTAGTTTTTTTAAAGAATGTGTCATCATAGGATGCAGTAACATTCAACTGATGCGCGAGATTACTGATCAGGCTAATGCCATTGCCAAATACGTTAGGGTGTGCGTGAGTACACCCTCCTTATCTTTATCAGGCAAGGAACTTTACTTTCTAAGTTGGTCGGCACGTTTTCAGTGAACTGCAGCCGCCTGCTTCTTGTAAGGTTGTTGTTTCAGTTGTTTTTCTCATGCGTGCTATGAGCGGCGCATATAATGTGCAGTAGGGTCGTGGAATAAGACCAGTTAGAAGTTAGTGCTCATCCTGTCACCTGTACTTTTTCTTCCATACTCAAACTGAGTTATGCTAAAGCAAGATAAGAATCCATTCGGTCAGTTTGTGCCTTCGAACCAGTTCACCTCCACAGTGCACAATGATGCTATTATAAAGGGACATTGAAAATATTGTTTATTTTCTTTGAATAAATAAAGTTTAGTATGAAGTATCACACTGCATTTTGCAAGTTTTAATTACCCTAGTATAAATTTGTATTCTAGAATGTGAAGGATGAAAACAAGCATTTCCAACCTTACACATTTCCAATGACATCTAATCACTACAACTTAGAGGAAAGGCGCTACGATCTCAAACAGTCGCAACTTCTATCCGCGGTTGTTGTATATAAAGGCATTACGCACCGAGAGAATATGGTCAAATCTTAAAGCTAAAACTACGGTAAATGCTTGTACCAACACGCTTAAACAAGGGAGAACATTTCAAAACACATAGTGCGGAGGTAAAAAAAATAGATCATGGAGTTTTACTTGCCAAAACTACAATCTGATTATGAGGCACGCCATAGTGGGGGGACTCCGAAATAATTTTGACCACCTGAGGTTCTTTAACGTGCACCTAAATCAAAGTACACGGGTGTTTCTGCATTCTGCCCCCATCAAAATGCGGCCGCCGTGGCCGGGAATCGATCCCACGACCTCGTGCTTAGCAGCCCAACACCATAACCCCTAAGCAACCACGGTGGGTACAGTGCACAGCTGTGAAAATTTTTCCTATACCAGAAATAAGTTTTTGGCCAGGGGCTCAAGAACCGGGGGAATCGCGCCCTGTCTGGCGCTGTTCACAGTGCCACCTCAGCCAATTGGCACATTTGCACGCGAGAACGAGAGCACCAAGTCCGGCCATGACTGGTAAACCCATATGACGATACATTACCAAAATATACAGTAACTAAAACAAAAGGACGCGTACAAACGAGATGTGTCCTTTTTATTCAACTGACATATAATCTTCGCGCCTTCTCCCCCTTGTACGATATAGAGGTTACACAGTTCTGCTTATTCTATCGTCTTACATCATGCATGCGCACTGAGCACATCAATACGTTCTGGATATCGCAGAAGCCGTTGTTCACGGCGTGAGACTCACGATAGCGAAGTCAAATGCGATCCTTCTAGAAATAAAGAAATTGTTTGCCTGCGACAAACTTTGCAAACAAGAAATAAAATACGAGCTTACCAAAATGCTTCGTCCAGGTTGGTGGCGGCACGCAGTTCGTTGGCGTTCACCGTTGCGCATTACGCTGTGTTGTTAATCACGCCGCCCTCGCTTGTAGGCGTGAGAAGAGCATCAAAGTATTATTCTTTTCTGTCAAATACTGCTGCTTCGTAAGTACAAATAGAAAATTTTGAGTTGTCAAGCCTACCCCAGCATACTGGCACATAACAGCTTCCCGCGCTCAAATCTCGCTGTGGATTCGAATTCGCGCTGCGTGCATTTCGATGAGCTGTTGGGGCGCCACCTAGAAGAGTTTGAATATGGACAAAACAAAACAAAGTTCTAACATATGTCCGTCTAGATTATTTTATATTTATTTATTTAAGATATAAGGCACATGCTGTTTAGAAAATACTCACGGCAAACAATGTTTCAGTTTAGTTTCTTTGGCCCCTCGGCCCCTCCGATTTATGTCCATTGTCAGCTGGCCTGCGGCCTTTAAACGATATTCCTTACATATTGTGGCTCAATGTCGAGGACATTAAACCTGGTTGAATGGGGTTTAAATGGAGGGACAATATTTCGTTTTGTAGAGTATTGCTGCTGGGGATAAAGCGAGAAATATAGGCTGCTTCTCGTCGGCAAAAGGAGCCGGACGAGCAAGTCACGAAATGCAAGAAAACGAACGGCTTGCATGATTACTAGTACAGTCTCGCTTGGTTGACCAGTGAGAAACAGCATAATTAACAACCTAACGAATACAATGGACAGCCGCCAAATCGTTGGTCAATTAGACATGTTAATGATGAGTCAGAGTGGTTGTTATTTCGTGTTTGTCCGTTTGTAAACGTGTTGTGCAAAGCTTCGTTTATTCGATGTTGTGCCCCATTTCCACCAGAAAAAGAAAGAAAGAAAAGCGGCGTGTTTCTGTTGACGCGGCACGCGCAAGTGAAACGGATTTACGGGCAAGCCGCGCGTGTCACGTTCACACATATATCGCTCAATAAAGCATTCCGGCGGTATCGATCGACATACCGGCCGCACGTACCACTGGTGGTAACGGCTATAGTGGTACCGGTGGTAATAAGGGGAGCCGAAAGGACCTAGAACCTCAGGGCACTACAAGAATATATTTCATGGTTTCACACCTGCTTACTGCAAAAGTGTACAAAGTACATGCATGGTATAGCACTGTACTCGTAATGCAAAAATAAACGAATTAAAATTAATTTGTAAACTAAGAAACCAAGGTGAACCTTCAATAATTCACGAACAGGTAGGTTCACACTCAACTGACTCATGAAACAGTATGCTAGCTGTGCCAAGAATCTTAATTAGTCGAGCAATTAAGGGTGGTGACTGTCATGTGCAATGCCTTGGGGAAATGCATGCAGAAGTAGGACAATAGCTGTTGCTCTGTCTTTGCTCATGCTCTATCAACTGATTAATCACTTATTTATTTATTTATTTTTATTTTCACATACTGTAGTCCAATTGGGCTATCGCAGGAGTGGGTTTGTACATTGCATATAACAAAATATTTTTCTGCACAAATCAACTTCAATGCCTTAAAAAACATGATAACTTCAATATAAAAGATACAATCAGTATAATAAACGCAGCATGAATCAAGTAAATACAGTGATTTTTCTAATTTACCTAGTTTCACCTGGGAGTAAGTTCCATTTTTCAATTGTATGAGGAAAGCTATACTTAAACAGGTTAGTATGCAGTTGAAATGGAGCAAGGTTAAGTTTGTGGCTATTCCTAGTAGGTTTCAAATTATCAGGAGACAGATAGTTGTTCTTTAATGAGTAGTGTGGGGTGTTATTTGAATTATGCAACAATTTAAGGCATTCATAATCACGCCGCTTGGACAGAGGTAGTAAACCGATTTGTTGTTTATTTAAGTCATTATTCCAAAAAATTGGAGAGTTGGAATTTCCCCTCACAAGGCACTATTGGCAATAAAATCACCTACAGTGCTTGTCGAATGGGTGCCGCAGTGCTACAGTTGACCTGCAAAGACGGGGCCGAACCCCTGCTTAGAAAATGGAAGAGAGGCCGAACTCTCTCGAGCCCTGGCTAACTTTGAGCACTGACTGTGTTGAGTGGTATACTATATATTGTACTACCACACAGTACAATGATGTATATTAATGATTAATACAGTAATATTATGTATATAATAATAATAATAATAATAATAATAATAATAATAATAATAATAATAATGATTCAGATCTGCTACCATATCTGCATCTCCTTCCTTCATGCTACAGAAAATGTCTATGGAATTCTTGCTGTCAAATCAATAAATATATACTTCAGAGCATTGTTGCGTTGTTGTGACATCACTGGAAACATCACTTCACAGCATTAAATCTTTATCGGTCAAACCTGTGCTCAGAAAAACATGTGGCACTCAAAGCACAACAACCCAGCGGCGAGCATGGTGTGTCAAGCGCGTCACATGACTCGTCAAAGGTCGTAACATAATTGCTGGTGCTATATATATATATATACATACCTTCCGCAAAGTACAACACTATTTGCATCTCACGTTGACTGATATCTTTCAATTGTTAGTAGGTGAAATGCACTCCACAGAAAAAGGATAAACAATTGTATGCATATCTATCAGTATAATCACGGAGTATCAGGCTGGGCATCAACCAAATTGATTCTTAATATCTGTAACTGTGGCGAGGAAAGCATATGTCGCCTTGAAGAAGACAAGTCCACTTGTTGAAACGTTGGCTCCTGCTTTCATCTTGTTCTCGGTTTGCTCATCGTCTTGAATTTCCATTTCCTGCCTTCCCCATGTTTTCCCTGGGTTTGTATACATGGTATTTTAACACGCAGCCTAAAAGATTGCAGATTCTTCTCCTATATGCATAGTTGGTATATAATTGTGAATCAGCAACACACTAAAAAAACGTTTTCTTCTAGCATAACACTGAAGCATACAAAGTTGAAAATTTACTGTGCCTACCTGGGCGTCATTTCACATATTTAAGAGGTGAATCATTTTCCTTTGTGTACATGCGCATTGGGCTAGCTCCCAGATCAAACTATATGCCATCAATCTGCACAGTTGGCACAGTAGGAATTCACAAGACAAATTTTAGCAGAGTGCACCTTGTTTACACTTTTCTGCATTTCTGTATGCAAGATATAACACTACAATTTCCGCTGAAGATACTGTGCTTGTTGTGCAGGCCATGTTTTGATGCTAATGGATGGCACCTGTATAATCATGTAAGACTTTTGTGAATATATTGGCACAGCAGCACCTTCTGTTATTTTGTATGTATATTTCTGACCAGCAACACAACCAAGCAGAGGTATATTGTGCTGTAGGCAAAACAAGTGGCCACTTAGATTTGGCAGCTCTAGATGGGCACATCGCATCTAGTCGTTCCTCACCCCACTTTAACATTTACATTTCACCAATGGCAAAGGACAATGTTGGATTCCGTAAAATATCCAATTTCAAATGCACTATGGATGACTGACTTTTGAAAGAACAATGAAGTGATGCCTGGAAACCTGTGTACCAACTTTCTTCCCATATTAGTTACTATAATGCCTTACAATGTGTCTTAAAATTCTTCACATGGTGCACCTAAATTTGGTGCTAGAGTGGAGAGGAGTGCAGTAGTTTGACTTTACCTAGGGTAGCAAAATGCCTCACAACACTGCTACATCAAAGTAGCAGTGTTGCAGCGCTCAACGGTGCCCTTAAAGGCATCAGTTGCGCCCATCACATAACAGGGGCAGGGGGAGTACAAACATAAATGAGATTACAAAGAAATAGTTACAACAAATAATAGGACAAAGTACAGAACAAAGGTATGCTAACATTTTTTAGGTATTAAGAAACAGAATGTAAGAAATCATAAGAATTGCAAAACAAAAGTTATGCACACAGCAAAATAAAATGTTGAAAATATGCATGCACACATAAACTACGGTATTAATACAGGTATTTATTAGTAACGCACAAAAACAACTAAACAAGAATGTAATAAAAAAGGCAACTAAGTAACAGTGCGTAGCACGTCGTAAAATTTTAATGTCAGATTCTGTGGCAATATCAGAGGGAAAGCAGTTCCCTTCAGTGATGGTGCAGGGTATAAAGGAGCATGCATATTGTAACGTGCGAGATGGTGTACGCTTAAATATGAGGTGGTGATCCCGGCATGAAAATACGACAGGTGGTGACTGAAAGAAATCATTGTGAAGAGAAGTACGATTATAAAGTTTGTCAAGCAGGCAAAGACGCACTGATTTGTGGCGAAGGGATAGTGCTTGTAAATCAGTACGTGCTTTTAATGATGACACGGAAGTGTAAGATGAATAGTCGGAAAATATGAAGGTGAGCAGCCCAGTTTTGAACAAATGCAATCTCGTCAACAATGTTTACCTGCCAGAGTGCTATATTAGCGATGCGTATTCGAGCTTTGTGTGGATTAGTGTAGTGTAAGCAAGTTTATGTACGTTGACAAAAGCATGCTTTAGGTTTAATTTGATGATGCCAAGAGAGTGGTGAGCTGCTGCAAAGATGGAGTAAATGTGGTGGTTTCATGCAAAGTCGTAATGTAAATGAAAACCTGTGCTGGTAGTTGAATGTTAAACTGGGATCTTCGAAATAGTCGATGACTTGTGAATTAGTAATGTGTTCCATAAGTTTGCGAATTGTACTGGTTAATAATATTCATTGGTAGTTAAGGGGTGATAAACACTCGCTGGATTTGTAGAATGGGATCACTTTAGCCACTCACCAGTCTTAAGAATGAACCCAGGGGGTATGTTGCGACACTAGCTGGGGCACATTCTTGAGTAGCTTGTTATTAAATTTGCTGTGACCTGTTGTAGATTAAGTTTTTAATCTGTTTAGTAAGGTAAAAATGCCCGACCCACTAATAACAATTTCAGACATGTCAGATTGCATGGGGAAGTCAGGGCATGCAGTGATGTCTTCACATTTGGACACTCAACAAAACATGTCATTTAGTAACTGCATACACTATAACTCAGGAACTACATCACCACCAGAATTAGGATTATGTCAGGCTGTGAATAGGGGTTTATTACGTGCCATAATCACTGTTATTCATAATAAATCATAGCTGTAAACCTGTTGACGTGTGGATTTTAGTAGCATCTGGCATTCTTTGTCACATAATATGTATCTTTGCCATGTCTTGGCTTTTTTTTTATTTGCCATTCTATAGAGCGCTTCATTTTATTTATGAGGTGCTGCAGGCGTTTATTGAATGTTTTGTTGCATCTAATGCTGAGAAAAAGGACGAACATTTTGATAAGATTTGCAAAGGTGGCTCTAAACATAACCAGTTCTCTTCAATAGCTCGACTGTGTCTGCAAAGGTGGCTAATTAACGATTATGCCGAGTAATGTTGGCCCTATTGTAGCACCTAATGTGTTTAGTAGTGTTTTCTTTTTTGTTAAAGAGAAGTTAAGCAGACCTACTATAACTGCATGATCAGACAGCCCGTCCAGGTGAGTAATGCCGGAACAGATTAGAGGATCGCTGGTTGAGATGAGGAGGAGGAGGAATAAACATTTATTTTTGAAACAGTATCCCGGGTTAAGCCCCAGTTCTACTTTAGGTGGGAGGTCTCCTCATTCCAGGAATCCTCTGGCCTTCGCTGCCTCCTTGGCCCTGGCGACGAGGTGTCATTGTTGCTCCAGGCCCTCGGAGACGAGCTTGGCCTCTCACGTTTCAATGAGGTCTTCGCTTTCTTGTCTGGCATTATATTCTTTCGGTGAAGGCAATGCGTCTGTATCTAGATGCCATGGACACTCGAGGATCAGGTGCGCCAAGGTGTATGGTAAGCCGCACATTGGGCAGCGGTATCCTTGTAGCATTGGGCATAGTCTGTGCATGAGTATTTCCTTGTAGCATTTGGTATAGTCTGTGCATGAGTATTCCGTGGGTGTAAGTGTTACTCTGTAGTCTTCTGAGTGTGGTACTTTCTTCTTCGGTGAGCTTTGGGTGAGGTGGTGGGTGCAGCCTGCGTTCCAGCCTGTGATATTGAAGGATCGCTGAGTAGGTGATGGGTACGGTCTCTGCCCCTGCTGACGCAGACCGGCATCTTGAGAGTAGGAAGGGTTGGCCCGGCAGGTGTGGCCTCGGGCCACGGCGTGTGCTGATTCGTTCCCCTCCAGCCCGTCATGCCCAGGAACCCAGGTCACGCAGGTGTAGCGGATCGAAGCGCTGTCGTGCTTCAATATCTTTAGTGCTTCTGTCGACACTAGACCCTTAGCATAGTTCCTGACAGCTGCTTCAGAATCGGAAAGAACTACAGCTGCGTCTGCACGTGGTAGTTGCTAGGGCGATCGCCGTCTCTTCTGCAGTCTCAGAGTTTTGCGCACGGACTGTGGCAGACGCTAGCTCTCTGCCCTTAGAATCTGTGACGTTCAGGGCGTAAGCATTTCTTTGCGGGTATTTGACTGTGTCGGTGTATCTGGCATCCGGACCTTGCCTGTGTCTTTGCCGTAGGGCATCCACTTGGGCTTGTCTTCTTTCCTTGTGGTACAATTGGTGCTGTGCACAGGGATTTGCAGATGTTTGGAGGAATTCTTTCTTTTCAGTCCGTGGTGGCCTATAAAGGTTTCACTGTAGCTCAGCCGTTGCAGCACTGATCTCCCGGTGGGCATGAGCTTAAGTCATTCTAACTGACTGGCTTTACGAGCTTCGGCTAATTCTTGCCAGGTGTTGTGTATGCCCGTCTTGAGAAGTCTCGTAGTCAAAGCCGTAGATGGTAGGCCCAGGGCAGTTTTGATGGCTTTGCATATTTGAATGTTAATTTTTTTCTACCTCTGATGAGATCTAGAATATTGGCCAGTGTACATGATGAACAGGTTGGGAGAGTAATGAGTTGAGGTAACATGAAGTGTAGACAGGAATGAAGGAAAATATGCCATTGAGCGTGAGCAGCTGTGACAGATTCTGTTGTCCAGTTAATAATGGAGAAATTAAAATTGCCATAAATGATCACAGTAGAATGCCAAAATAGCATATGCACTTCATTTAGAATGTTTTGAAACTCGCTTGAAAATGCACAATTTACATCCGGAGGGCAGTAGTATGCACTTATGAGAACATTCTGCTTGAGCATTGAAGTGAAATGAAAATGTGCTCTAGGAATGAACGAATGCCAGTTGGAACTGCAAGAATTTATTTTTTTAAAGCTATGAGCATGCCACCTTTTATGCAGTTGCATCATTCACAACAAAAAGTGTTGCATGCAGATGTGAAAAGAAAAATTTTATAGGAGATGGTATCGTTTAGCCACGTCTTGATTAGTACAAGAAGAGATGTCACGCATGAATCAATGAGTGATGAAAGTGACATATATTTTGACATCAAACTTCAACCTCTAGTGCATAAGAATGACAGGTTTGTAGACGTGTTATGGGTGTGTGGTTGCATAAACTGTCAGTTTCCACACTTGCATAAGATGAAGGTTTGGCTTGTCATTCTTAAAGCATGCTGAGACAGACGCACTGCACAGTTTATTTCCGAGTCCCAAACGTATGTGTCGTTGTTGACCAAGAGCTTGTTAAAAACCAAGCAAGCTTAGTGTGAGCTGTCTCATACTGACTACAAATTTTAAAAAATTAATAAGAAAATAAATATATCTGTCATCCTGATTGCTGATTTGCTGTTCCTAAGTGATGGAGTAGTGTGAAAGTGACATATTTTATTTGTACATATTGTACTCAACCCACTGCAACAGTAAAAAAAAAAGGAAAGAAAGGAAGGAAAATGTAATTTTGTGAAATTATACAGATGGAGCATCCTTCTTTTTTTTATGCTGAAGTAAACAATCAATATATGCACATGTGAATACGATATATGTGCATGCACTAGAATAACTTTCATCAGTCATATTATGTCAGCCAGACAGCAAGGTGGGCGAATTGGTTAGGATTTATCTTAGTTTTGGTAACAGCTAGCGCAAAGGTACGATGAGTAGAAAACGTTATTAAATACACGAGCAGGGCTGTTAATGGTTTGTGAACACTTTTCTGTAACGCTATGTGTTATATCCGCGTCCACAGCGACCAGGCCGGCATGGATAAGCGTAGTTTATGATTGAGCTCTTCCTTGTCATTTGACGCGCTGATAACCACGGCTTATTACAATACGGCAGTTTCTTAACGTTTGCTAATCCGGCTTGGGCAAAGCTCCCGTCGTTGTGTGCCACCTCACGTCCGCCGTACGCGGTGCCGGCCGGGCAATAATAGATTGACTTTTGGATGGTAGTACGCTCGCTGCGTGAGGGCACCCCGCAGGTGAAGGGCATGGGAAAATAGCCCATTCTTACGACGCGGGGTTCGGTATGTGACCTGTGATTAGCCCGAGGGTTCAGATTAACTGCGTAGCTGTTGCGCGGCCCAATGCTTCGCGCTGCCCGATTGTAGACGGTGGACATTGTAACATATTTTAATTTCGCTTGCGTTTCGCTCGCGCAAGAACTTTCCACGACTCGCTGATTTCCCGTCTGTTGCCAATGAATGTTCCCCGGCCAGACGCTCCTAGGTCCAAGCCCGGCCCGGGCCCGAGTCAGCAATTGCTTGGCCGCCCCGAGCATCCTTGGACCGAGTTTGGCATATGCGGCCGACAACGCTTTCTGTCTGGCCAGCGCTAGTAGTAAAATCGTGTTTTGTCAACAATTAAGTTAGCGTGTTGACGGTACGTGAAACGTCGATCGCTTCCGTATCACAGCTCTGTTGGCATTAGTCTTTTTTTCTTATTGTGTTACACAATAGGTGCGATTGCGATCACTTTATTCCGACGGTTATGCTATGTTATGATCGAGGTGCCGTACTCGCTAGGGCCTTTCCTTGCCGTGCTGCGCGTACACTATCACCGATAGGTCGTTTATATGGACGGTAGGTAATAATAATAACGATAACCCCGAGAAAGGAATCCATTGACATACTGGCCCTGAAGATAGGTTCATGTTTGCCGAATCGCATGTATGTATGTATGACTCGGTCGAATTGGCACGTACAGCTGAGAGGCTCTCATGAGATAGGCTCGCCGACGACATGCCGATGAAGTGCTGTGTAGTATTTTTCTCGCACACAACTATGTAAACGAATTTCCTATTAGCGTGTAGACGAATGATGAAGGCGGCATATAGGTACAGTACCGTACATATTCGCCTGAAGAGGAACATTACAAATGTGCAGATGGTATTCACATTTTATTAATTTAATGATGATATATGTGGGCTGTGTGGACCTTTAGGGTGTAGTGTAATATGCAATGTAGGAATGAAGTATTAAGAACACAACAACAAAATTTCTTGTCATATGACCAACTGAGTAAAATCTGCTTTTCAAGTGAACAAACATACCCCACAGGAATGCCACTTGTAGCTTTTTCAACTGAGCTACCACATTTTTAGTCACATATGCAGCTAGGGCATGCAATCCAATTTTAGAACATGGCTTAATTAGCAAAAAGCTTTCATAATCTTGAATACAGTTAATGCATTAGAGGTGCAGCCTTAGTTATGTACACATTGCATAATCTGCACACTGCAGAGCATTAATTTGCATAATTTGTTTTGTACTTTCTTCTGCATGTGGCTGCAAGCCTTTGTTTTCAAGAGTGCGCCTAGGAAAAAAAGTGTTTGTGTTTGGTTTGGATGATGCACTTCGGTGGTCAAGAGAAGAAACATGCAAATTATAATATTTTTTTATTAAGATAGCTGCATTGGACCAGCAGGACCTACCTTTCATACCATGATTAGGGCAAGACAGATGGCACCTGACAAAATCCAGAAAATGTATCATCCACTCTGAGTAATTGGTGAGCAAGCTTCAATACCATGAGGGGCCAGTGAGCCTTGGCTTTGGTATGACAGGAACAGTCTTGAAAATACCAAAACATATGTGCATAAGGGACAGGAGTTGCCTCTGTCTGAAACCCACTGATGACTCCATTATAAATGTAAGCAGCAGTGCTTGTGCCATGCTCTGCTGCTTAATTTCAGAGAGACTAAGAGATGAACGAAAGGCATAGATAGAAACATTGAGAGGAGCATTATTTATGTTCTTTTGCAATATCATGCTGCAATTACCACAAATTATAAACACTGCAATAGTTGTCTCTAGCTTGCTCATTTTAATAATCGTTCCATTCACAGTCTCAACTCAACAGCATAACACAACATATTAACTTATTGCGCTAAAGTCTGAGAGTGTGTTGGTTACATATACTACATTTGGTTACATTTACGTATACTGGATGAGTGAGGGTCATATGAACACACTTAGTGCTGCTTTCCAACTGAGATTATTCAATCCATTGAGCAACCTGACTTTAAACTTTTGCAGGTGGCTGTTCAAGTCAATGCACATACATTTACCCACATCTACTGTTTGTTCTATATTGATTTCTCTTTTACGAGTAATCACTGTGGATTATAAGGGATATTACAATTAAACATTGAAGGCCATAATTATGAAAATAATATGGCCTTTGAAAACAAAAAGCATAGACAGGCCATCAAAATGACAGCAAAAATAAAGAATAAATTAATTGTTTGTTTAAAAAGAAGCCTAATAAGCTTATTAAATCACCCATGACATGCCTCTTAATTGGCTCTTGAAAGTTGAGCTCCAAGACTGGCATGCTGTGTATATCACTGACAGTAAGCACCAGACTAGCAATACCAGAGTAACAGGGGAATCACCCATTGCAATCACCTCTGAAAATTTAGTCAATGGAGTTAGAGAGCTCTTCTAAATCACCTTTCTAGCAGCGGAGTAACACTGTACCATTTTGGAACAATACATTTGTGTTTCTCTGACATGACCCAAATACCTCAAATGGATCCCAGTACATATGGGAGAAGTAACCATGAATGGCCCTCCCAACCTCAATGAGAAGGCCGACCGAGCCGCACGAGAACTAATCCACCGCGTCTCGGACAGTGACGGCACAACACCCCGCAACCCCCGGGGAAAGGGGAAGGACAGCGGGGAGGCAACGACAACGAAGTAGCGATACGAGACAACAGGCACAGACTGGTCACGTACCACGACATACTGACACACTATACGAAACGAGGAGAAACATACCCACAACCCCGCAAACAACTCGACAGGTTTCAAGAAACAGATTCGAGGAGGTTGCAAACCAGAATATTCCGAAACCCAGTACATTTAGACAGAGTAAATTCAACACAATACCCAGACGCGAGCTGCAAGCTCTGCAAGCACGAACCCGCATACAATGCACAGATCTCATGGAAGTGCACACAGATCAGATCGATATATCTAGAGGACAAGATAGAACAGGACCTTCTCGAGGAGCGATAGCTAAGCGCTCTGACTAGCTCGGAACTACACGACCAACTATGGGCTATCCAGTGGGCCCGGGCAGCAGTGGAAAGGCTATGCCTCACCGCACATAATGCCCGGGTGGCCTGAGCCTGGGCTGGAAACCTTGCAGATCCTTTTCTCATTAAAGTTATTTCCGTACGTCCCTCCCTGGTTCAAAAAAATTTACCTTCCTAAACGCCATGTGCATCTTTAGAGGCATGCCTTATAGAGATACACTGGCAATTTAATCTCTCCCCCATGGATGCTAAAAAGTCTCAAAAGGCAAAATGCTACTCCCTGATAGATGCTTCATATCAAAGAACATTTGCCCTTTTTACACACAATGCTTTGTTTAAGGTCACATTCAGAGCAAGTGAAAAGCACAATTAGGCCTATAATTCCCTGCCTGTAATGATACTTTGTACAAACTTGCTGTGAAACAGTATTGCATGAAGCTACACTGACTCTCTACAACTGCAGAAGATTACTCTTTTCATTCAGGCAGCAGTGACATTTCTTTCCATTCATAATAAGTGAGTCAATTGAGATGCCTGTGCTCACATTATTAAAATTACGTATTTCCTGATAATAAATTGCAGTTAAGAATACTGCGTCCTTGACAGTGCTTGCAAAATTGATGCAGCAATGGCTGTCAAACTTGAGCGTAAAAGCATGTGTCGCATCAGAGCAAACTTTTCAGGGTAGAAAGACGGTAAGTGAGCCTGGCACAAGAGGTGCGGGTAGATACATGTTCTTGATGTTGTTGTGTTCTTTGTTATCTGCCATGGCATTGAAAAGGCCAGAGATGTGTCCCTGTACCTAGTGTAAGCAAGCATTAAAAGTGAGTAGTTGTGAAGCTTGTGTATCTTCTGACAAAGCTATGTGGCTTTACTGTCTTGCTTCAGCTGCTAAATGGCACTCAAGGAATTGGTGTGTCTGTATTTGGGTGAAGTTTGATAAAAATGAGGCTGCCTCATTGGTGTCATGTGTGACTTTACCGTGTACCAGCCCGTTCTGCAGACTCTTGTCATGTATGGTTTGAAGCTCAAGTAGAGTTGCAGACATCCATTGTAGATTCATTATTTTTATAAAGAGGGAAGTACTTAAGGCTGACTGATACTATGCTTCCATCTCTTGTAATAGCAGCGTCTGTACAAAATACATTGGTCCAAAGGAACATCAGTGTACAGCCGTGCCATGGCCTTAAGTCTGTTCTTGCACCCAAGCAATCAGAAGTGACTGCAACATGCAACCTCTTTAATTCAAATGCTCATTCACATTGAATTAGCAATGCTGCCGTGGTGTTCACCTGGGCATGTTCTTGAGCGAACAGAGGGAGAGCAGCTATTGCCCTCATCACGTTCTGAATAATGATCTCAATCTGGTCCCTCTACTTCAGTGAGGGCCAGTAAAACTGAGCCTGATAAATAATATGTGGCTGGAGTACAGACCAAACAGTATTACTGGCTATTTCGGTACAATCTTCTCCACATTTAGATGCAATCCTTCATATAAGGTGGAAGGTTGACATTGGTGTCTTCTTTATTTTGCCTAGCCAATTTGATCTTGTTCCGGATTGACGAACATAGAGACCAAGGATCCGTACTTCTATTTCTTGTAACAAGGACCAGTGCCGGTAGCCAGGAATATATTGGTGCATGTGTTGGGGAGGGGGGGGGGGTGAGCATTGTCTGCACATTGTCCTATGCCAGGTAAACAGACATGTTGGGTTCGGGGGCAAGGAGTTACGTTCCCGGTGTAGAGCATGCTGCAAAGCAATGCCGGTCTAGCCTGGTGTGGTTGGAAACGCCTTTCTCAAACTAATTGCCAATAATTGTTAGAAAGCTATATTGTGGCTACTTTTCCTTGCAGCAAGGTGTGTATTGTCCAAAATGAGTGATGCACGAATGATGGATGTCGCTGCACCTATTGCTGCCTGCAAATGTGAGCCACCATTCAGGAGCACAGCAGTACTGGACGGTAGTGCTAGTAAATTTACATAATTAGCAAGGCTTCAATATGCATACCCTGGAGTTAAATGTCAATATTGATTAAAATGGCTGTGACATATGAGTAGGCTTTGTTTTTTGTGGCCATTATCTGGCTTTCGCGCACCCCCTGGATGGGCTGTATTATTCTTGCATCCCTCTGACAACAAACATTTGCTTGTGAGTACTTCTTGCTACCTTTATTACTGATTTCTTTTCTTGATACTCAGATCCCTGTCTTTGCAATGTGGCCTCTGGCTGTTTATGTTCTTAGGAATGCAGACTTGTATGATGTTAACATATCTGAAAAGAAGCAGTATACACACTGAATAC
Organism: Dermacentor andersoni; assembly: GCF_023375885.2. Lineage (NCBI taxonomy): Eukaryota > Metazoa > Arthropoda > Arachnida > Ixodida > Ixodidae > Dermacentor > Dermacentor andersoni. The sequence goes on from NC_092815.1 coordinate 40,783,955, forward strand.
TTGAATGATAGAAAGCCACTGCTGTAAAATTAATGGTCAATCTCGGAAAGGGTCACCTGAATTGGCCACAATGAATAATTTACTGAAGCTATAAAAGCTGCTTTTCTGAATAAATTTTCCAAGACAAATACAGCAATATGCATGTCATGTTTGACGAGAATTCACAATTACCTGAAGCATATTTGCTTTGAGAATTAGTCCCAGGTGCCACAAGCACACTTGATGCAGAAGCTTGAAAGCAGTACAGTGACAGCCACACACCTCTACCACGTGGAATAAAAAAAATCCCAGACGGTAGCACACTACTCACCCAGTTAAAAAAAGAAAACACATGTTGTCATTTATTGAAATTGCTCTTTATTTTTAAAAGTTCAATTCAGAACAAGTTACTACAGAGTGTATTAATGTTTATGTTGGTTTCCATATTACATACCCCTCTGTGGCAACAAAATGCTGCACATACGCAATCAGTCATGCATGCCCTCCTACAAAGAGTGAAATGGAATCTGAGTGAATCAAGTGACATGTGGCTCATTTGTAGTTGTAGGTAAACTTGATGGCTGATAGCACTAAGGGCAAGTAATAGTAGTATAAAGTTTATTTCTCTAAGTGGTTTGGGCGGTCGGTGCGTCCCTCAGTCCAGGGCTCCACTGATCTCTGTGGTTTGCTGGGCTTGATCGAGAAGAGCTCTCTGGCTCTCTACATCTTCACTAGCAAGCCAAACATCCCAGTGCCTGTTACTTGGCACTTACGCCATAAGGGGCGAATTGGAATTTGGAGGCTGTAGTTTATACGTTCATGTTACGTGGGCAAGAGTTGGCAGCTCCTCGCACCAAGAACACATACTTTCATAGAATGCAGGGTGTACCTTAGTGAGTATTTGTAGGTGTAAATATGTGTTAGTCTGTACACAGCGCGAATCCCTGGCCTGTTCTTTCATAAGGTTGGAGTGCGGGCGGCTGTATTTTTGTCTCTCCTTTTCCTGGTTTTCGAAGTGTCGTGTGGGTCAATGGGAGTTCCTTGAAAGGACTGACTAGTGCTCGGATGCTTATTGCTCGAGCAGTTCGGTCCACCCTCTCATTTTCCTCGAGTCCAGAGTGCGCCGGGCACCAAATTACCACCTGGTGCAATTCTGTGAATTTTGTATGGGACGGTACCCGTCATGCACGAACAGCATGCTGCCTTAGAGTCCATCATGGCCAATGCAGATTGTTTCTTTTGCTTCTGCATCTCGAAAGGCCAGCGCTATGGCTGCTGCCTCCATGGTGCAGGTTAAAGGGTTCCGAATGGAAGTCGTTATCCCTGTGGACCAATTGAAGGCCACTATTTTGAATTTGTCTGTTGCCACTCTACATGCATCTGTGTAGTATACGTCTGGATTTCTTTCACATTTCTTTTGTAAAGCCTTTGATTGCGCTTTTCTTCTGCTTTGGTGGTGTTCCGTGCTCATATTCTTTGGGATTCGTGAAACTAGAATTTCCTCTCTTGTTTGTCTGGGTAGCAAAACTGTTTTTTCTCAGCCATACTGCGCTATCAGGGGATATCCTGCCTTTTGTAACAGAGCCTTTCCTTGTTTTGTAGAATTCAGATGTTCTCTCTGAGGCATGACCACATGCCGTGTCATGTTCTTCATATGTGTTGTGAATACCAAGAGCCTCCAGCTTTTTGGCACATGTGTTTTTGGGAGCCCTAGCTGCCCTGATGATGGAGCTCACTTTAGACATTTCAGCCTTATTTAGTTTTTGAAAGGGGAGGCTATAGGTCACCCTGCTAATAATTAATGCTCGCACAAGTCAGACTGCCTCCGCTTCTTTGAAGCCTCTTTTTTGTTTTGTGACTCTGTGGATCATTTGTGCCACATTCCTTGTTCTTTGTCTTAATGTTTCTAGCATGTGTGATGCCCTGCTGTTGTCTTGGTACAAAAACTCAGAATACATTCAGGTATGTGGACACCAAGGGCAAGAAACAAGGAAGGAAATTGAGATTGGCTGGGTGGTTTCTTTTGATGCAGTGAAACGTAACTAAAGTCCAAGTATGCATTCACACGACATCTGCACTTGAACACGTTACTAAAATACATCAAAGCCTGACCAAGCAAACAAATTCGCAGGCCTATTTGAATTTATTCCATTTGTCCTTTTCAGCACTGGTCAAACGTGCAATACATGACTATGAAAACACAGTTAGTGTCTGTATACAAAAAAAAAAAAAAGAAATTGTAGGCTGTGACTGCCTGAAACTGTGATTTCTAATGCACAAACCTTTGTGCATAGACAACTTGATACAAGGAAGTGCTGGTACAGATTTCCCAGTGAAAATGCATGCAGTTTGAAGTTTATTTCACAAAACTGACAAAATGAACGTAATTGTGTGCACACACTGCGTGCCTCCATTTAACACAGAAACAGGCTGGCTGTTCGCATTGTTCATGCTGCATAGCAGTAATTTGCCGCCTTAAAAATAATGTTGCTGTGACGCAAATCGCTCCCAGTTGAAAAAGACAACAGAAGTTCCTGTCGCAACTACGGAAATTTCTGTTGTACGACAGAAGTTCCTGATGTTTCTGTAGTTGCGACAGACATTTCTGACATTATGACAGAAATTCTGATGTCCCAACAGAATCATCCTGTCGTGAACACCAAGAGTTCTGAAGTCGCAACAGCAACTTTCTATCGCAACAGCGATTCTGACGTCGCAACTTTCTGTCGGGACTACACATTTTCGGTCGTGGCGTTAGAAATGTGCCACTTTCTGTCGCAGCGACATGATTTCTGACGCCGCGACAGAAGCGCTTTCAGTCGCGACGCTTTAAAATAGTATGTCAATTTCGCATCGGTGGTGTACCCTGTACTTTTCTCTTGCGCGGTATTCAATCGTGCTTCTCTGAAGCCGGCAATGCTGATAGCACAGACACCGGTATTAAAGTCGAAGTGGCCAATTGTTATAATTGTGCCGTGACGACGAAGCACCATAAATGCCCTACCGGCCTCCTCAAAATCGGCCGCTGATGAAAATCATATCATCTGCGGGAATGGCTGCGTATCCGTTTTGTGTTATTTGGTAAGATGTGGCACACAGGCCTGTGGACTTACGTGTGCCGTTACACTGACACAGTTAACTTCCCAGAAATATTGCATAAGCTTTTACAAAGCGAAAAAGAAGTTTTGGGTTGTTCCACAAAGTTGCGTGAAAAGCTGTCTCGCTCGGGTCTCATTATTCTGGTACAGCGCTGCCGAGAGATGCCAGTATGCTGTCAGAATGAACAATCATCCACGAATGTTTATGTAGCTATCTTGCATTGAACATAGAATTATATGCGCGCTCAAAAGTGCAGAGCGAGAGACAACTGTCGAAATTAGCAGTAACAACCTAACAGTGTCCCCGGTCACCGTTGTCTATTTCTGTATTTCTTATTTAATATGGATATCCTACAGCAAAATCGATGTTCTAGCACTACACAATGTACCTGTCGATGGTAAGAACACTTTTACTTTTCTAGAGATGCGGCAGTTGACGCGGTGGAATGAAAGCACCTGTTGACTCTTAAAATGCAAATATAAACATAAACGCAAAGTCTTTATGTAACTGAATTATGGACCAACGCGCATGTTCGGCGTGGCGTAGTGGTAAGAAGCTGGGCTCGGGATGCTTCAGTCCGGAGTTCGAATCCCCTGCGGGGAGATTTTTTTTTCCTTTCTTTTTTCTTTTTTCTACAAACAAATTTACATAGCCTTAAAGAGGTCTCTGTCAATTTTTAATTGAATATTCATCAAGAACTACAGGACGTCACACTACGGACAACAGAACGACAGACTAAAATTTCCTGTTGTGTTTTTCAAGTGGGCTGTCACAACCTATATCGACACTTAAGGCGAAGTGGTTATCAAACACACCTGATGACGAAACTCCAATACTCTTTGACCCGCCGTGGTTGTTATAAGCGTCCTTGGAGCTGTGCTTAGTATTAAGCACGAGGTCACAGGAACAGATCATGGTTCTGACACGTAAAACACGACAATTAAATTGAAAAAGAGAAAGAAAAAAGTTGAAACGTCTCTTTTTTGTGCGGCACTGGCTTCTTGAGTTTTATTGAGAGGACCGGTAAGTCTCAACACCGCGACATAAAAGGTGTGAGCATTATGCGCATAGCGCAATGCTTCCGCGCCGTACTCACCACCGCAGCTTGAAAAGGCCGCGTCAAACATGAGGCAACTGGGCAAGCGGTAATCCGAAACGCGCCGTTTTCAATAGCAGTCGACACCGTACGCGGTCCGATTTTGTGAGGACTGTGGGTGAGGTTTCACTAGCCGCTGTCATATCGTGGCGCAGGAGGGAATACCCGAGCACGGCCGCGCGAACCACGAAAGTGTATTGTAGTACACAGATCACGTCAATGCGATGACTACGCGGTGGCCGATCACCGCCGTGCTGCGCAGTGGGGCAGGTAGCTTTCTTGTGAGGTTCCACACTACACGAAACACTCTCCGACGGCCGCCAAAATTACCTCGTAAGCACGCATATAGACACACACGCAGAACTACGATGAGCAAAACAGGTGCCGTCACCGGCGCCGACGACGGTGGCGCTTTGCGAGCTTTGCCTTCAGTTTCACTTTTAGTTGATGGGAAGACGAACAGAAGCGAGGACATTCTGCGGCCTAAGCCGTCGAAGTTTTGCATGGTCTCGCTTCCGAAGACAGCTCGTCAGATGCCGACCGGGGGTTCTGGCAGCGCGACAGGACATTGTGGTCGACGAGACGAACAAAGCGTCTATTATATCGCCCTAGATAACTTGGCTTGCACTCCGGAAATGTATAAATTTGCAGAAAGAAAAAAAAAAAAGAAGAAGAACCACTTGGACAATATATCTCTCCTTTCTCGTTTCTTCTCACAGATGTGTAAAAGAAAAGAAAATAACGCATAAAATAAGAAACAGAACTCCGTTTACGCTAAAGGGAGGCCTGTATCTTCTAAACTCCCTCTTAAAAAGGATGTAGAATTGAGGTTCTGTCTCCTTCTTTCATCCGCATTTTGCGAGGGAGAGAAATGGAGGACGCTGAGCATTTCTACACCACTCTAAGGGAGCACGGTTTTCAGGCACGTAGTCTCAAGGGAGGTCACATCCCTTAAAATGCCTTTTTCGGCTCATTTCCGTTTACAGTGCAGGGAGGGAGCTGGCAGAAGCTCTCTGGGTAGGGGGAAAGCCCTCGCATTCCCAGAGGATGTGGCTTTGGCTTGCTATGGCGTTTTTATTGCAGTTTTTGCATAATGAGTCAACCTCTCCATTTGTGAAGGTCGCTAAGCGATGAGGAGTGATAAGGGTTTTAGTTGGAATTCGGCGGAGGACAGTGGCCTGCGCTCTCGGGAGGTTGCTGTGTAGTACAGGGTACATTCTCCCGTCCTCTTTATAGCCGAGCCGACCGGCCGCTCCTATAGGAGCGGCTGGTCGTGTTGTATAGAGTGGTACAACGTTGAATTTTGTCCTCGCACGATTTCCTTTATTTTGCCTTTTGTGAATGTTGCAATAAGCGTATATGGTGCCTCGGACACAACATTCAATCTCACGATTCCAGCCTGAAACTTGCAGATCTATGCTGAAGTCTTTATCTGCATAAAAGGACCCGCCGTCGCTGCGTTGTGCGCCACCACTTCTACAGTTTTTCTGAGATCTATACAGGCCTTCATGAGACTACACGTATATGTGAATAGCTTTGATGTCTGTGTTTGTGTGTACCTGAGTGTATGGGCCGTTTGTGTCATCACTGTGCGCCTCACATTGTGTGTTTTTTAAAGGGACACTAAAGGTTATTATGAAGTCAAGTTAAAGTGATAAAGCAATACTCCAGAACGTCTAAGGCGTCAATATAATCGCGAACAGAGCTTTAGTAACCGAGAAATTGAGGTAAATGCATGACACGATTTGAGACTCCCCAGCGACATTCCGGTACTAGCCCAATGACGAAGGCACTCCTCATCATAATTTATGTCACTAGCACTGAAGTACTCGTATTAAAAAGATAATTTCACTAGATTACAGACGGAAGAAAATGCTACTTGTCTACTTCTATTCGATTCTAAGAAAAAATAACATTTTGACGTTACCCTTGAGTAGTATGGGTGATAGAAAGGTTTCGTTTTCGCTCGACTCTGCGCGCTCGACTTTGTGCCGCGCGCGCTTTGGAGTTTCAGTTGTTTCGTTATCACGTCGTGCTGCGGTGGTCCTGCTGGCTCGCGAAACTTGCATTTGGAACAAGCAGCGAGAATGCCACGTCCATGTGATCCAGTGGGATGCGCGAACGGTCCGCGGAACTTGGCCAGGGGCAGTTGCAGCGGCGAATCCAACGTTACTTATCACTGTGTGCCAACGAGTGAACCTCTCCTCTCCGGCGGCCTTTCAAAGGAGGCCGCCGTCGTAGTAGTACGCCGGCAGCGCGAGCCCTCAGCAGCAGGTCACGTTCATCAGTGCTTAAATCGCTGAAGTCGAACCCAGCATCGCGAGCCAATGTGGCGTTGTCAGGGTCGTCCATTGCAACGAGCGTCGAAGTTGGCGTCATAAAATAAAGAACCAGCTTATCGTCGCGCGCTTTCCCTTCCGTTAGCCACCATAGTTCCGCTTTCGCGCTGCTGTCGACTCTGTGATGGCTCTGTTTCTGGCCGCACGTTTGCGTTTAGCGCAGAAAAGCCGTAGCGCCGTCTGCGTGCGCCGTTTCACTCGCTGACGGCGCAACCTCACTATGAGACCATGTCGTCACCACTCCTCGATCGGAGGGCGGGCGATGTGAACTGCACTAGAGGTACGCGGACGCTTTAGAACGCATTTTCTCTTAAAATAAGTCTCTTCTTCGCACGAAACAAGCGTTTCGAGGTTTCTGGGATGATATTTCATCAGTCCACGTTGTCTTAATATTAACCTTTAATGTCCCTTTATCAGCGGAGCTGTTCTGACTCGACCCTTGCCGTCCGGCGTCCTGTGTTACGCAGGGGGAGGGGAGGGGTTCCAGTTCCGAAGCTCATCGCCAGAGGGCTGGCTGGGATGGGAGCAGACCAATCAGAGAGCGTGCCGGGGGAGGGGGAGGAGAGGGTATAGGAGCAGGTGTTTCGCCGGCTTTCGCCCCATGGATTCCGCTCGGCCTGAGCGGCAGCGGGAGCTCACACGAGTGCGGTATCGCCGACGTCGCGCAAATCCCGAGCTTCGAGAGCGAGAACCGCAAGCAAAGCGCCAGCGGAGGGAAGCCACTACCGCCGAGGATCGAGAACGGGAAGCGCAAGCCAAGCGCCGGTGGGGGCAAGCCAACCCCCACTTTCGAGAGAAGGCAACGCAAGCGAAGCGCCAGCAGAGGCAAGCTAACCGCTAACTTCCAGAGTAGGAGGCCGAGCAGAGACGTCGACGCAGAGAGATTCCTCCCACGGAGGGTGCCGATGGACGGTTCAAAAGAAAATTCTTCGACCGTGTGTGAGGCCACAGCTACAAGGTATATGTGATAGACTGTGCTTTGATCACAACCTCACGCAACTAAAAAGTGTGCGCAATCCGGAACCGAAGCAAAACGATGACAACTAGACAAAAGACTTTCATGAAAATCGCGCAACAAACGAGTTCAAATCGCTGTTTCGCTGTTTCGCTGTTTTGACAGCTTTCACTGTGTTGAACTACTTTTTGTTAACACAACACCATGGCGTTTACACATTTGCAACCGTAGTTTAATTAAGACTCGGCAACATACACTTGAGACTACTCCGTGCTACTGAGCGATTACGTGTCGCACTTCCATGTAATTATGCGTAAATAGGCTTTAGGGTCAGTTGTTTCCTGTTCGCATCTTAGTGTACAACTACATGTGAGACATGTGCACATAGACGTGCGTATAATATGCGTAGCGCGTTTCAGAGCACCTGTATTATGTTATTCGTTCGTGGAAGCAATGCTCCAGGTCCTGTGTCTATTCCGTACTTGTGGCACGAGTATATCCATCTATGCAGACATTCCTCGGCCCGGGAAGCCGCTTGTGCGTTGCGCGCAGCGAAAACACTTGTTGCGCGAGTCAGGTCTAATTGAGGTGTGAATAATTTTATCTGAGGATGTGTCAGACTTGGTTGTGTGTCCTTTGACCTATCGCCGTAACATGGCAGTAGTGCATATAGGCCTGCATAGAGGCAGACTTCAAGCAATCTTCGTTGAATACATATTTCTCTACCTACAAGCGTTTTGCTGCTGCTGCTGTAGAAACGAGACAAGAACGGGACAATTGAAGCGCTAACGCGAACTCGTGGATATTTTAATTTGGCTGATCTGGCAAGAAGAAAAAGCGTCCCACATTCAGTTCTTTCGTGCTTTTTCATGCTCAATTAATTTCACTCGTCGTGGAAGCTTAGAATATATGGTGTTGCGCTGCTATAAGCACGAGGTCGCGGGATCATATCCCGGCCGCGGCGGCCGCATTTCTATGGAGGCGAAGCCTAAAAACACCCGCACACCGTGCTTGGCTGCACATTAAATAGATGTATGTGGTTCAAATTAATCCGGAGTCCCTCACTACGGTGTGCCTCATAATAAAATCGTGGTTCTGGCACGTAAAACCACAATTCTTTTTATGAGTGCCTTTTTAATGGGCCCCTCACCAAGCCTGGCCATTTTTAGCTGACAAGCGCAGTGCATACAATGTGCGCTAACGCTCATGCCTGCTGTTACGTTTCGCCTACGACGCGCGGTATAGCCGGCGCGGATGCAACGGACGCCGGGGCTTCGTTCAAAGCGGCGGACATTTTGGCCCGTTCGGAGCTCCCGCAAAGCCTCCCCGCCAAGCGCGTCCAGGCGTGTTTCAGTGCCACGTGTCTTCGTGTGTGCGTGTGTGTGTGTGTGCCCACGCTTGTCAAAGCGCGGCAGCCGGGGAGAGGAGCTCCCCAAGTGTGAAGCGAGGAGGTCTGATCGGCGCCTGCTCGGCGGTTGAGTCACTACACTCGTCTCAACATGTCTCTCAGCTCGTCCGTGCTCCGCCGTCACGTGGTCTCATCCCGTGACCTTCCTTCTTGCCCGCGACGCCGAGAGTATAAGAGCAGCTGCCCCCGGACGCCAAGAGAGAGGCTCCGATTTCTTCTGTTGAGTAACGTGCTCTCCCGTCTCTCCACTTCGGTCGACCTGACCGCCCGCTCTTTTGCGATGCTAGAATAAACAAGTTGTTCTGTTACCAGTCGACTCATGCTTTGCCGGGACCTTCGGATGCTTCCAGTTGTGCCCCAGGCCGCCAGGCCAACGCTACCCTTGGGGCTTGCGACCCATTTGCAATAACGGGCGTCAGCGCTGAGGTTCCAACAACTCGTGCCAGCGGTGCGATACACAACAACTGTCTGGTAGCGGTGGGATCGCGACAACGGAGGCCAGCAGCGAAGATATGCAGTTGACTGTATGCTGAGCAGCACAACGACCATCCGGGAGCAGTGCAACGAGCCCTGTGTGATGACTAGTTGCCTGCAGCGGAGCGACTGCGCTGAATTCTTGGCTGCGAGGTTTGGTGAGTGCGGGACTTTCTTCTTCTGAGTTTTGCCAGGCTTTTGTTAGTGTCAGAAACAGAGCTGGTAATTGTGGTTGTTGTTGCTGCCGGGTTAGTTTGCGGCAAGACAATACTAGGCAGTAGAGAAAGCAGCGTTCAGAGCAGCCATGGATTTGAAGTCGTTGCGCAAACCGATATTGCTGGAGCTTGCAAGAGAGTTGGGTCTGGATGTCTCAGACAAACTCAGAAAACCAGAACTGCTGAGGGCTATTCTTGAGTTAGAAGCTGAGGATGACGAGCTGTCGGAATGCCTTGAGACCATTGAGGAGCGGGCAAAAAGACAGGAGCGCGAACTTAAAGAACAGAAAGAGAAACAGGAGCGCGAACTTAAAGAACAGAAAGAGCGAGAGCAACAAGAGAAAAAAGAAGAGCGCGATCGTCAACACGCTTTGGAAATGAAGCGTCTCGAGGTAGAGATGGAACGCGCTCGTAATGGAAGTCAGGCACACGGTGCAGGAGAACGAGTATCGTTCAAAATGACTGACCTGATGCGGCCGTTTAAGCTTGGAGAGGACATTGGTTTGTTCCTGGTTAACTTTGAGCGAACGTGCGAGAAGCAGGGGTTCTCTCGGGAAACGTGGCCACAGCGCTTGCTCACTTTGTTACCCGGCGAGGCGGCCGACGTAGTCGCTCGCTTGAATAGAGAGGAGGCAGAGGATTTCGACAAAGTGAAATCGAGTCTGCTAAAAAAGTACAGGCTGTCAGCGGAGGCGTTCCGTCGGAAGTTTCGGGAAAATGAGAAAGGTAAAAGTGAGTCATATACAGAGTTTGCCTACAGGCTTATGTCAAACATGCAGGAGTGGCTCAAAGAAGAGAAAGCGTTTGGTGACCACGAGAAAGTTCTGCAGTGTTTCGGGCTGGAACAGTTTTATAGTCGGTTACCTGAGAACGTGCGGTACTGGGTCTTGGATAGGCCAGACGTTAGTACGGTGGCTAGAGCCGCTGAGCTAGCCGAGGAGTTTGTGACGCGTCGGGCTCGCGGAGCTAAGGACGGTCAAAAGGGTGAATTTGGCTCCAAGTTTGAGAGGCCGAAGTTCACGCCCATGAGAGCAAAGGGGGAAACACGTAGTTCGGATGCGAGTGAAAGCAGTCCGACCGAACGTAAGGAGACGGCGGCAGCCGAAGCCGAACGCAGAAAGCGGTTCGAGACGAGGCAAGCGCGCGTTTGTTATACGTGCCAGAAGCCGGGTCACTTTTCGGCGCAGTGTCCAGAAACAAAAACAAAAGTCGTGTTTTTGTCCTTATGCAGCACTGACGAGAACATGAAGCTTCTCGAGCCTTACATGCGAGACCTCCTCGTGAACGGGAAAGAGTGCCGAGTGCTTCGCGATTCCGCAGCTACGATGGATGTAGTTCACCCCTCTTACGTAGAACCCGATATGTTCACGGGCGAGTGCGCATGGATCAAGCAAGCCGTGGAAGCTCATAGCGTGTGTCTGCCCGTAGCAAAAGTGCTTATTGAAGGACCTTTTGGAGTGCTTGAGACGGAGGCCGCAGTGTCATCTATGCTGCCCCCCCAGTACCCGTACCTATTTTCGAACAGGTCCGATCACCTCCTGCGCGAGAAGGGGCTTTTGTTTGGTGAGGCTAGCGTTCAGGCCTTAACCAGATCGAAGGTTCGGGAGCTCGCTGCAAAGGCGGTAGTTGCGGGACCGACGTTGTCGAACGATGAGAAAGGGTCAGAGGCGCAGCAAGCTGAAATTCAGAGCACGCCCGAACTGAATAAAATTGAGCCTGTAGCGTTAAAGGCACCAGATACTGGAGAGGAAATTCCCGATGCGGGAAAGTTAGAAGAGCTATCTGCAGATTTGCTCATCGCGCCTACGTCAGACGGACTTAATAGGTTGCTAAAAGTCAGCCGGTCGGCTTTGATAGCCGAGCAAAAGAAGGATGGCAGCCTAGAAAACATACGCTGCATTGTCAAGGAAGGTATCGCCAAGAAAAATGCTCGCTTTGTGGAAAGAGGTGGGGTCCTGTACCGGAAGTATCTAGACCGCAGGGGAGTGGAGTTCGATCAGCTGATCGTGCCTCAATGCTATCGTCAGGATCTGTTGCGCTTGTCGCATGGGGGTTCGTGGTCCGGACACCTAGGAGTTAAGAAAACTAAGGACCGTCTCTTGCAGGAGTACTATTGGCCAGGGTGTTTTCGGGACGCAGACCACTTTGTGAAGACATGCGACACCTGTCAGCGGGTGGGCAAACCAGGGGACAAATCGAGGGCGCCGTTGAAGTTGGTACCTATCATTACGGAGCCTTTTAGACGGCTCGTTATTGATACAGTGGGACCTCTGCCGGTAACAACCACGGGGTACAGACACATTTTGACTGTGATCTGCCCAGCGACAAAGTTCCCTGAAGCAGTACCGCTTAAGGAACTCAGCTCAGTTGAGATAGTCAATGCACTACTGTCCATATTTGCGAGAGTTGGTTTTCCTGCGGAAATCCAGTCAGATCAGGGCACAGTGTTTACTAGCGCTTTGACGACAGCCTTTCTCGAAAGGTGCGGGGTAAAGCTGTTACACAGCTCAGTGTACCACCCACAGTCGAATTCCGTTGAGAAGCTCCACTCCGTCATGAAGCGCGTGTTGAGAGAATTGTGGTTTGCACAACAAACTGACTGGGAGCTGTGTCTGCCTGGGGTGACGTTGGCATTAAAGACCGCGCCGCATGCGGCTACGGGGTTTTCGCCAGCTGAGCTAGTGTACGGTCGCTCGCTGCGATCTCCGCTTCGCATGCTTCGAGACGGATCACTGCCCTCTCCAATGGCTGCAGACTATCTCTTCCACAAATGGCCGCCTCCTGCGCTGGAGCCTCGCTTTGCAACAACATTCCTTTGAGGTGCGTTACAAAAAGGGGAGTCTCAACGGTAACGCCGATGGCTTAAGTCGAAGCCCCTAACGTGGGAATCAGCCTCAAAATTGTTTGTTACTGATGTTTTTCTTCCTGAGGCAGGATTTTTAACATATTGCTTTTGTGTAGTGTTTCAAAGTGATGATGTGCTTTCTAGTGCAATTTCCCGATTTGTGGACGCGTTCTGAGTGCTGCTAAACTACTGTAAGGAACTAGGCAGTAGTATAAAAGGGGAAAGAGCCTGGCAGGGCTTAGTGAGGGTTGTGCCATGCTTGCTGACTGAGCGGTTGACTTTCGGCGTAGTTCTAACGCTTGCCGGGAACGAGAACAAAAATGTCAACTCTCCCGAAGTCACTTTGCAGTGTCCTGTGTGAACCTGAACGAGAGAACGAGGCCTTCTCTGTGCGCTGCGCTCAAGAAACGCCGAAGGACGACCGACTTCGGTTATGGGCATCATCAAGCGACATCCCTCCGGACAGCGGATGCAGTCCCCTGACCATCGGGATCTCCTTCCCCCGGCGGGGCGGTCTGTTACGTTTCGCCTACGACGCGCGGTATAGCCGGCGCGGATGCAACGGACGCCGGGGCTTCGTTCAAAGCGGCGGACATTTTGGCCCGTTCGGAGCTCCCGCAAAGCCTCCCCGCCAAGCGCGTCCAGGCGTGTTTCAGTGCCACGTGTCTTCGTGTGTGCGTGTGTGTGTGTGTGCCCACGCTTGTCAAAGCGCGGCAGCCGGGGAGAGGAGCTCCCCAAGTGTGAAGCGAGGAGGTCTGATCGGCGCCTGCTCGGCGGTTGAGTCACTACACTCGTCTCAACATGTCTCTCAGCTCGTCCGTGCTCCGCCGTCACATGGTCTCATCCCGTGACCTTCCTTCTTGCCCGCGACGCCGAGAGTATAAGAACAGCTGCCCCCGGACGCCAAGAGAGAGGCTCCGATTTCTTCTGTTGAGTAACGTGCTCTCCCGTCTCTCCACTTCGGTCGACCTGACCGCCCGCTCTTTTGCGATGCTAGAATAAACAAGTTGTTCTGTTACCAGTCGACTCATGCTTTGCCGGGACCTTCGGATGCTTCCAGTTGTGCCCCAGGCCGCCAGGCCAACGCTACCCTTGGGGCTTGCGACCCATTTGCAATAACGGGCGTCAGCGCTGAGGTTCCAACAACTCGTGCCAGCGGTGCGATACACAACACTGCTTAGTATTACATTTCTACGCACCGCTAAAGGAACTGAAATTTCAAACCAAACGTCGCTTGCCCTTTCCCTCGCGGGCGCCGCGCTTCCAGTCGGAGAGATTACGTGCGCAAGTGCGCATACGAGCATGTATATGCTGTGACGTTGCTCATGGTGACACGTACGTGACTTCGAGAACTGTTCAACGTAACACCTGTTATTTGTGTAATCTGTTGCTTCAGTAAGATAATCAAAGTTTAATGAAATAATAAAGCGCACAAACCTAATGTCTGCGTGTTTTTGTTTTACTTCGTACCGCAGAAAGAGAGATGTACTTCCGTTTCGTCTGCTTGTTCCCACGTCGTTCAATCGCGCGTGCAGACAAAGAAACTATGTCATTTTCTGCCGTGTTCCAGCGCGCGATCATGCTCTGTGATCCGCTTGTCTGGCTTAGCGTTCGCGTATCACTGACTCACACCGCCAGTCAGCTGTTCTCGTGCACAGCGCGCAAAATCGTGCGCTGCGCTAAACGAGACAAACGCAAAGCTCGCACGCGACGGCGTCAATGGAAGTGCGCCGCGCGGCAAGAAAGAGAGGAGGGAAGGCAGAGCCTGTGACGTATGTGTCACGCGATCATCGAGCTCCGATATGGACGAACGCAGGGAAGGAGACAGAGAGAAACGAAGAGGGAAAGGTAGGGAGGTTAACCAAGGACGTGCCCGGTTGGCTAACCTACACTTGGGGAGAGGGTAAAGGGAAGAATAGATAAGGAGCGAAAAGAAAAATAATAGTCAGTCATTCACAGTCAGTCGCAAAGGAATCTCCACTGTCACAAGCGTTCATGCAATCCAGTGTCGTTAAGGAAGAGCAGAAGGGCTTTTGTGGCCTTTTGCAAGCAGGAATGCATAGGCCATGGTCCAAGGTTCTTTTTTTTCTTAGAGTGCTCTATCATCTAGCAGATTGAGTTTCGCATGTAAAATACGTCGTTGAGTGTCAAAGGATGGGCAGTGACACAAAAGGTGCTCTAGAAGCTCATCACACCCGCACAAATTGCACGCCGCGCACTGTTGGCCATTCCTAGCAGGAATGAATAGGACCTTGGGAATGCGGCGCCCAACCACAACATGCGACACTGTAAAGTTGTTTCGCGACGGGATAGTCCAGGTGGTAGGCGACGTCGCAAGTTAGGGTCCAGAGAGTGCAAGCGTGAGTTGGTGAAACCCGGTGAATTCCATCGTAGAAGTGTGATTGAAGTCGCGCCGCATCCGTTCTTGAAAGTGGTATATATAGGAACCCGTTGATGTTTTTGGTGAGCCGAACGCGCAGCTTCATCTGCGCTGTCGTTGCCGACATTCCGCAATGGCTTGGCAACTATTTAAGTACAATGCCGTGGCCTTTCTCGAGCGCGTGATTATGAGCTTGCCTTATTTCGTACATTAGCTGCTCGTGTAACCCATGACGTAGGGCAAACTTCAGAGCTTGTAGGGCTGCCTTCGAATCGGAGAAAATGGTCCAACGATTTGGTGGCTGCTGGAGCACGTACTTGAGTGCACCTCTAAGAGCCGCAAGTTCTGCTGCTGTCGACGTTGTATTGTGCAAATATTTAAGTTGCAAAGAGACGCCATCCGATGGAATAACTACTGCTGCGGTATATAGAGCTGTTGGAATTGGTGGAACCGTCCGTGTAAATGTGTATATGCTGTCAAAATAAGACTCGTTGAGGCGAAGCAGAGATAACTGCTTCAGGGCTAGCGGTAACAAGTCTGCCTTCTTAGCAATCCCAGGAATTGAGTGGCACATGTGAATTTGCCGGAGACACCACAATGGCGATGTTGGGCTTTCGCAGGCTTGAGGCCCGATGGTATCGAGTTATGGTGTTTCGCTACAACACCACAGAATGTAGCCTGTGGTCTTCGCACTGGCAAATCGGCTAAGTGGTGGGATAATAGCCGAGGGAAGGAATTTAGCTTGCGGATGCTAGACGGGACAAGTGATGAGAGTGTTAAGTTGGCGGTGACGCTCGCCTCCTGCAATCATGGGTTCGCGGCACTGAAATATTTCTATCTCGGCTATTCATGAACCAATCTGAACAATTCTTGCGGTAGAACGCTCCCTGGAGGGCACGTAACAACCTCCAGCGTATAGGAGAAGAAGAAGGAGGAGGAGAAGGAGAATAATAATAAGAAGCTGAGCTCGCATCATCCCTAGCTCGACGTACTTGGCCTCTTATAAAAAGAATGGTCCGGCACTTTTACTCGTGCTGGCTGGCCTCAGGTGACGGCTCGAAGTCGTACTTAAATTTTCTATGTAGCCTGGTAAGGCACACTAAAAGCAAATATTAAGTCAATTCGGACTATTAAAATGCCATTCCATAAACCTCGCAGCTTTTGTTTCGTGCAAAGAAACATTGATTTAAGAGAACATCACGTCTGAAGAGTTCGCATACCTTTAGCGCAATTCAAATCGCTCCCCCTCCCCCCCACCCCATAGCGCGGAGTCGTGACGTTGCATACGCCATCACTACCCTTCGCTGCCGTCGGTGCGCAAAACGGCGCTCGACAGACGTCGCGCTGGTTTTCTGGACAAGACGGACAAACGGGTGGCCATGGAGAAACCGAGCGAATTAAGACAGAGCATTGGATTCGCCGCTGCAGCTGCTCTTGATCAAGTGGCGTGGAGCTTTCGGGAATCTCGCGACATCACATGGACGTGGCATTTTCTGCTACTTGCAGTTTGTGTGAGTTTCGCGAGTCAGTAAAACCAGCCCAGCACAACGCGATAACGAAACTACTGAAACGCGAAAGCGCGGGCGGCGCAGATTGGAGAAAGTGAAACCTTTTGACTACGTGCGCCGTTGTCAAGGGTATAACGTCAATGAGTTCTTCTTTGTAAAAATCAAACAAAACCAGGCAAGCAGCATTTTCTTCCGTCTCACAATGCAATGCAATTATCTTATTATTACAAGCGGTCAGAATCAGAATCAAATTTTATTACCATATTCGAAGTTGTTGCAAAATGCAATATACAAGAGGAGGTCCCGGAGTCGGACACTGAATTGGGACCTTCTGTACGTGCTATACACAAATGGAAAAGTAAACTTAGTGATAGCAAGGGCAGTAAGAAATACAAAACTATATAAACAAACTAGAAAGACAGGAAGTATAAACACAGCAGAACACGAAGTAAAACAATTAAGCAACATATGAAATATGAACAAATTGTAAAAAAAAATTGGCCATGTTTAAACTGTTTGTTTAAACTGTGGCAGGCTTGTTGAAACTGTGGTATTTACCAATGAAACCGAAAAAAAAAGCTTATTAGAGAGTTTTAGAATAGGGGCCCCAATATTTTGGGGCCCCAAAGAGCTTTGCGGGTGTTAGCGTTGGGGCACGCAGGAGTGAAGAGTTTTAGAATAGGGCTTTGCATTTGCAGATAGCGTGTTGCCCTGACAGCGCCACTACGGCGTCTAAGAAAAACGATTAAAAATAAGTAAATAAAATATACCATCTTATGATATGAATAGTAATTTTGACTTGCGTGTATTCGCGTTTAATTACAATTTAGAGGTTATTCTTCAAGCAGCAAACAATTAGTTGTGCTTAGTTTGGAGCAACAAAACCAACTTTACGTGCCTTCACCAGCCAAGCTTAGCCGTGTTAGGCCTACGAGCCATAAAATCCACACTCGAATTCGGAATCAGCGGCGTCTAATGAATCAATCTTCATAACACACGCTAGTTGAGAGAAAGCGATAACTGCAGACACTTCTCCTAGCTTGCGAACTTCACGCATTACCGCGAATCGAACCCAGTTTGGTGCTAGGTTAGAGCCGTCGCTTCGATGTGTGCCGCCATGTTTGTTGACGCAAAGCTTTTGGGAACGCTATTTGAGCTCCCGCTAAATCGGTGAAATAGCGTTCCCAACGCAAAACCCAAACGCAGTTCGCGTCTGGCGCATGCGCAGTGGCCTCGACGCTATTTCTTTGGGGCCCCAAAACGTTTGGGGCCCCTATTCTAAAACTCTCTATTAAAAATGAATCTGTTCCAACTAGGCCGACTCACATTTATGCTTGAAAACGAAAATGCATACACTGTGGAATATAAAAAAATGATATGTGAGACTGTGTTGGTTCAAAAGAAGCTTTGAATTCTGTAATAAATGAGTGTAGCGTAAATAATTTTAAAACAAATGGTAGCGAGTTCCATAATAAATAAAGCGCTGAAATGAACAGTTTGCTTGACGTAGTTAGTTCGGACTTTGGGTAAGATGAGGTCTTGTTAAGAGCAAATCTTCTACAGTTAGTGTTGTCTGGTGAAGAACACGTAATGATAGAAAAGGGGAATCTGTTTTTGATGTGCTTACATAACCAGATACCTAGACTATATTTAATTATGTCAGACACTGTGAATATATTATTGGCTTGTAATAATTGTTTGGCGGTGGTATAAGCTAAAAGTTATTATTTTGATTGCTCTATTCTGGACGATTTGTAGTGACGCGGTTGAGTACTAGTGGCAGAATTATACTGAGAAGCGCCTACGTCGTCGAGCTAGCATACTAGAATATCCCAGGTGAGTTTCAAATCATGTTTCGCATTTATATAATTTTTTATTACTAAAGCTTTGTTCGCGATAATATTTACGCCTTCAGTTCTCGAGCATCAATCTACCACTTAAACTTGACTTAATATTTGGCTTTAGTGGTCCCGTTAAGGATGTCCATGTTGGTGCAATCGCGTTGCTGATTCTCACTTCAAGGAACGACATGCCACAATATATTCGCTGTTACTTCAACTGCCTTTATTACGGACCTGTATAGCATACAGACTTGCGCAGCAATATACCGTATTCACAAAACTTATCTACAGTTCATTTTTGCGATCATTGAGATAAAAAGACGATTACCGAGATGGCGGCCAATGACCACCGACACCGTAGGTGTCAAGGCTTAATGAGCAAATCAATACTGCAAAAGCGTCTTGAGCTTGTGGGCCCAGCTTTATGAACAAAGAACAGTGTGAAATATGGTACGTAAAATGACCGTTATGAATACGGGCCCAGCTGTTCACTTTTGAAATGCATTGTTCTCATTTCTTACATATGTGCTGCCAGCACACGAACAATTCCAAAACTATATTCTAATGTGTTGTTCTGTTTGCACGTTCACCCTCATTTGCAAACATGGCCTAATTCGTACTCCAGAACGCACACTTGGGACTACTCCGTGCTACAGAGCGATTACATGTCACACTTTCATGTATAGTTACGCGTAACAGACCTTATATATGTCCAGTTATTTCCTGTTCGCGTTTCAATCCGTCCTGCAGTTGACCCAGCGCGATCCTCCATGAAAGAGAACAATACAGTTAACATCCAAGCGCGAATACGACTCTATTTAGAGAGCTAGGAGGTTCGTCACATACACAAAGTAAAAAGAAAGGGGTACTTGGCAAATTAGAAATAGTGCCAGCCAAGGTCCCGAGGTCCGTAAACACCATGTGTATAAAAGGCGTGCGTCACGGCAGACGTTATATGTGTCCAGTCTTTAATCGAATCTGTGAAATACCTGCAAGGGCAAATTATGTCCTTGATCATAATGAATGGTCATTGGTAAAGGCGGCATGCTAAAGTCGCAATTATGATCAGCAGTGTGAAGGGGGCTCGTGTTGTGTTTTTTGCAAAGCCTTCAGGCGCATATTACCCAGCAGGCGCATGATCCTCAAACTCAAGCTTGAGACCCCAAGTTGCTTTGTCGACAAAGCTCTTTGTTGAAACTATGGCTTAGTAAGAATTCCTTGTTTGACTATGCTACTCGTCGTTTCAAGTTTGCGTCTTCCTTTGAAAATTTGTCTTGTCAAGCTTGAAATGCGTTATCCTTCCTTCAACACAAGCATCGATTGTTTTCCCCGCCGTCATGAAACTCATTGTACGAAGATGTAGATTGTCACACCACTATTGTATCTGAGCGCATAGCAAATTCTAGTTTCGTTTTCGTAAATGTCGACATCGGGTTCGTGATAGCCAATTAACCAACATTGTTCAAATTCATAATGTTACATATATTTGTATTTTTTTAACATAGAGATGGCCTAAGAAAGCGCGGTTACAAGAATATTTAGCAGTTTTTCTTCTTGGTGCGTTTTTTTTTTTTCGCATTCTGGCCGGTTCAGTTGCCGCGCTAGCAGGTTGCAGTTTAAGCCACTTTATCTGTGTTGTCAGCTTGCATGGCGCTTCCGCGCATGTTCGCCTGCTTTTCTGTTAGTTTCTTGAACTTTAAAGCCGGCTGATTCTGTATATTCAAGATGAAAGTCTGATCGCCAGTGCGGAAAACGTGCAAGGTGCTTTCGGTGGGACTCTGTGGTGCGTGAACACGGGTACAGAAGCTAAGAGGCCCTTTTTCCACTTCCACGTAGGCGAAAGGTAAGCAAAGTTCCTGTTGCTTTGTAGGTTAGGAGGCGGGCACCCCAGCTTGGTGGAATAATAAAGCTTTCCGTAAATAAATAAATAAATAAATAAATAAGTAAATAAATAAATAAATAAATTTAAAATTATGGGGTTTTACGTGCCAAAACCACTTTCTGATTATGAGGCACGCCGTAGTGGAGGACTCCGGAAATTTCGACCGCCTGAGGTTCTTTAACGTGCACCTAAATCTAAGTACACGGGTGTTTTCGCATTTCGCCCCCATCGAAATGCGGCCGCCGTGGCCGGGATTCGATCCCGCGACCTCGTGCTAAGCAGCCCAACACCTCCACTGAGCAACCACGGCGGGTAAATAAATAAATAAATAAAGTAATTATTTATTGCTGCTTTGGCAGAAACAAGCGCTAAACTCAATGGAACAGCTATGGGCAAGGAGCGAGAAGACTTGCGCTGTTGGTTGCTTTAGATGCACTTATTTCCCCCAGTTGTGCGTTTTCAATTTGTATTGCAATTTGTATCGTTCCTTGGAGTATACCGTTCGGAGAGACGCAGAAAATAAAAAGAAGAAAAAGAAGTGCAGGCCGTATTTAAACGTACTTAAAAGCTAAACCCGTTGACTGCAGCTGCTCTAAGAATGCTAATGTGCTGACTCAAATGATTTTTTAAAAATATATGGGGTATTACGTGCCAGAACCTCGAACTGATTGGGGGACCCTGTAGTGGGGGACTCTTCAAATTGGGCCACCTGTAGGGTTCTTTAACGTGCACCTAAATTTAAGTACACGGGTGTTTTTGCATTTCGCCTCCACCGAAATGCGGCCGCCGTGGCGGGAATTACGGCATGCTCCTGAGGTTAATGAGGATGCACTGTTTCCACCGCTGTGCGCGGACACATTAGCGTTTCTGCTGAGGAGCTGCGTATGCGTATGGTGCATATGCAATGGTGCGACCCGAACGGATACACAAAAGCGATAAGCTAAAGCTATACCTAATCATCTATTAAAACGTGAGGGGTGGCGCACCGGTCATGTGTGTACCCGCTGTGCTACCCCGGTAGCTACGCCCCCTGGGCAGGGGCAACCCGAACCACCATAATCGTTCCATTGATGAAATCACGCACGCGATGTGACTTGTCGACCGTAGTTTTCTATCGCGTCTGCGGCGGCAGGACAGAGATAGTACACTTTATCATCGAAGATTTCTCGCTCTTATCTGTGCTATAAAGTTGTAAAATTAAGCGAGCCATCCATTTTTCCCTTCTACAGTACTGTTGTACTCACTCGCAGCACGTACCCCCTAGCAACTTTTTTAATAAAATTGCGCTAGCGTTGAGCGAGCGGTAGGTCAGCGGCCTTGCATGTAGCGGTGAGGGAAACTCCTGAAGGTGAACAGCGCAGCAGATTGCATTTGAACTTTAAATCGCCTGACTCGTCCGCGCATACTGTCGCCGATGCCGTCGCCCCTTGCACAAGGCCGCTGACAGACCGAGCGGTCGACCGTTCGCACGATATTGTTTTTTTAAAAAAAAGCAAGAAAATAGAAACGAAAGAAAAAGTCTGAAAAGCTGTACGTCCCTATCTCCGTACTTCTTCCCCGCCATTATATATATATATATATATATATATATATATATATATATATATTTCATTTAGCGCAGACGTTTGATCACTGCCCGTATTCCCTATTGCTAACGTTACCGATCGTTCTACGTCTCCGATGAGTCACTGCAACATCTCATTGTTCTTTCGTTGTCTTTTGACATTATACCTCAGCAGATGTTGTGACACGGGCAGACTTGGAAAGTACATCGGTCTTCCCGGTGAACGCACATAGATTTACGTGATAGTGGCGGTGGCGTCAGAATATACAGCGTTTCGAGTGCGCTATCCTCTCACCGCGATTTCGCTGCTTTTTCTTATTTTCTCTTTTTTTTCTTTTTTTACTGTGTATTCGCGTATGCAGAGCTTCGGGTATTTGCAGATAATCTCAGTCCTTGCAGCTCACATCAATTATCTGTATACGAAGCGGATGATTGCAGCTTCCACCCTTCTCTAATATATAGCCTTTCCTGAAAAAACAGACACACACGCAAACACACAAAATGAAAAGGTACAGACCTCCTCTCTGAACCCATTCAAATTGGCCCATTAGATGTCATGCGCAAATGCTGTGGTTCCCCGCCGTCGTCGAGCGAAGTTGCAAAGGGAATCACTGTCCCGACAAAAGGGTAAGAGAACAGCAAAGATAAAACAAAAAAAAAAGAAAGAGAAAGACGCCTCCCGGCTGGGGGAGTCATTTATCTAAATAGCGAGTCACGTGCGTGGTTGTGGTTGGGCTGGGGTGCGCTGGCGCCGCGACGGGAGTGAAAGCAGCAGGGGCAGGGCGAACCGGGCGCCATTAGTCGACACTTTTGCTCTTGTGAGCAGGGGAGGACCTAGGGGGCAGGAAGGAAGGAATGGACACTGGGTGCGAGCGATACCGACGCTATAGCAGCAGGTAAAAGCTGAAGCGAGCGTAAAGCGAATTCCAGTACTTTGACTGGACAAAATTTTTTTTCGTTGCATATGTATGCGCATAATACTTCCCTGGATATTCTTTATAGCTGACATATTGCAGCGAAGTGATGCAACTGCTTGCGTCCAGGCGGGTCAACTCACCAGGGAGACGACGATGAAGGGGGACGAGCTCCGGCAGATGGCAAGCGCAGATCGACAGGTATACGACAACGGCGAAGAGTAGCATTTGACAAACTAGGTTTATTAAACTTGATATTAGTTCAAAGTTACACTGCACACTTATGCCGTTTACAGACGAGAAGAGGACTTGGCACCTGTAAATGCCACGTCCCTGAGCTTGCATGAACTCATAAACCCAGCATCATTCGGTACATTGATTCCGGCACACCCCACTATATATACCCAAGTCGACAGGGAGACGAGCTTGGGTTCGGGCCAACGGTCCTTCCCAGACAAGGGTGCCGCTGTGGAGCAGCAGGAACTGAGCTTCTGCGCTCAGCACACAGACAACCACGTAGGTCGTCAGGGACATGGGCCAAACAGTGCCTCGGATTGCTTTAACACAATAGAAGTCCCACAAAGACCCCGAAAAGACTGAGGCCCCATGGTTTAGGTTAAATTGCTTTTTCCAGCATCCAACGAACCTGGACGCATGCAACGGCCGCGTGCAGATTTATTTGACGGGGCGCGCCCTTAGAGAAAGTTACTGTCATCTATGACGACGTTGCCCGGGCGAGTGCACATGCCCGAGGCGCCGCTGCGGCCACTTCTGCCGGCGCGAGCTCCCCAACGCAAAGGCTCCACTTGGCCGCACCGCACGTTTTTGGGTTTCGACCCACGTCTCGGACCCCGCTCTATGCTCGGCTCACCCGTCCCGAGGAAGACCCAACAGCTACACAAAGCATAACATAGAGACCCGCGGCATACTTTCTTCGCGACAGTAGTGTTTCGGCTGCGCTTTATATTATCGGCATTTACGCGGGCCGCGCGCAACGCTGCGTACAAGGTAGGTGGGCCTGTACCTCTAAAATGAGTCTATGCGTACACGACAAATTAGTTCACAGGCGCACTTTCGCAGGAAGAGGTCACGTGGTCGCCTATAATCTGTAGAATAACACAGGTATTACTGCATAGCTGATTAATCTTATTAGTAGTGCAAAAATGAGAAACCGATTTTGGTTACATACAGGATCTGAGCAGGAATAACTCTGTCCAACGCGAGGGGGCTGGTGTTGCTGTATCGGTCACCTAACAACCTTCCATATGGTGTGTCTCTTACTTTCGTGGCACCATGTTGGCAAGTTGCAAGATCAATATATTGGTTGTTATTTTTTCTGTGCACGTTCCAAATACGGTGAGTGAGTAAGTGGGGCACTGTGAACGAGAAATCGTGCGCGTGTATATATGTGTGTGCTTGCGCACTCTAAAATTTTTGCTGCCTTCGGGGTGTTAATTGGTTTGCACGTGCCATAGGTAGCACCCCTACCACTAGGACTTTATTTTTATAGCGCACGACAACGAGCTCTAATTGTAGACGGGTGATGATAAAGGGCGTGGGTAATTGCATTCTGAAGTTTTATGTACCAAAACCACGATATGATTATAAGGCCTGCTGTATAATGGAGACTCCGGATTAGTTTTGGCCAGCTGCGGTTCTTCATTGCAACGTACACCCAATGCGTGGTACACGGGCGTCTTATTGCGATAACAATTATACCATAACCATATGTGTGCACTCGAAAAGCATTTATTATGCGCTTGTAACTCACACTTCCAGCAGGTCAGTTCGGTATAGTTAACATCACGTCTGCCACGACGCAATTGTGTTCGGCTGACCACGTACGGTAGAAAAGGAGCGGTGGTGGGCACTTCGCACTCGCCGCTTGCTGCATGGTGACTAAACAAGCCCAGGCACCGACGTGTCGTCGTGTCGCCTCAGACCGATAACCGGGTTCTACACTGCAATTTGAGGCCGAGACAGAACGCGGGGACGTGAACGATGACGGCAATGGCAACTCCGGCCGGCTTCACTCATTATGCACAATGGCTTAAATGCATCTCCACAAACACTTGGAATTAACGCACTATAGAGGACGCCGCAGCGTCGGCCGTTTGACGCGTTGTCGGGCAACACATATATATCGCATATATAGATTTATGCGGCAACAAGAAAGAACCAATTCCGTTAGTCATATCGACCGCGGTTTCGCGGTTTTGATATTACTGCGTGAAACTGAACTATGCTCGTCTGAACAAAGTGGTCTTTAGTCCGTTGATGTTTCTCAGTTACTGAGCCTGCAAAGTATATTGAGTCCGTCTGAACAAAATAAGCTTGCTATTTCGAAAGAAATTTTTCCGCTTGGGCGAGGATAGTAAAGCGAGCCTCCTTCTGGCAGTTCTAGGCGATCTTAGCTGAACGTAAACCACGAACAGTCAATACGCACTCTAAAGTATTATAAAACGGTTCATGCACATCTGCAAGTCCGTTAACCATCGCTATGCAAAATGCGCATCTTAATCTAATCGTAAGGTAGCGCGTGCAAGCAGCAACACAAATACAGTACATGTGCACACGGCGCTTGTGCGTTCTTCTGTTTGAGTACCCGCTTGTGCTGCTATATAGAATACCGTGCACAATGTCACACCAACAAACCCACAATACAGCTCTTATCATTATTAAAAAAAAAAAAAAAATAGTCGCCGCGTCTCAGCCCTTCTATTGCGCGGGCTCCAGCATTGGCTCATGGCGCATTGCATGGAGCGATGTCATGACCTTGACAGCTGCAACGGTATATGGCTGTTTCGCGGCGTTGCGTTCTGGGTTCCCTCGTCTCACGAACGCGAAAAATATAAAGAGCCAGTGCGCAACCGTGTAAACGCGTTTCAGTCTCTTGTTTGCCGTCTACTTTGTTACGATCATATTGCTGTCTTGGACACCTATGTTTTCCTATGTGTTTCTTGGCTAAGCTAAACGGAGTATAGCCAGCATCACATATGGTGTTAATCCTCTCCTACAGGCGCACATTGAATAGAAAGAAATAAAGGAAGGAAGGAAGGAAGTAAGGAAGAAAAAGAAAGAAAGAGCACAGAATTCGAAACGCCGAAACAATAAAATACCAACACCTATAACTCGCTCGCGGCACATTGTGCCGGCGCCCCAATAATTGCAAGCTGTCATGGAAACTGCGCGCGCGCAGTCGTCGACACAGTGACGGCCTGCTGATAGCGAGCGCGCCACGCGCGCGGCCGCATGTATGACGTCCTCGGCGTAACGCGCAGGCCCGCGTGTAATCGTGTGTACGTGTATGTATATATGTATACATGCGCAGCGGAAGGGCGCGGCGTCGATCGGGCGCTGATCGGCGGGCCGGCTATAGGCCGCCAGGGCCCTGCCCGTTAATTTGCAATTAACCCGCGTCCGCCCGCCGCTGCCGCGCATCCACCGCCTGCGCTCAATTCGTGCTGCCGCGCGTATATAATATAGCGGGAATATCGGCGCCGCCGCCGCCGGCGCGATGTTTATCGCTGCGTTGCGATGACGGCCTTGCTCCCGCGAAAGTTGACGTCTACACCTCTCGCGATTTGTAAGCACCGCGGAGACGCGTTGCGCGCGAGGACGAGTGTTTGTTTGTTTGTTTGTTTGTTTGTGCGTCTGGGTTTTCCGTCCTGTATTCGGTGTCTACACCGACGTGTGAAACGTATCGCGCGGTACGCTTATTGAGGAAATGCGCAAGTCGTTTTTTCGTGCCGCTGTACGCTTATATACTTTGTTTTTAGCGTCGTAACGTGTCTTTAGGCTAACATTAAGCAAAGGATATATGTCATTAATGGCTTCCTGGAGCCCCATTAGCTCAATACTAATGAGCTCGATTAACGGACTGTAGCATATATAGGTGTGGAACTGGCAAGCTCTCACCGATGAGATCGATTTTCGGCTTTCAAACAAGGTGAATTGGGTGCGGAAAGTTTTTGCGCTATAGCTGAACTCAATTGAGCCAGCGTTCGCGGGAACGATATCAGGTGCTTTCCTGTGCACGCCCTGTGTATATATACACACCGTATTCCGAAGCTAAGTTGAGGACACGGTGTGAAGGAGTTCAGATTTGTTTCGAATTGCAACCTCTACAAATCAGCAGCATTATAGATTTAGGTGAAGTTAGACGCACATACACGAAACATATTTCTCGTTGCGCACAGAAGCCGGCTATAATAACCGTACAGTGACATATTACTTACCGAGGTTTAGAATTGGGGTGTAATCAGAGTTGCTTCTAATGCGATACAGCGGAGTAGCGCTGTTCAACAGGCGCTGTTTCGCAGTCTGCGAAAGAAAGGACTTACACAGGCGAGCTACGAATATGTAGCGTTCCCTGAAGGGTCCACGATATAATCAGGAATAGAGTGCTAGTTCGGCTGTTGCTTGCCTTTCTTCGGGACATGGAGTTTTGGAAAGTCTGGTGACACACTCTTAATTGCTAAAGAATGTATGAGACGCTCAAGGCGGAACAATTGCCGTCTAAGCATGCCAGGCTAACCCCGCTTGCTACACCACTACTACCACCTTGACTTGCTTTCTATGGAGTCTCCACCGTATTGGCATGAAATTACGTAAATTTCACACATTCAACGACAGTCGATCATAATTCGTGACTGAAGGGGATACAGTGAGATTTAGAAGTGCCACACGCGCAGCTTTAATTTCATTCAAACAGCGCACCTCTCCAAAGTGCAGCGTCAGCATTCTTGTATAGTTTCGGTTTTCGAAGCATATGTTTAGTCATATAAATCGCAGCGCTCACATCCCGCTCCTCCTGCTTGCGCGTGGTTGCGCCGAGTGGCTTTGCAAGCCTGCGATTGATGCGCCAGAATATGATAGCGCGAGCGCCAGTTGTGATATAGTCCTATATTCCAACACATGCAGGCTCGTTCTGCTTTCGCTGCGTCGGTGGTCGAATTGAGCGATTTTTCGATACGTCGCTTTCTGCGTCAACACGGGAATTTAGAATCTTCAGCCACATCCGACAGTAGTCGTTTCGAGACGCCGCGGCGGCGCTCGGGAAGTCGTGCAGCAGCCTGCAGAGCGATATAATGTGACCAGCCAAATGTGCGCCGTTAGAATCCTATATAATACCCCTGTCACACTGGGAGTTTTAATGTCATTCGAACCGAATGGCATTAGCATCGAATGACATTATTTGGTTGCTACACAGCGATATTTAATGCCATTATCACCGAATGACTTCCGCAATCGAATGAGTTCGAGAAACTCATTCGGCTTCGCACTCGGAGCGAATGTGTACTCTCAACCCCAGAAACAAAGCAAAACAGGACACAGTATTTGCAAATTGAAAACCGTACTCGTACAGAAATAATAACGTTGGCGTGTTTTAATGGTTTTGCTACTTTAAAGAGACAAAATACGTGCGGCAGGCTGTCGCAAAATGTTGTTACTCTCCAGCTCAGCAGCGTCTGGCCGCCGCCCATGCCGCCGCCACTCTGCTCGTCGGTCATAGAACGTCTAAGCGCTTCCTCCGATTATTACGACTTGCTCGTAATGCAAAGTACGCAGCAACTAATCGCTTCACCTGCTGCAACTTAGCGTCGTCGTCCAGCGTCGCCATGTCAGCCATTTTGTTTGTTTTCAATTTATCGGCTACTCAGGTGGCTAAGTCTTGTTTTGGCTTATAGTGGCCACATAGTCTGAAATATAATAACTTTTTTTATGGGCATTACTAAAATAGATTTTTTTTTCAGTGAAGTGACGTCCCAAAAATATATTTAAATATATGGATTGCTTATGCAAGCACTTTATACCTACCTTGTTCTACTTTAGTTACCACGCTTTTTTCGAAATGATCGCCATTGATATCGCCACCGAATGACATTAATTTTTCGAGTGTAGCACCTCCGCGGGCAAATGCCATTCGTTGCACCGAATGCCGTTCGGTTCGAATGACATTAAAACTCCCAGTGTGACAGGGGTATAAGAGTGTTGGACGTCGCTATACATGTGCCGCATGGATGCCGCGAACGGGCAAATTGAACCCACGTGGTCTGAATTTCCACAGTATGAGTTTTTAAGAAATCCTTCTGAAACAAGAGTTCAATAATAAGCAATTTCTGAATCTAAATATGACCGAGCGACAGGCAGACCTTATATTTTTTTTATGGGACACCGGGAAAGACTATACCGTGGAGGCCGCCTTTAAAATGAACTTGTAGTCGGGTTGTATTGATACAGAACTGCGCTTTTTACAGTTTGTACCTATATATATATACGTGGTCATGTACACCCGGCCACAAAATATTACGGACCATGAAATCTGACAAAGAGCTGAATATCTCCGTAACCTCACAACGCAGCCTGGTATTTGCATCTATCTATAGAGAGAGAGAGAAAATAATGCAGAGAAAGGCAGGGAGGTTAACCAGAGGTAGTTCCGGTTGGCTACCCTGCGCAGGGGGAAGGGTTAAGAGGGATAAAAAGAGAAACAGAGTGGAAGGGGGAGATAGAAAGAAAGGGAGACAAGCACGAACAAAGCGCGTACACTACAGAGCGGTAGGGGGCGGCATTCTTAGAGTCTGTCGTGAAGCCCCGTAGACCGCAAGAACCTTAATAGTGCGAGTAAGGCCTTCAACGCGGATGTTCTTTCGGAGCATTGGCCTAAAGCTTTCAGTTCTGAAAGTGGGCGATTGTCCAACTGGTTCAGTACTCTGCACATCACTTGTCTCTCAGCACTGTATCGCGGGCAGACACAGATAATGTGTGCGAGCGTCTCGTCGATGTTACATGTGTCGCACGTGGGGCTGTTGGCCATTCCTATGAGGAAAGCATAGGCGTTTGTAAAGGCAACGCCTAGCCACAGACGGTAAAGCATGGTCTGTTCACGTCGTGGTAGTCCAGGCGGGAGGTGCATCCGTATGTCCGGAGACAACGAACGCAACAGACACATGGTGAAAACATTGGAGTCCCACAGGGGCCAAGTACACTCACGGGACATCAATCGCAGCGCAGCCGCAGCGTCTGCTCGCGAAAGCGGAATGAAGACTCGTTGACCACTTTCATGTGCAGATCGGGCGGCTTCGTCGGCGTGGTCATTCCCGCTGATGTTACAGTGTCCTGGAACATCTATAGAACCTCGACTAGAATATGCTAACAACATTGCCGCATACAATTTTACTGGCTATTGCTACAGGCTGGTCGGGAATTGAGCGTTTTCTGAGATCCTGTGGTCCGTAAACTTTTGTGGCCGGGTGTACGTACACCGGCTTTTGCTTGGAAGCCATGCGCCAGCAGACATAAAGGTAAGGGTGCAGCAGCAAAGAGCGTTTGCCCTTAAGTATGGACCGAGCCAGCCGCCTTTTAACAGGCACCGCTTTTCCTGTCCGCGTTCTTATTGGGCACTGCACGCTGTCAAAGCTTCTTCAGATCGTCCTGACAGCTCTGCGCCATTTAATCTTTACCCGCGCTGATTCCTGGTCGGAGTATACATCTACGAGCGCGTCACCGAAAACTTGAGCGATGCGCTGCGGGTTGTGGGAAGGTCATTGGGCCACCGAGTCGTGGACGCGTCACTCGACACATTTCTTTTTGTTTCCTAAGCCTTTGTAGCCGCCCGCATGGCGAACAGTCGCGCAGAGCATAACAAACCTAAAAAGGGCCAACTGGGGCACTGAGGGGCCGGGCCACTTCTATGTATAGCAACGTACGCGAGGCCTCTCCTGAGAAGCTGTCGGTCAGAGGTCTCCGCGCGCTCGATGATGCACGCCGAACTAAAGCGCTGCGCTCCGCCGCCGTTGCGCGCGTAGTGACAGAAGTGGGTCGCCCGGTTACCCGCTCAGCTTCTATATAGCTTCGCGTCACCCGTCCGCGCTGCTGCATGCGCCTTTTGCTTATATACCGCATAGCTGCCCGTGCGGGCCACTCATAAACTGGCGGGGCCAAGCACGTATGTGTTATAAGACAATCGCGTCTTCGGAGCTCAAGCTGATAAAGAGAGCTGAGAAGATGGCAAGAGCCAGCGGAGCCCTGGACTAGGGGCCCCGACCATTAGCTGTTTTTTATTATTATTTTAATAAAGTTTATCTATCTATCTATCTATCTTCGGAGACCAACATTTGACGACAGACAGACAGACAATGAACTTTATTTGATCCTGAGGAGCTTAAGCGGAGGCCCCTATCGGGGACCCGCGGAAGCCGCTGTCCGCATCCAACATTTGACGAGACTCAGTTTTATATGTTCGGGTATCTCGAATAAATTTCCTTCCGTGTATATAATACCGAGCAACGGTGTGTAATCCGCCAGCTTAAGTCTCACTCACATTGGGCAGAAACGTGTATACATACGCGCGTGAAGCCCCGTAGACCGCAGGAACCTTAATAACGCGAGTAAGGCTTTCAACGCGGATGTTCTTTCGGAGCACTGACCTGAAGCTTTGAGTTCTGATAGTGGACGATAGTGGACGCGCTTTGTTCGTGCTCGTCTCTCTTTCTCTCTATCTCCCCCTTCCACTCACTTTCTATTTTTATCCCCCTTAACCCTTCCCCTCGTGCAGGGTAGCCAACCGAAACTACCTCTGGTTAACCTCCCTGCCTTTCTCTGTGTTCTTCTCTCTCTCTCTCTCTCTCTCTCTCTCTCTCTCTCTACGCTGCGATTCGAACAACACTCAACGCTCAAACCACATTTGGGCGACTTGAGCGGCGAGACGTGAGTGCACGAGATGGGTCGTCACGCGGCCAGATCGTTCGTTCTAGTCAATCGATAAACCTGTCGCTCATCGCCCGGAAACTGCTCGAGCGCCTGCCAGTGGGACGCTCATAGAGAGAGACAGATACTCTTTAGTGAAAACTGGTGACTTTTGCCTGGCGGCAAAGTTATATATAGCATGCTCCAAGTATAGCATACACACAGGACATAGGACACTTAATACACACGTAACACAACATACAATATTAATTTATCGCGTTGAGAGACTATAGTGTGTCTCGAGAACGTTAAGTGCGTCTTCGCAGTTCCGGACGCAGGCGCTGCTTCGCCTGCACGTCACTCGGAGGCACCACTGCCTTGGAAGACAAGTGAGACAGGCAGCCCATAGAGTTATAGTATAACTATCTCTGTGGGTGCACCGGGTGACTGAGTATAGACCTCTTACAGCGAGCAGTCCGCGCACAGCGCACCAGAGGCCGCAATAGGCGCGCCACCATCGAACGCCTTCTGAACCGGCAGCAAGAGATGCGCATCAGCCGCCGCCGACCGCTCCAGAACGTTCAGCCGAGATGTCGGGGATTGCCTAGAACTGTTTATGTGAAATGTGGAAGAGCAGAGAGAAGACCTGCTCTGTCGTGAACTGCAAGAACGGCGACAGAGTCTTGAAGGTGTGGGTTGAGATTATGTGCGAGCTTCGTCTGTTTCAGCTGCACAAGGAGTGCCCCTGTTTGCGACCATTCGTCGTGAGCTCCTTTCCCCAAAGCACTCAAGCTGAACTGCCAGCGCTGGATCGCCAGTTGCCGGCAATTACTGTCAGGCTATATAGCACCGCCTGCAGCAACAACGCAGCGGTTTATATACAACCACTTACCGCTGTCACAAAATATCACGGAATGTTGAACTTCGATAAGCATGCAAGTCAGCGCTACGTCTTCTTCCACACAAGCGCGACTGATATATATAGTCGAGTAACTTCACTTTCCAAAATAGCGAACTCAGACTTTGAGTAATAGGCGGGCAGCGCGACTTTTTTGTTGGCGCCGGGAATCAAACAGCAGGCCGGCGATCGCTCGACCACTTGAAACATTTTTGTCCTCGTGTACACGAATAGATATTATTCTGCTGTGTAAGTAATCGGTAAACCATTCCCAAGTTATCTTATCAGCTCTGGCGACAAGAATGACGCCGTCGGAACCAACCATCGTGGTCGGAGCGCGTCGCGCAAACAGACAATTTCTGCGCGAGTACGCACGTTCCATTTCCGAACGAAGTTGTTGCACGAGCAGTTAACAGCTGGTGCACGGTCGTAACAGCCGTACAAATCTAACGCTATAAAGGCGGGAATATGAGAGAGAGAGAAAACAAGCGTAGGAAAGGCAGGGAGGTCAACCAGAACAGCATCCGGTTTGCTACCCTACACTGGGGGTGGGGGAAAGGGGAATAGAAAGAGGAAGAAAGGGAGAGAGGAAGCACTGAGTACGTGTGGGAGCGACACCATACACAAGGACACTATAAACGGTCTGTTAAGCCCGTGCACTTCAAGTACCGCACTAGTGCACGAATCGCTTTTCGAGCCAGTGACGGGTGTGGCCACGGTCCGAGTATCTTTGACTCGGTGAAAGATCTCGAGTCCAGTCTGCGTAAAGTTGCCCGCAGAGAGAGGCGTTGGACATCGTAGCGAGGGCAGGTACACAATAGGTGCTCGATGGTCTCCTCGCACCCACAGGAGTCGCACATCGGGCTCTCGGCCATTCCCATACGGTAGGAGTATGCGTTCGTGAACGCCACTCCCAGCCACAAGCGACACAACAAGGTTGCTTCGCCGCGGGGAAGGCTAGATGGCAGTTGTAGCCGTAGCGTGGGGTCCAGTTTACGTAATCTGCAATTGAAGCCACTTGAAATCCAGAGATCTTGGGACTTCTTACGCGCAAGTTGGCGAAGTTCTCTGGCAGCGTCCGACCTCGCCAAAGGTGTTGGACGCGTCTTGGTATCTTCGTGGGCACACCGGGCAGCCTTGTCAGCTAGGTTGTTGCCGACGATGCCACAGTGAGCAGGAATCCACTGAAATATAATGTGGTGTCCACTTTCCAGAGCATGGTGGTGCAGTTCCCTGATTTCAGATGTCATCTGCTCGTAAGTTCTGTGACGTAATGCGGACTTGATGCTGTGAAGGGCTGCCTTTGAGTCACAAAATACGACCCATTTCTCTGTAGGCTCTTCGGTGATGTACATCATAGCGGCATGGAGAGCTGCAAGTTCTGCCGATGTAGATGTAGTCGTGTGCGACAATTTGAATTTGACTGTAACGTTCTTGGCTGGAACGACGAATGCGGCAGTTGAGCTGGTAGGTGAGGTGGAACCATCGGTATATATATGTATGCGGTCATGATACGTCTGGTGCAGTAATATGAGCGTAAGTTGCTTCAGAGCCGGCGATGGATGATTGGACTTTTTTGTAATTCCAGGAATAGCAAAATTCACTTGAGGCTGTCGCAGGCACCACAGGGGAGAGGAAGGCTTCGCCGCCGGTGTAAATGATGCCGGTATGTACTCATGATGAGCGCTATAATAACTCGTGAAAAGGTCGCTTGAGGTCTCTCGGCTGGTAGGGAGGCCAAATGATGGTCGGGGATCCTTGACAGATGGCGAATGTGCGCTCTGAGAGAGTCGACAGCTACATGTGTCTGGATTGTATGGTCTCCTGCGATGGCGATTGTCGCTGCTGTTGAGGTGCACCTAGGCAGCCCTAAACACGTGCGTAGGGCTTGACCTTGTATGCTCTCCAAGGCGCGAAAGTTCGTCTTGCATGCATTTGACAATACTGGTAGGCTGTAACGAAGGAGTCCGAGAAACAAAGCCCTGTACAGCTGCAACATAGAATGGACTGGTGTACCCCAGTTTTTCCCGCATAGAAATGAATGGTAAAAGCAAGCATCGGGCTGTTGCCATCGTCGCTTTTAGCTGGTAAGTTTGCACACTATTAAGATTGCATATAGTGCGGACAGAACGGTTCATAAACGGTATACTTTCACTGACTGCAGATTTGGCCTAAGTCTTGTGTCCTCTATACCGACTGGCTGCTCACCCTGGTGGCCAAAATATCAGTTGTATGAGCTGTGCTTGTGGCCGCCGTGGCCATTGTAAACAAGCGAGCAATTAAACGACGATCAGAAGTCGCTCAATGGCGGCCCCTGTCACGTGACCAAATATGGTGGCGCCCATGAGTATGCTGTTTTAAACTGTCTATATACGCGCTTCAACTATACGTCATCGCTCCTCCTTCGTGTGTGTTGTTGGTGGAGCAAGTCTTCAGCTGTGTCGATCGGCGCATCTCGAGGTGTTTCGCGTGCCAATCGCCGCTGCATCTTGGGCACCTCGCGACGGAATGCAATTACTGTTTCCGCGGTTGGAATGCACGGTTGCAAAGTCGCAAAAAAAAAAAAAAAAACGCTTTCAATTTGGTGCCTCAGGAAGCGCTGTAGTATGACCATACTCCGCGTGGTTACCTGGACAAAGCGCGGTGTTCTCGCTGCGATGTATGCACGGCCACTCGATCCCCGATATCGCGCCGTTTTAACGTTGCACGCGAAAGAGATCGTCACATACAACTCTCGGCAGTATATAGCTATAGCGCATTCGTAAGACAACTGGAGTGTAAAGTGCGGGAGCACGCCGTTAAAGAGACTAAATAGAAGCGCCGAAGCACTCAAGCGGAAGCGTCCCTCACCTATTCGCGTTGATAGGCTTTGGCTAAATGCTTTTCGCTCGAATACATGTGTACGCGATATTCGGCCAACAGGGACAAGCAATGCAACGGGCGGACCTTGCGCGTCGCGGTGTGGGGAAACCACACGCGACACCGCGAAAAGAAGTATAGCGGCAAATTTTTGTTGTGGCCCGATTAAATACAGTTGTATACGCCAGTATAACGAATCTAAATGTGCTGCGAGATCAATTTTTTTAATTAGAATGTACTAGATCTATGGCTTTAATACAGAGTCGTCGCCCACCGCGCTTTGGAAAATAGAGTGAAAAGTGAGGTTTAGAAATCAAAGTGCTTCTTCGGCTGGGTGGCGTCT
The DNA here is from genome assembly GCF_023375885.2 of Dermacentor andersoni. Taxonomy (NCBI): domain Eukaryota; kingdom Metazoa; phylum Arthropoda; class Arachnida; order Ixodida; family Ixodidae; genus Dermacentor; species Dermacentor andersoni. The sequence goes on from NC_092815.1 coordinate 40,819,245, forward strand.
TTGGGGCCTAACAGCGTCGAAACAAGCAGCTGGTGGCAACAATGAGGACAAAACGTCTCTAATACGTTTGTACTTAGCGCGCGGTGGCTGAGTTTTCTTCTTACGCGACTGTCATGACAGAGAGCACGCACATAGGCCAAAGTATACGGACCATAGGGTCGCCGAAGAAACAAAATTTCTTCGTAATTAACACACATAAACGGAAACTGATGAGCGCACTAGAAAATTCGTAATGCCAAGTTTGGACTGCACTCATTAATTTCAAGTTGCATTCATAGACAGCGGAGAAAGTTTTATCGCGCAATCCCTGCTCAGTATACTTTTGCTGACGGGTGTACATAGCAAGGGCGAATTCGGATCGAAGTGGATGTCATCGCTGCCAATTGGTTACGCAATCAGAGTAAGCGCAGAAGCCGCTGCGCGGACTTCGCAAGCCTTGAGTTTTGGTCTCGAGTGGACATAATTTTCTGGTGTTTAGTGCAGAAACTTCAAAAACAACGGGCAGCAGAGGAGACATGCACCTCTGCTGTCTGTTCTTTTTTCGAAATTTCTGCGCTAAACGCTAGAAAAAGATGGCAGAGTTCCTGGCGACAAACGAAAACGTATGGCGCCCCAAAACCTCGAAACCGAAGACGCCACGGCAGCTCATCGCCCTCCGCGACGGCCAAACTCGTCCCTTGTCACCGTCTCTCGATCGTAGTACTTGGCCCATAGACAACAACGAGGCTTCTGAGAAAAGCGCTTTGTTTCTTTAAAGTGTTTGTCAGAAGATACGAATAGGTTTATGTTACATTGTAGTGTCCTCTGAAAGACACATGTGTGTATGTGATATGCTCGCTTGTTATGTTGTCAGTCAATTATGTCTTTATGTTACGCATGTGTATTCACGTTTTGTGTATTCGTTCGTAAAACTGTGCGTTGGTTTGTATTCTCAGAGTATTAGAAGTGTACTTGTATTTCCTCAGGAAACTGGGGCATGTTTACTACAGCGAAGCTGTATATATGGCTAGTGCCATATATACAGCTCCGTGAACAAGAACTATCGTCATCAATGGCTCATACCCCCGTAAGAATGCAAATACTTATAATCACTCGTAGCCCCGTAAGGCAGATGCTACAAGCACTCAGAAATAGGAAGCGAACAGTGCTCACATTCTTTTGAATCACGCACACAACATACAGAACAGCATGTCGAAAACTGTCATTATCATTGGCTCATACCCCCACACTTGCAGAGGCTACAAGCACTCAGCAAAGCGCAGCCAACAGTGCATACATTCTTTGTTTTGTTTTGAAAAGATATATAGACGCTTTCACTCGCGCCATAACAGCAGCGAGAATGCGGCCCTAAGAAACTTCCGGTCACGGGCCTTATCAGCGTATATACTGCGCCTGGACACAAAGTGCGTTTTTAAGTTGTTTTACTGTGCTGAAAGCCTACTTTTAAGTTTTTAGATGAAAAAGATGCGCATTACGCCTCAAAACGAATACAAAACATTTTCGTATAACTTACGGCAACATTCACTTGTAAAATTGTTATGTACAGAGGAAAAGTGTTGAAAATCTGTGGGCCTGTATTTTAACGCACTCCTGCTACTCGATATCGCAGCCAGTGCTTTTCTTGCTAGCTAAATCTAGCAGGCTACGTCAATGAGCAAAACCGGAAGCCGTCCATGCAGGGCCTATGTTTGTAAACAGTGAAAGGGTCTATATACACTTGACAGGAAAGGAGAAGGGAGGAGCAGGCTGGCAACTGCGGCCGGAAGGGGCACAACGCCTGCCTACTCTTCAGAAGGGAGGGAACACAAACGTAGAGAATCACGCATACAACATACAGAACAGCATACGGTTCAATAAAGAACAAGCTCAAAAAAACGCATCAGAACCACATTGATAAGGCGCTGGTGATAGCAATGCGAAGCACGTATAGCGCTCCCCTCAAGCGTTTCCCGGTAAAGATAACTGTTGCGCCAACTGCCACGGCGACGCAGTTTTCGACATGGGGTGTGGCGTCCCTAGCCTTTCGTATATAAAATAACCAGCCTAGCAACTTATTTCGATGTCCTTGTGGCACCGTTATGTGCCGCGTTGTGCTGTCAAAATTACGGTTACTCCCATTCGTATACCATTACTATACATAGCACAACTACCACTACTCTAAAACCATAAAGGATTGCATATTACACTCGGCAGCTGTAGTGGTGGTTTTCAACAGCTTCGTTGGTCATCCACTTTCACAGAGTGGAATGGCTCATGTTTTTTTTTTTTTTTTATCTCTTTCCTCTACTCGCGTGCAGAACGTGTGCTCATGATGTTTGACTTCACAGGGTTTTTCGCCACGTTTCGTGACTTGGACGATCGAGGAGTAGCCGGCGACGTCTTAAGGCACCAACCTATAGCCCTTCTATTACATCGAGTCAATAAGAATGTAAGAAATCGCGTTTATTCATAGAATATATGACAAGAATAGCTTGCCTACAAAATCTCTCTATGTCATGTGACGGGATTATGTAGGGATTCGGGAAATAAAACGACTGCACACCAAGCGTGTCTAATCGACTTTCATTTGCTTATTTTGTTCTCTCTGATCGATTAGAGGTTCAGAGAACAATTTCAAAATTGCTTTACTTAGGCTTTTAGGCAACACACTAGAGTAAGCTTGCTCGGAACAACTGGAATGCATGTCGATACTTTACATTTTCAATTATTTAAAATAACTTAATATTTCGGAAAAGATTTTGACGAGGCTATATACAGATAATTTTTAGGATTACCTACAGATTATGCCTCTGGACCGGAGTTTCCGGAAAGTTTTATAGAATATTTTTGCGTAGCATCCGCTGATTTCTCCTCGCCATAAAAGTGGTGGTATGCACTGGCGAAGATATCTCGGACTCGTCCTTCCTATGTCTATCTATAGTGTCTGGTGCTTCGTTCGATACACCTGTTCTCTCGCTGTCCGTCCGGGCTCCCACGACGTGACTTCACCCTTTTCAAGTCAATGTAAATGGCTTGGAGTATAGCATTTTAAAATGCGCACTCTTCTATCATCGGAATGTCAAGAGCCCACGTTGTGACTTTTGCGAGTGTCGCGTAATGATCCCGCACCTTATTTGCGAGTGCCGTCGTTTCTTCTAGAAAAGAAAGAACAGCGCTCTTCTCAAAACTATACGGACCAGCTAGACTATCGCCAGCCCACAGAAGACAAGGAGCAGGAAGAAAAGAAAGGAAAGGTAGGGATGACAACCAGATGGACGCCCGATTTGATACCCTACACAGGGGGTGGCCTCCATCACATCAGCACGAGGGGCTGTACGGGCGCTGCTGCGCTACACAAAGAGAGACTGGATTGGGCAACAAATTGTGACTTTGCGACACTGTAACTCTGTGTGATGACGCATGTGCACGTCTCCATCTGACTGTGGAGCCTTGGTATGTGTGACAGCCTCTGGTATGTATGACAGTGCCCACACAGTGCTCACACTTCTTTTCCTTTGTCATCATCTCTCAACCCCCGTTCCGACCCTACCTCGGGGCAGGGTAGCCAACAGGTGATATTACTTGGTTAACCTCCTGGCTTTCCTTTGCTTTTATCGTTATCTTTCTCTCTCTCTCTCTCTCTGTCCTTTCGCCTAGTATCACAGGAAGTCGCGTAGCGTTAAATTTTGGCGGCGACACCTTGTATAACGGGGGCCATCAAAAAAAGCAGATATTACGCACAGTGGGAATCGGTCAAAGCGAAGCTTTCACAAGCCAGCAAGGCAAACTGACGCGTTGTACGTCAAGAGATACGCTGCAGATTTCAGTGACGAAAATGCGTCCTTCAGCCGCCATGGTGGCCACTGCAGAGGAAGTGGGAGTTTCATTTTGCGTTAAAGCGCGGTGTTTAATCACAAGACACGACGTGCTCGACCATGGGGAAACGCGCCACAGCGACGCAGTACGATGATAATGGGGTTGGATCTGGAGAACAATCCCAATTGCTGTCCCCCAGATTTTTGAACCTTGCCGTTGAGTGCGGGAGTTGGCCGAGGTTGAGGAGGACTTTGAGATGAAAACTGGAGGTTTATTTACATTATTTACAGTGAGAGTACAAATAAATTAACAGTCATAAAGTCATTACGGGCCGGCAGCTACTCGGTCGCTGCGGCCCGTGGAAAGAAGCTCGAAAAAGATCAATGAAGGAATTCTCTAGGAATGCTCTCTTGCTGCTCCCGGTCTCTGGCTTTTAAGCCCTTCGGTGTCTCCAAGTCACGTCACGTTCGGCCAATCGGCGAGCCCGCTCAGGTGTCGTCATTCTCGGCCAATGGTAGGCGCCCGTGCGATTGTGTCACACCCGGCGCACGGGGTCGCTCCTTGGGCCCCAATTGTCCGAGGGCTTACTTCTCTCTGCGGTATTGCCTTCCCGGTCTGCAACTGCCTTCACAAAGGCGGATGGGGGGATTGTTGCCAGGACTTCATGGTGCATTACAGCCGTCTTGCCTCGGGACCCACGTTACCTGGAACAGCGCCAGGCTCTCGCTACACTTTCGGGAAGAGTCAAGCAGTGAATAGCTCCACCTGCAGCGCACGAGGTGGGGGACGCCAACTCGTTTGCACGTGCCGCGCCTCGGGAACGGGGTAGATCTGCTTTTGCGTTCCTTGCTTAGGTGTGGCGCGATTCGATGTACGTGGTCTGGTGAACTTGAAGAAGGCTCAGGAAAAGGTCCCGTATCTAACAATGGGCACTCACTTTTTACACTAAATTGTTGCTATGCGTTACGGCTACTGTGCTGAACGTCTCAAAGCGCTATAGTTTGCGCGAGGAAAATTCTTGAGGGTGTTTTATTCCGCACTTTTAAGCATGCGCCATCCGTGGCCTAATGCTTAGAGCGTCGAGCTTCTGTGCTACATGGGAAACCGCGTTGGAAATGAGCCATCGGACATGTGAAACAAATACAGAGTGTCCCACGTAATTTTATACCAAACTTTAAAAATGTGCAAATGCCACGTAGCTGGATAGAACAAAGGTAATATTGTACGCCGTCGCTTGGAGATACTCAAATTATTTTTTTCATTCCGCCTAACTAGATGATTGATTGGTCTTAATCAATTAACAAACTTCTAAAATATTATCATTAAATGAAAAGTGTCAGAGAGAATGTCATAGAGCGACATGAGAAACTCCCGATACAGCTTTCTGTTGCTCAATACGTGCTACATAAAAGTGCTTTTCCGAGCGTGAAAGAAGCCCGCAAGTGCACGAGACACTGGCCGCTCGAGACAGTTTGCGTGTATTCGCGGGTTTCTTTCACGCTCGGAAAAACATTTTTATGTAGCACGTATTGAGCAACAGAAAGCTGTATCAGGAGTTTTTCGTGTTGCTCTAAAATTTTCTACTTGACAGTTTTCAACTAATTATAATATTTGAGAAGTTGATTAATTGTCACGAGAATACCTCCCAACGGCTTGATAATTAGCTGACTAATGATCTAATTAGGCGGAATGGAGAAAAATAATTTTAGTTTCTCCAAGTGACAGCGAACAACATTACCTTTGTTTTGTCCAGCTACGTGGAATTTGCATATCTTTAAAGTTTGGCTAAAGTTAGCTGGGACACCCTGTACATGAAACTACAGTTCCCCTTTCGACTCCGAGTCTATTTTAAAATTTCCCGAGATAATTGCGGAAAGGGTTGAAGGCACTGTCGCGTATAATGCACAGAGGCTATATAGAGGGCAAATTGTGCGTAAGGAAACACAGTGTTCTCGCTCGAATCTTACGTAGGACCTGCAGCGGACGACGGGCACATGCGAGCGAATGGGCCGCCGCGACGCTATACGCGCCTTCGAGCATGTAATCCTCTAACGGGGCGTACACCACGGGGGGGCTTCCCTTTTTTTTTTAGTGCGTCACGGCCGTCTTTAGCCGTCAAAAGTGGGCCGGCAAGGGGGACCGTTACGAGCAGCCCGCAACGAAGTGATGGATGGATCGCTCCCGACCTCCTCCTCCCCGCGCACAACTCGCACACGGGCGCCGAGGCCCGCCACGTACGGCGCAACCGGTTTGTATTGCGCTCCGGATTCCAGAAGGAGGCCAGCGCGCCCACGCTCGGTGTCCACAGTGGTACATATAGCGGCGGCGATGTGGCACCCGCTCCTTCTCCCTGCGTGATGAAGCGCGTATTTATAAAGACATTACGTCGAGGCTGACACTGAAGTGAGCCGCCGTGCAGTTTTGTTGCATACTTGATTGTATCTAGCGTCACGGTGTAGTAGACGTACGTTCTGTGGGGCTACCGTATAATCGGGCCGATGCGGAGGGACTCGGCAGGAATGTCTTTTTAATACGCGAAAGTGTGATACATGTGACCGAGCACTGTCCAATTTCTGAACTGCGATTGCGCGTCGCCCTGGCGGATCAGTGCCATTTCCTTGCTGCATGTTGCGCAGCTGTGCTCCCCTAAATAATGTTGCAAACAACATTATTTACAGGAGCAGTGCAGCATGTTTTGCAAGTTCAGGTGAAAGTCGTGTTCGCAACTGGAGGCTGGAGTCCTTCATATTTACGTACGGGTACATATAGAGTATCAACACTTCTCTTAGGCGGAGTAACAGAGAGCACGTTCGAGCACGTCTTCTGGCCGTTACACACAATAGGACACGGGAAGGTATACAGGTGAAGCTCAAGTCTCAACGACAATGATATACTTACATGATCTACATGAAACGCGCTGTCGCCGGGCCCATTATCAACAGCCCTCCTGGCGTAGTATCGTATACACTTCCAGCAGAGCTAGCCTCAGTCATTCTCCCAGGCATCTCGCAGTATATTGTCTCGAGTACACTCCCTGTTTACTTGCTGTCTTGGTCACCAAGTTGGAGCCCGCTTAGTCCTCTCCTGACGAGAGCTAAGCTTGCGGGCTCGATCGTAGAAGTATATAGCTTGCTATGTGGTGCCCACTGTCAACGCTTCTTTTTCACCGCTGAATTAAGTTTTGTTCATTGCTTCGCACTTTTAGGTGCTTCACGAAGAGTAGCACGTTATGTGTTGCCTATTAGCTTGTCGTCGGCTGGCAGCCAAAGGCTTTAACCATGTGTAGAAAAGTATGGACTGTAACCAAGTCCTTTCGTGTATGAGTTGCTGAGATGTGTCACTGAGGATACCAAGGCACATTGCCAGCCACCTGAAAAATCAAGATAGATGTCCTCCCAGGTACCAACTTTTCTGCGAGGACATTGCCTTCCAAGGGATACGACGTTTAAAATCGTATTTGTTCATTTCTTTAGTATCCGTCCATTCTCGGTAAGCTGGCTGTATGCATGGTTAACCGTAGCGCTGTCTCATATTTAGTTTTTTTCTTTTTTCTGGGCTGCTATATATAGGTATAGGATAGGATAGGAAAAACTTTAATAAAGTGCCGGCAACCGACGGTTTAACTACTCTGAGCATGCATACCTTCAACAAGCTTTACTTAACGCAACCTCCGTGCGCTGGTTTCTGCTATACTATATGAACAAAGGGTACGCTGGCAGCTCATTCTCGAGTGTAACTGTCACAAATTCAGCTCCATTTTCCTGAATAGCTGTACACCGCGATAGATCGCGTTTACCAGCTGCGTGCGCACAAGCAGACCAAATGTTCGGTCTGAGCTGTGAACGCATACACAATTGGAGTGCACAAGAGAGAGAGAGAGAGAGAGCAAACGATAAAGGAAAGGTAGGGAGGTTAACCAGGACTGAGCCCGGTTGGCTACCCTACACAGGGGAAAGGGAAAAAGGGACGGAAAGATTAAAAGAAGAGAAAGTCTACTGGGTATATCGTGCGGTCACTCAGTCCGGATCACAGACGCTGACTCAATCCAGTGGCTTTCAAATATCGCAGCAGAGCTTTTGTGCACAAGAACTTTTGGAAACGTATAGGTACATAGTATACAAGCAGTCACTGCAGAAACAAGATTTACGCACCCCATCTGTCCCGATATATACTGAGAATGCGGTCGCGCATGGGTCCGATTACCGGCTGTGATCGACGCATTTTAATTTGTAATGGGGGCGCGCGAATGATAGAAGATCGACGTAGGGTAAGGAATGAGCTGGTTGATAGGAATCCGGAGCCGTCGTGTTCTTTATATCAATATATTTCAGTCAGTATACTCAGGAGACGAAAGCGCCGATCAAATCAAAACACGCATAGGCTAAGTTAAGCCCTCTCAGAACTGACACATGCTGTGAGAACCAAGTGTTGACGTTTTAATGCGACAGAATTTTAAAGCTCGGAGCTGATGGTTCTTTTTTTTTTTTTCTGTGTCCGTTTATATGCCGCAGCCGTTGCTCTCATGCCATCGTCAGGCCACCTCCGTCTCAGCTATGTCCTCACACTGCAGAAGCGGCTAGGTGCAGCTTGGAGCCTGACGCGCTGACCAATTCATTCATTCATTCATTCATTCATTCATTCATTCATTCATTCATTCATTCATTTCCCAGAGAGAAAAAGGACTAAGCGTTAAATCTACTGCTGACGGAACAGCTTGATGTGACCCGTAACAGTAGACGTCAGCGTAAAGCAAAAGGTGAGTTCAGCGGTCTTATAGAAAATAAGGAAAGCATAAAAAATGTCACGTACTGTTTGAAATGTTCATTGGAGGAAACGTTACCAAATCGCATGCGCAGTACACGTAGTACACACAAGCAGGCGCAAGATGTAGTTCAGTCATGCATCGTTAATATGGACGCTTCCGTTTCCCAGGAAAATCTTGAATAATGTGATTCGTCGATAATAACGAATCAAGATTAGAAAACAACAACAGTAAGTTATAAGCGTAAGGAAAACACCTAGAATCTGGCACCTAGGAGAAAACAACTGACGGTCGTTTATTTTGCACTGTCCGAACTTACCAGAAATTGTCTAACGTTGCCTTTCACGTTGACGCGTGTACAGCAGAGGTGAAAAGATGGGGCGATGGGCAAAGTGGGCATGGGAGGGGCTTTGTAATAACATTCTTTCCTGCTCATGGTGTTATTATCAGCAGATACGTATTTCCGTTCAGCTTTCCTGACGTAGGCAGCGCTCTGCCTACGTGGCCCTCTACTTTCCTTCTTGTTCCCACTGTTGGAATCGCACCGCTGGCCCGAGTTGTTGGGGTCTCGGTGCTGACGCCCGTTATTGCCAATGGGTCGCAAGCCCCAATGGTAGCGTTGGCCTGGCGGCCTGGGGCACTGGAAGCATCCGAAGGTCCCGGCAAAGCATGAGAAGACTGGTAACAGAACAACTTGTTTATTCTAACATAGCAAAAGAGCGGCCGGTCAGTTCGACCGAAGTGGAGAGACGGGAGAGCACGTAACTCAATAGTACAAATCGGAGCCTCTCCCCTGGCGTCCGGGGGCAGCTGCTCTTATACTCTCGGCGTCGCGGTCCAAAAGGGAAGGAGGGAAGGTCACGGGATGAAGGTCACGGGACGGCGCAGCAGGGGCCCACGACGGCGCGAGCGGTTGAGCCGAGAGACCTCCAGGCCCCTCATTCGGGGAACTCCGCTCCCCGGCTGCCGCGCTTTGACAAGCGAGGGCACACACACACACACGCACACACGAAGACACGTGGCACTGAAACACGCCTGGACACGCTTGGCGGGTAGGCGTTGCGGCGTCGTTGAACGGGCCAAAATGTCCGCCGCTTTGAACAAAGCCCCGGCGTCCGTTGCATCCGCGCCGGCATTACCGCGCGTTGTAGGCGAAACGTAACAGACCGCCCCGCCGGGGGAAGGAGATCCCGATGGTCAGGGGACTGCATCCGCTGTCCGGAGGGATGTCGCTCGATGATGCCCATAACTGAAGTCGGGCGTCCTTTGGCGTTTCTTGAGCGCAGTGCACAGAGAAGGCCTCGTTCTCACGTTCAGGTGCACACAGGACACTGCAAAGTGACTTCGGGAGAGTTGACATTTTTGTTCTCGTTTCCGGCAAGCGTTAGAACCACGCCAAAAGTCAACCGCTCAGTCAGCAAGCACGGCACAACCCTCACTAAGCCCTGCCAGGCTCTTCCCCCTTTTATACTGCTGCCTAGTTCCTTACAGTAGTTTAGCAGCACTCAGAACGCGTCCACAAATCGGAAAAATTGCACTAAAAAGCACATCATCACTTTGAAACACTACACAAAAGCAATAAGTTAAAAATCCTGCCTCAGGAAGAAAAACATCAGTAACAAGCAATTTTGAGGCTGATTCCCACGTTAGGGGCTTCGACTTAAGCCATCGGCGTTACCGTTGAGACTCCCCTTTTTGTATCGCACCTCAAAGGAATATTGTTGCAAAGCGAGGCTCCAGCGCAGGAGGCGGCCATTTTTGGGAGAGATGGTCTGCAGCCATTGGAGAGGGCAGTGATCCGTTTCAATGATAAACCTCGAGCCAGCTAGGTAACATGACAATTTCTGAACGGCCCACACGATACACGCACACTCTTTCTCGGTGGCGCTATACGCCTGCTCACGACTCGTCAGCTTACGACTAGCATACAGGACGGGGTGTTCTACTTCTCCATTTTCCCGTTGGCACAGTACAACGCCCATGCCTCGCTCACTAGCATCACACTGAACAACGAACCCTTTTGTGTAGTCGGGCGATCGTAGCACAGGTTGGCTTGTTAGGGCGCTCTTTAGGGCGCTAAAAGCTCTTTCCTTCGTCTCATCCCAGACGACTGTTTGCGGCTCTGTCTTTCTTAGAGCATCCGTCAAGGGAGCCGCGATATCAGAGTACCTGGGGATGTACCTCTGATAGTAGCCGGCGACACCTAAGAACGACCGAATATCGGTCTTCGTGCGCGGTTGCGGGAAGTCTCGCACAGCGGCCACCTTTATTTCAGAGTGGCGGCGACGACCCCGACCAATCACGTGTCCGAGGTAGACAACCTCGGCCTGTGCTAACTGGCACTTGGGAGCCTTGACTGTCAAGCCCGCATCGCGCAGGCGGGTTAGCACTGCCCGCAAGTGCGCCATATGTTCAGGCCAGGATGCGGAGAATATCGCTACGTCGTCTAGATACGGTAAAGCGAATTCTTGCTGTCCCCGCAACACTTTATCCATGAGGCTTGAAAAGCAGTATGGCGCGTTCTTCAAACCAAAACTCAAAACTTTAGGACGGAATGTCCCCATTGGTGAAATGAACGCCGCATACCTACTAGCCTCTTCTGTAAGTGGAACCTGCCAATAACCCCTGACAAGATCTAGGGTGGAAATAAACTGAGCGCTACTCACTCTCTCAAGGCGCTCCTCGATGTTAGGGATCGGATAAATTTGATCCTTAGTGATGGAATTAAGCCTGCGGTAGTCGACGCAAGGACGAGGTTCCTTGCCCGGTACCTCAACTAAAATCAAAGGGGAGGTATAATCACTCTCACCCGCTTCAATAACACCGAGCTGTAGCATTTTCTTTACCTCAGCCTCCATAATATCGCTCTGGCGGGGTGACACCCGGTACGCCTTGGATCGTACTGGCTCTGGGGAGGTAAGTTCTATGTCATGAGTAAGGACAGAAGTCCTACCAGGCCTCTCAGAGAACAGACCTTGAAACTCTTGTAAGAGCTGGTGTAGTTCGGTTTTCTGCTCAGGCGACAGCGATGCTTTACTTATTAAGTCACTAATGACTTGATTGGTGTCTTTCCTGTTCGTCACTGAGCCTAGTCCCGGAAGCTCGACCGGAAGCTCTTCTAACTTTCCCGCATCGGGAATTTCCTCTCCAGTATCTGGTGCCTTTAACGCTACAGGCTCAATTTTATCCCGTTCGGGCGTGCTCTGAATACTAGCTTGCTGCGCCTCTGACCCTTTCTCATCGATCAACAACGTCGGCCCCGCAACTACCGCCTTTGCAGCGAGCTCCCGAACCTTCGATCTGGTTGAGGCCTGAACGCTAGCCTCACCAAACAAAAGCCCCTTCTCGCGCAGGAGGTGATCGGACCTGTTCGAAAATAAGTACGGGTACTGGGGGGGCAGCATAGATGACACTGCGGCCTCCGTCTCAAGTGCTCCGAAAGGTCCTTCAATAAGCACTTTTGCTACCGGCAGACACACGCTATGAGCTTCCACTGCTTGCTTGATCCATGCGCACTCGCCCGTGAACATTTCGGGTTCTACGTAAGAGGGGTGAACTACATCCATTGTAGCTGCGGAATCGCGAAGCACTCGGCACTCTTTCCCGTTCACGAGGAGGTCTCGCATGTAAGGCTCGAGAAGCTTCATGTTCTCGTCAGTGCTGCATATAGACAAAAACACGACTTGTGTTTTTGTTTCTGGACACTGCGCCGAAAAGTGACCCGGCTTCTGGCACGTATAACAAACGCGCGCTTGCCTCGTCTCGAACCGCTTTCTGCGTTCGGCTTCGGTTGCCGCCGTCTCCTTACGTTCGGTCGGACTGCTTTCACTCGCATCCGCACTACGTGTATCCCCCTTTGCTCTCATGGGTGTGAACTTCGGCCTCTCCAACTTGGAGCCAAATTCACCCTTTTGACCGTCCTTAGCTCCGCGAGCCCGACGCGTCACAAACTCCTCGGCTAGCTCAGCGGCTCTAGCCACCGTACTAACGTCTGGCCTATCCAAGACCCAGTACCGCACGTTCTCAGGTAACCGACTATAAAACTGTTCTAGCCCGAAACACTGCAGAACTTTCTCATGGTCACCAAACGCTTTCTCTTCTTTGAGCCACTCCTGCATGTTTGACATAAGCCTGTACGCAAACTCTGTATATGACTCACTTCTGCCTTTCTCATTTTCCCGAAACTTCCGACGGAACGCCTCCGCTGACAGCCGGTACTTTTTTAGCAGACTCGATTTCACTTTGTCGAAATCCTCTGCCTCCTCTCTCTCCAAGCGAGCGACTACGTCGGCCGCCTCGCCGGGTAGCAAAGTGAGCAAGCGCTGTGGCCACGTTTCCCGAGAGAACCCCTGCTTCTCGCACGTTCGCTCAAAGTTAACCAGGAACAAACCAATGTCCTCTCCAAGCTTAAACGGCCGCATCAGGTCAGTCATTTTGAACAATACTCGTTCTCCTGCACCGTGTGCCTGACTTCCATTACGAGCGCGTTCCATCTCTAACTCGAGACGCTTCATTTCCAAAGCGTGTTCGCGCTCTTCTTTTTCTTTCTGTTCTTTTCGTTCACGCTCATCTTTCTCTTTCTGTTCTTTAAGTTCGCGCTCCTGTCTTTTTGCCGTCTCCCTCTCCTCAATGGTCTCAAGGCATTCCGACAGCTCGTCATCCTCAGCTTCTAACTCAAGAATAGCCCTTAGCAGTTCTGGTTTTCTGAGTTTGTCTGAGACATCCAGACCCAACTCTCTCGCAAGCTCCAACAATTTCGGTTTGCGCAACGACTTCAAATCCATGGCTGCTCTGAATGCTGCTTTCTCTACTGCCTACTATTGTCTTGCCGCAAACTAACCCGGTAGCAACGACAACCACAATTACCAGCTCTGTTTCTAACACTAACAAAAGCCTGGCAAAACTCAGAAGAAGAAAGTCCCGCACTCACCAAACCTCGCAGCCAAGAATTCAGCGCAGTCGTTCCGCTGCAGGCAACCAGTCATCACACAGGGCTCGTTGCACTGCTCCCGGATGGTCGTTGAGCTGCTCAGCATACAGTCAACCGCATCTCTTCGCTGCTGGCCTCCGTTGTCGCGATCTCACCGCTGGCAACCAGATGTTGGAATCGCACCGCTGGCCCGAGTTGTTGGGGTCTCGGTGCTGACGCCCGTTATTGCCAATGGGTCGCAAGCCCCAATGGTAGCGTTGGCCTGGCGGCCTGGGGCACTGGAAGCATCCGAAGGTCCCGGCAAAGCATGAGAAGACTGGTAACAGAACAACTTGTTTATTCTAACATAGCAAAAGAGCGGCCGGTCAGTTCGACCGAAGTGGAGAGACGGGAGAGCACGTAACTCAATAGTACAAATCGGAGCCTCTCCCCTGGCGTCCGGGGGCAGCTGCTCTTATACTCTCGGCGTCGCGGTCCAAAAGGGAAGGAGGGAAGGTCACGGGATGAAGGTCACGGGACGGCGCAGCAGGGGCCCACGACGGCGCGAGCGGTTGAGCCGAGAGACCTCCAGGCCCCTCATTCGGGGAACTCCGCTCCCCGGCTGCCGCGCTTTGACAAGCGAGGGCACACACACACACACGCACACACGAAGACACGTGGCACTGAAACACGCCTGGACACGCTTGGCGGGTAGGCGTTGCGGCGTCGTTGAACGGGCCAAAATGTCCGCCGCTTTGAACAAAGCCCCGGCGTCCGTTGCATCCGCGCCGGCATTACCGCGCGTTGTAGGCGAAACGTAACACCACCTATGCGCTAGCTGCTTCCATCGCATTGCGAAGCAGTACGTGTCCGCGATAACGACACAAAATTCATGCATTTTCCAATTTCGTCCCCATAAACGCCGTTCGTAGTCCCGACTGCGAGTTTCTACATCAATGGGGCAGAAACAGTCGCTGAAAATTTCGTCCATATTGCGGGGTATCCAAATGAACGGGGTCCATATTAACGAGACATTACTGTAATATAATTAGAAGTATATAAGACAATGCACAGTTTGTGCAATGGAAGTTACGCTAATGTAATAAATTGGTATATGTGTTAAATAGTAGGGCAAACAGTTTTTGTCACACAACCGGCGATCCTATGTCCGTGCACGTAACACGGAGGCAACAGCAGGCGATGCGCTCATGCCCGCCCCATAGCAGGTGCTCGATACAGTCGTTTGCAGCAGCGTAGCCGTTCACAGCGAAGCTCTCAGCGCAGCCTTCATTTTCAGCTTTCATATCGCGAAGATGCGTCCGCCATCATAGGTGGCAGCAGAAGTGTCGTCGCCATACCATCGTCGCGGAGCCGCCATTATACGCGCCGTACAGTTTTTGTCGCATTGCGGTCATTGCATATGCAGTTGGGGGCGCTTGCACCGGATTGCTGGAGTGCTACGGAACAGTATTTCCAATGACCAAGAGACGAGCATTGAGAAGACGACGACGATAATTGGAGGCTAGCGCGGGCTGTTGCCTCTTGGCCAATTAAGTGCGGCGTATTCCCTTGTAAATACACTTGTATATAGCTTTTCGTCAACAACCGTCTACTCCCTCTTCGTCTTCTTCTGGGGCCCGTGTTTCTCACTTCAATCTATATATTACGTTGGAGCAATAATTTGTTTCACGCTCGTAGCGGTGCCCACTCCATTTTATTCTCGAACAGTCGCGATGAAAGCGCGACTTGCTTTGCTATTGAGTCCCTATTCTCCAAACGAACGCATGGACCAGAGCGCATTCATCATACTTGACTTCTTCAACGCGCTGTTCTATGAAATTGCCGCATGTATAAGCAGCACTGTTGCTGGTTTCTTTTTTAAGTGAAGAAAAATATCAAGATCGGCCTCTTTAAGGCCCGTGATCCCAAAGTCTCTAACACGACTAGGCGAAAGAAAATATAAAAAGAAAGCAGGAGGGAAATATCATCAAACACTACACACACTGTACAACACAAATCACAAGCAGTGCGACCACACGCATCAACAGAAGCACGAGCTACATAGTAATTTGGTGCAGTCAACGCATCACATTGGGAGAATCCCACTCAACTCTTGTTAGATCTTGTCAAATATAAATGTCATCCAAACTTGACGTCCAAAGGAGCATTGGTTTCCTCCGTGCAACACCGAGTGCTAAGTAAAGGCTTCCGAGTGTCCGCGGCCGGAAGTGTATTTCGGAAACACTGTTTCTTCCGAGGCGAGGGTTATTCGCAGACCTGCGATCATGCTGTTGCTGCGAACAAACGAACGAAGCAACAAGCGTCAGGGGCACGTGCGCGTCCTGTTCCACTCCGGCTTGGCTTAAGGGATCAAGGAGACAAGAAATCGCCCGGAAACATCGGCGCTCTCTCCACCTTCCTCCTCTTCCTCTGCATCCAGCGAGGAAGAAGAGGCCTCCTCTCGTTGCTTATCTGTCCCGCACTCGGTACACAGCTTCTTCTCGCTTTCTTTCTTCTTTTCCCCGCTTTCGTGTTTGCCGCGCAGATAGAAGAGAAAGCACGCAGCCATCGGCGCCGCCGAGGGGCGGGATTTTGTTACGCGCTCGCGTCTGGCGCAATAAACGCTATCTGCTGGTCGACATCGGGGACGCCGCGACGCGGTGCCCTGTGTTACTCGACGCGTGACGGAGCCACGTGCACGCACGCACGTCGGGAAGGCGCGGCGTCCGCGCGCTTTCATCTTGGCTGCGCGGGCGACCGCCGCGGGGCCGCCTGTTTGGCTGGCTGCCTGTTGCGCAGCGCGCTTGTTCATCACTGCACCAACGGGGTAATTAACTAAAAAAAAAAAAAACTAAAAATTCTGGGTGTTACGTGTCAATACCACGATATGATTGTGAGGCACGCCGTAGTTGGGAACACCGGATTAATTTTGACTGCCTGGAGTTCTTTAACGTGCGCTCGATGCACGATACACGAGCGTTCTTGCATTCCGCCCCCATCGGAAATCAGCGGGTTCGATCCGACCGTCAACACTGGCGCTTTTGTAAGTTCGACACCGAAACGAAATCGTGGGTGTCACTGAAACTCAAAACGCTGTGGCCCGTGCTTGGTAATGAACGACTTGGCGTGGAATTCACATATATTGTGACAACAGCCGTGGGGAGGCATTCTCGAGCGATCACTCTCGGGGATACGTTAAATTTCGCGAGATTTAGCGTGTCTCGGCACCGGACGTGTTCAAGTGTACGACCGACCGAGTTACTGGCACTGTGCGAAGATAGCGAGCTTCGCACAGCTTAATCGAGTCACGCAAAATATCGCGGAAGTGATCGTGTTTCCGAAAGTGATCGCTCTGCAGAATACCGTTCCTATAAGTGCGACTGCTGCCGTGTACTGCATACATAGCTGTAGTGCACATATTTTGCGTCAGCCCAACATACACGCAGGGACGACAGACTTTCTGCTCTGACAAACGTCGACGCCAAGCCATGGATTATCGGATGACTTCATTTCGGATCTTTGGCTCCGCCCGAGATATACCGTACAATAACAGTCACGCTACCATTCCTGCACAACAAAGGGCTTGCCTGAATGCGTTAAATATGCAGCTCTGTTGACGACGAGCACCATTGCGCTAATCTTCTTGTCATCATCGCCCCACATGCCTCTTGTGTTCCCGTTTTTCCGTTCCCCAGTGCAGAGTAGAAGGATAAACGGCACAAGCTCGGGCCGACCTCTCTGCCTCTCCATAGATTCCGCTTCTAACATATACGATTTCACCCGAGTCTGCCGCCCGCCAAAATGTGCAGCAGTCACCCGCATGCAACCCCGTGGAGCGATTCTTTAGCGCCGCGACGTGGCTATGTATAGTAAGCGGAATTCATAAGATTACTGCGCGGAACTATTCGTGACCTTTTTCTCTTGCGCTCAGGAAAAGCTTGGAAGCATGATCGTCTGTCACAATGTGCTTTTAAGTGGTCTAACTTCCCGCCACGCTGGCTGGGTGTCTATGGCGCTGCGCTTGTGAGCACGAGGTCGCTTATTCGATTCCGGGCACGGCGGTATGTGGCATCCCGATGGGGATGCAGTGCAAGAACGCTCGTGTATACCGGTGCTTTTGTATGCATGGTTAAAAAAAAGAAAAGAAGAGAAACTCAGTTGGTCAAAATTATTCCGGAGCCCTGCCCTACGGCGTCCCTCGTAACACACAGCGCGATTTAAAGACGTTAAGCTCTACAACTATAACTCTACAAGTCGCGTAGCCATGAAGCCTATCCGCGGGCTATTATATGCCAGTTTTATTCATTATATAGATCCTGCCCCTCGCAGTGCGCCTTCCATTCCAGACGCACTTTATTCCGCTTCCCTTCTTTGTGTCAGACCGAAGGTTCATAAAATAAATCATTTCTTCGATTAATTAATTAATGTTAGCCTTATGATAGACAGTGGGACATGTTGGCACCATCTTTCAGGGTAGCTTCACTGCGCCGTAGAGGCGAATTATATAACGACTACCCGATTGAACGTTTTCGTGTGGCTACGTTTTGGTACTTCTTCTTGCATTTAATTTGCACGTCTTTCCCTATAAACTTCGTGTTAATCAATACAGCTAAACATCCGTTCCGTTCAACGTCCGTAGAACTATAGCTATCCATCGTTCTTACGACTATGTTTAATATATTAGAACCGTCTTGAATCCTGTTCGGCGCAGGCTGCTCCACACATGAGCATGCACGTCCGCCCCTTACCGATTTCAAGCGAAATCACGACGTGCTCTTGCATAATTTCACTCTCGAGTTCATATTTACTGCGTCGGTTAACTGGGATATATATCAGCCCCGTGAGCGCTTGTCTTCGACCGAAGCTCAAATTTCGCAGGCAACTCCGTTCACTTCGAAAATCATTAGTATAAGCTGCCTCGACGAGACACGACAACCGCCCTTGGCGTTTCTCGCAGTTTATGCGTAACTATATAGGCCCCAATTATCCTGGGATAAACGACGCAATTACATTTCTTAATTGCATTTTTTTATTTGATCCTCGCAAGCTCGGCTTGACGATGTGAACTGTGCTCGTGTTTGCAAGCTTCAGGCGGTATTTGCGCATTTACTGTGTCTATTTTTTTGCTTTCTCTTTTTAATTTCTCTTTTTAAAGGGTGGCGGGGAGAGGGAGTGGATCCTGTTAATTTAAGCTAAGCGGCTCATTCCAAGACCAGACTCGCGTTAATGCTAATCCTATAACTTTGGCAAATTTGCCGCCGAATGAGCTAGCAGCCCTGTGCAAAAGTTTGCAGACGTAATTATTAAGCAGAACAATCGAATTATCGTGATCGATGCACTTGGTCCTCAGCTGTACTTGTGTAATTGGTAATGTCTATAGATATGGACACGTATTTTTTGTCATCGGCTACTCACTTTTGCCTCCACAATTTGTATTCTCTTACTTGCAGTCGTTAGAAATGAAGCAGGTCACTGACCAAGGGCAAAGTAAAAATAAGATGAAGTTTCGGGATCCGTACGGATCCCTTGTTCACAATGGAATGTCGGCTAAGCGCAAGGTTCTCAAATAGCGCTCGGCACATGACGCGAAGTTCGGGAGTACACGTGGTTTAGAGTGCCAAATGGTCTATTGATTGCGCTAATAACACACTGATAACAAAATAATGATAATAACAATAATAATGATAGCAAAATAAGAAAAATTATTGTGTTAATAACACAATCAATAGACCATTTGGCACTCTAAACCACGTTTACTCCCGAACTTTGCGTCATGTGCTGAGAGCTATTTAAGAACCTTGCGCTTATAGCCGACATTCCGTTGTGAACAAGGGATCCGTACGGATCCCGAAACTTCGTTTTATTTTTACTTTGGCCTTGGTCAGTGACCTGCTTCATTTTTTACCAATGCTATTACCTGACCAGACGTTATTTCGTCGAACTCTTGACTAAAAAGGTTAGAGTGTTTTGCATTTGAGCCCTCTGAGCTAAACTGCTCATGCAGAATGTTGGGGCTTCGTTTTGCCAGGCCATAAGTCTATGGGACTATACGCCTCGTGCACCGCCTATAGAGGCGCCACTGAGGGACACCTTGCGGGCTCTTCCAACAGTACGCGCGGGCGCAGTAGCAGACGACAACCCTTTGCAGCAAGGATGGCTGAAGTTCGCGGCTTCGATTTCTCCTTTGTTCGGGCCCCTGACTGCTTCTTCTGCGGTGACAGCTGTAGGGAAGACGCTGACCTCTGTTGGAGCGGGTATGAACACGATGTTACCGGTGTTTGGGGCAACATGGTCCACATACGTGCCAGGTGCGCCCCGCAGGCAAACGCCATGAACCCCATTTACATGAAGTGGAGCTCATGTTAACTAGCCGATAAATTTTGTTGAGTAATGCGATGTCTCGATCGTTTTTTTCTTTATTCTACCCTTGCCGTAATGCTGCTTCTGTACCTCAATAATAAGCACCCGTCGTTAGTGCAGACTTATATCAAACAAATCCACATGGTGCAATGTCTGCATATGCCTTTGTGATTTTTCTGCCGATGAATACGTGTGGCATGGCCGAATAAGTGCAGTCAAAGTCGGCCCAAGAAGAGTAATTGCGAGTTCATTGATGGAAACGCGTACACTAGTCAACGAAGTCACCAAACGCTCGGGTTATTAAAAGCGCGTCTTAGCGCTGTACCGCCGATGCAATTCTGATGCATACGCCGATGAACTGCCGTTCCCGCTGCTGTTTTTGCAATTTTATATTCCCCAAGGAAGCTGCTTGGAAGCGTACAAAGATAAAGTCTGACTAACTTTTCAGTACCTTTTTTTTTAATGTTACGAGAGAGGTGCTTCATTTAAAGGCAGAGCAACGCTAGTCAAAGAAGATGAGCGCTGGTGGCAAGGCCGGGTTTAGTACTGTGCGGCGTAAGCATAATAAGAAAGAATTCAGTTGAGTACAAAATTCACATGCAAGAAGAGACTACGTTCTGAAACAAACAAATTACTCGGGCTGTAAAGTCTGCTCGGACAGCATCGAGGTGTGATGGCTTCGCAAACGTGACGTGAACTTTTCAGCGAAAAATGGAACAAAAATACCATGCAGCAACTTGTTGGAATCTCAGCGCTGACACCCGTTGTTGCAATCGGGTCGCAAGCCCCAAGGGTAGCGTTGGCCTGGCGGCCTGGGGCACAACTGGAAGCATCCGAAGGTCCCGGCAAAGCATGAGTCGACTGGTAACAGAACAACTTGTTTATTCTAGCATCGCAAAAGAGCGGCCGGTCAGGTCGACCGAAGTGGAGAGACAGGAGAGCACGTAACTCGACGGAAGAAATCGGAGCCTCTCTCTTGGCGTCCGGGGGCAGCTGCTCTTATACTCTCGGAGTTGAGGGCAAGAGGAACGCCTCGATAGAGGCGCACGTGACGGGGCACGGACACGCTGAGAGACAGGTTGAGACGAGTGTAGTGACGCATCCACCGGGCCGGCGCCGGTCAGACCTCCTCGCTTCACACTTGGGGAGCTCCTCTCCCCGGCTGCCGCGCTTTGACAAGCGTGGGCACCAACATGCACACACACACACACGCACACTTGAAGACACGTGGCATTGAAACACGCCTGGATGCGCTTGGCGGGGAGGCGTATCGGCGGTGCTGAACGGGCCAAAATGTCCGCCGCTTTGAACGAAGCCCCGGCGTCCGTTGCATCCGCGCCGGCTATACCGCGCGTCGTAGGCGAAACGTAACAGACCGCCCCGCCGGGGGAAGGAGATCCCGATGGTCAGGGGACTGCATCCGCTGTCCGGAGGGATGTCACTCGATGATGCTCATAACCGAAGTCGGGCGTCCTTCGGCGTTTCTTGAGCGCAGCGCACAGATAAGGCCTCGTTCTCTCGTTCAGGTTCACACAGGACACTGCAAAGTGACTTCGGGAGAGTTGCCATTTTTCTCTCGTTCCCAGCAAGCGTTAGAACTACGCCGAAACTCAACCGCTCAGTCAGCAAGCACGACACAACCCTCACTAAGCCCTGCCAGGCTCTTTCCCCTTTTATACTACTGCCTAGTTCCTTACAGTAGTCTAGCGGCACTCGGAACGCGTCCACAAATTGGAAAATTGCACTAGAAAGCACATCATGACTTTGAAACACTAAACAAAAGCAATATGTTAAAAATCCTGCCTCAGGAAGAAAAACATCAGTAACAAACAACTCTGAGGCTGATTCCTACGTTAGGGGCTTCGACTTAAGCCATCGGCGTTACCGTTGAGACTCCCCTTTTTGTAACGCACCTCAAAGGAATATTGTTGCAAAGCGAGGCTCCAGCGCAGGAGGCGGCCATTTTTGGGAGAGATGGTCTGCAGCCATTGGAGAGGGCAGTGATCCGTCTCAATGACAAACCTCGAGCCGGCTAGGTAGCATGACAATTTCTGAACGGCCCACACGAGACACGCACACTCTTTCTCGGTGGCGCTGTACGCCTGCTCACGACTGGTCAGCTTACGACTAGCATACAGGACGGGGTGTTCCACTTCTCCATTTTCCCGTTGGCACAGTACAACGCCCATGCCTCGCTCACTAGCATCGCACTGAACAACGAACCCTTTTGTGTAGTCTGGCGATCGTAGCACAGGCTGGCTTGTTAGGGCGCTCTTTAGGGCTGTTGTAATCGCACCGCTGGCACGAGTTGTTGGGGTCTCGGTGCTGACGCCCGTTATTGCCAATGGGTCGCAAGCCCCAAGGGTAGCGTTGGCCTGGCGGCCTGTGGCACTGGAAGCATCCGAAGGTCCCGGCAAAGCAAGAGAAGACTGGTAACAGAACAACTTGTTTATTCTAACATAGCAAAAGAGCGGCCGGTCAGGTCGACCGAAGTGGAGAGACGGGAGAGCACGTAACTCAACATTACAAATCGGAGCCTCTCTCCTGGCGTCCGGGGGCAGCTGCTCTTATACTCTCGGCGTCGCGGTCCAAAAGGGAAGGTCACGGGATGAAGGTCACGGGATGAAGGTCACGGGACGGCGGAGCATGAGCCCACGACGGCCCGCACGGTCGAGCCGAGAGACCTGCTGAACCGAGTGTAGTGACGCATCGCCAACCTTCACTTGGGGAGCTCCGCTCCCCGGCTGCCGCGCTTTGACAAGCGTGGGCACACACACACACACGCACACACGAAGACACGTGGCACTGAAACACGCCTGGACACGCTTGGCGGGTAGGCGTTGCGGCGGCGTCGAACGGGCCAAAATGTCCGCCGCTTTGAACAAAGCCCCGGCGTCCGTTGCATCCGCGCCGGCATTACCGCGCGTTATAGGCGAAACGTAACAGACCGCCCCGCCGGGGGAAGGAGATCCCGATGGTCAGGGGACTGCATCCGCTGTCCGGAGGGATGTCGCTCGATGATGCTCATAACCGAAGTCGGGCGTCCGTTGGCGTTTCTTGAGCGCAGCGCACAGAGAAGGCCTCGTTCTCACGTTCAGGTTCACACAGGACACTGCAAAGTGACTTCGGGAGAGTTGACATTTTTGTTCTCGTTTCCGGCAAGCGTTAGAACTACGCCGAAAGTCAACCGCTCAGTCAGCAAGCACGGCACAACCCTCACTAAGCCCTGCCAGGCTCTTTCCCCTTTTATACTGCTGCCTAGTTCCTTACAGTAGTTTAGCAGCACTCAGAACGCGTCCACAAATCGGAAAATTGCACTAGAAAGCACATCATCACTTTGAAACACTATACAAAAGCAATAGGTTAAAAAAATCCTGCCTCAGGAAGAAAAACATCAGTAACAAGCAATTTTGAGGCTGATTCCCACGTTAGGGGCTTCGACTTAAGCCATCGGCGTTACCGTTGAGACTCCCCTTTTTGTAACGCACCTCAAAGGAATATTGTTGCAAAGCGAGGCTCCAGCGCAGGAGGCGGCCATTTTTGGGAGAGATGGTCTGCAGCCATTGGAGAGGGCAGTGATCCGTTTCAATGATAAACCTCGAGCCAGCTAGGTAACATGACCATTTCTGAACGGCCCACACGATACACGCACACTCTTTCTCGGTGGCGCTGTACGCCTGCTCACGACTCGTCAGCTTACGACTAGCATACAGGACGGGGTGTTCTACTTCTCCATTTTCCCGTTGGCACAGTACAACGCCCATGCCTCGCTCACTAGCATCACACTGAACAACGAACCCTTTTGTGTAGACGGGCGATCGTAGCACAGGCTGGCTTGTTAGGGCGCTCTTTAGGGCGCTAAAAGCTCTTTCCTTTGCCTCGTCCCAGACGACTATTTGCGGCTCTGTCTTTCTTAGAGCATCCGTCAAGGGAGCCGCGATATCAGAGTACCTGGGGATGTACCTCTGATAGTAGCCGGCGACACCTAAGAACGACCGAATATCGGTCTTCGTGCGCGGTTGCGGGAAGTCTCGCACAGCGGCCACCTTTATTTCAGAGGGGCGGCGACGACCCCGACCAATCACGTGTCCGAGGTAGACAACCTCGGCCTGTGCTAACTGGCACTTGGGAGCCTTGACTGTCAAGCCCGCATCGCGCAGGCGGGTTAGCACTGCCCGCAAGTGCGCCATATGCTCAGGCCAGGATGCGGAGAATATCGCTACGTCGTCTAGATACGGTAAAGCGAATTCTTGCTGTCCCCGCAACACTTTATCCATGAGGCTTGAAAAGCAGTATGGCGCGTTCTTCAAACCAAAACTCAAAACTTTAGGACGGAATGTCCCCATTGGTGAAATGAATGCCGCATACCTACTAGCCTCTTCTGTAAGTGGAACCTGCCAATAACCCCTGACAAGATCTAGGGTGGAAATAAACTGAGCGCTACTCACTCTCTCAAGGCGCTCCTCGATGTTAGGGATCGGATAAATTTGATCCTTAGTGATGGAATTAAGCCTGCGGTAGTCGACGCAAGGACGAGGTTCCTTGCCCGGTACCTCAACTAAAATCAAAGGGGAGGTATAATCACTCTCACCCGCTTCAATAACACCGAGCTGTAGCATTTTCTTTACCTCAGCCTCCATAATATCGCTCTGGCGGGGTGACACCCGGTACGCCTTGGATCGTACTGGCTCTGGGGAGGTAAGTTCTATGTCATGAGTAAGGACAGAAGTCCTACCAGGCCTCTCAGAGAACAGACCTTGAAACTCTTGTAAGAGCTGGTGTAGTTCGGTTTTCTGCTCAGGCGACAGCGATGCTTTACTTATTAAGTCACTAATGACTTGATCGGTGTCTTTCCTGTTTGTCACTGAGCCTAGTCCCGGAAGCTCGACCGGAAGCTCTTCTAACTTTCCCGCATCGGGAATTTCCTCTCCAGTATCTGGTGCCTTTAACGCTACAGGCTCAATTTTATCCCGTTCGGGCGTGCTCTGAATACCAGCTTGCTGCGCCTCTGACCCTTTCCCATCGTTCAACAACGTCGGTCCCGCATCTACCGCCTTTGCAGCGAGCTCCCGAACCTTCGATCTGGTTAAGGCCTGAACGCTAGCCTCACCAAACAAAAGCCCCTTCTCGCGCAGGAGGTGATCGGACCTGTTCGAAAATAGGTACGGGTACTGGCGGGGCAGCATAGATGACACTGCGGCCTCCGTCTCAAGTGCTCCGAAAGGTCCTTCAATAAGCACTTTTGCTACCGGCAGACACACGCTATGA
This sequence comes from Dermacentor andersoni, assembly GCF_023375885.2. NCBI lineage: Eukaryota > Metazoa > Arthropoda > Arachnida > Ixodida > Ixodidae > Dermacentor > Dermacentor andersoni. Next base: position 40,844,339 of record NC_092815.1, read on the forward strand.
GCTTCCACTGCTTGCTTGATCCATGCGCACTCGCCCGTGAACATATCGGGTTCTACGTAAGAGGGGTGAACTACATCCATTGTAGCTGCGGAATCGCGAAGCACTCGGCACTCTTTCCCGTTCACGAGGAGGTCTCGCATGTAAGGCTCGAGAAGCTTCATGTTCTCGTTAGTGCTGCATATAGACAAAAACACGACTTGTGTTTTTGTTTCTGGACACTGCGCCGAAAAGTGACCCGGCTTCTGGCACGTATAACAAACGCGCGCTTGCCTCGTCTCGAACCGCTTTCTGCGTTCGGCTTCGGTTGCCGCCGTCTCCTTACGCTCGGTCGGACTGCTTTCACTCGCATCCGAACTACGTGTGTCCCCCTTTGCTCTCATGGGCGTGAACTTTGGCCTCTCAAACTTGGAGCCAAATTCACCCTTTTGACCTTCCTTAGCTCCACGAGCCCGACGCGTCACAAACTCCTCGGCTAACTCAGCGGCTCTAGCCACCGTATTAACGTCTGGCCTATCCAAGACCCAGTACCGCACGTTCTCAGGTAACCGACTATAAAACTGTTCTAGCCCGAAACACTGCAGAACTTTCTCGTGGTCACCAAACGCTTTCTCTTCTTTGAGCCACTCCTGCATGTTTGACATAAGCCTGTACGCAAACTCTGTATATGACTCACTTCTGCCTTTCTCATTTTCCCGAAACTTCCGACGGAACGCCTCCGCTGACAGCCGGTACTTTTTTAGCAGACTCGATTTCACTTTGTCGAAATCCTCTGCCTCCTCTCTCTCCAAGCGAGCGACTACGTCGGCCGCCTCGCCGGGTAGCAAAGTGAGCAAGCGCTGTGGCCACGTTTCCCGAGAGAACCCCTGCTTCTCGCACGTTCGCTCAAAGTTAACCAGGAACAAACCAATGTCCTCTCCAAGCTTAAACGGCCGCATCAGGTCAGTCATTTTGAACAATACTCGTTCTCCTGCACCGTGTGCCTGACTTCCATTACGAGCGCGTTCCATCTCTAACTCGAGACGCTTCATTTCCAATGCGTGTTGACGGTCGCGCTCTTCTTTTTCTTTCTCTTTTTGTTCTTTTAGTTCGCGCTCCTGTTTCTCTTTTTGTTCTTTAAGTTCGCGCTCCTGTCTTTTTGCCGTCTCCCTCTCCTCAATGGTCTCAAGGCATTCCGACAGCTCGTCATCCTCAGCTTCTAACTCAAGAATAGCCCTTAGCAGTTCTGGTTTTCTGAGTTTGTCTGAGACATCCAGACCCAACTCTCTCGCATGCTCCAGCAATTTCGGTTTGCGCAACGACTTCAAATCCATGGCTGCTCTGAATGCTGCTTTCTCTACTGCCTACTATTGTCTTGCCGGAAACTAACCCGGTAGCAACGACAACCACAATTACCAGCTCTGTTTCTAACACTAACAAAAGCCTGGCAAAACTCAGAAGAAGAAAGTCCCGCACTCACCAAACCTTGCAGCCAAGACTTCAGCGCAGTCGTTCCGCTGCAGGCAACCAGTCATCACACAGGGCTCGTTGCGCTGCTCCCGGATGGTCGTTGTGCTGCTCAGCATACAGTCAACCGCATCTCTTCGCTGCTGGCCTCCGTTGTCGCGATCTCACCGCTGGCAACCAGATGTTGTAATCGCACCGCTGGCACGAGTTGTTGGGGTCTCGGTGCTGACGCCCGTTATTGCCAATGGGTCGCAAGCCCCAAGGGTAGCGTTGGCCTGGCGGCCTGTGGCACTGGAAGCATCCGAAGGTCCCGGCAAAGCAAGAGAAGACTGGTAACAGAACAACTTGTTTATTCTAACATAGCAAAAGAGCGGCTGGTCAGGTCGACCGAAGTGGAGAGACGGGAGAGCACGTAACTCAACAGTACAAATCGGAGCCTCTCTCCTGGCGTCCGGGGGCAGCTGCTCTTATACTCTCGGCGTCGCGGTCCAAAAGGGAAGGTCACGGGATGAAGGTCACGGGATGAAGGTCACGGGACGGCGGAGCATGAGCCCACGACGGCGCGCACGGTCGAGCCGAGAGACCTGCTGAACCGAGTGTAGTGACGCATCGCCAACCTTCACTTGGGGAGCTCCGCTCCCCGGCTGCCGCGCTTTGACAAGCGTGGGCACACACACACACACGCACACACGAAGACACGTGGCACTGAAACACGCCTGGACACGCTTGGCGGGTAGGCGTTGCGGCGGCGTCGAACGGGCCAAAATGTCCGCCGCTTTGAACAAAGCCCCGGCGTCCGTTGCATCCGCGCCGGCATTACCGCGCGTTATAGGCGAAACGTAACAGGGCGCTAAAAGCTCTTTCCTTTGTCTCGTCCCATACGACTGTTTGGGGCTCTGTTTTTCTTAGAGCATCCGTCAGGGGAGCCGCGAGCCGCGATATCAGAGTACCTGGGGATGTACCTCTGATAGTAGCCGGCGACACCTAAGAACGACCGAATATCGGTCTTCGTGCGCGGTTGCGGGAAGTCTCGCACAGCGGCCACCTTTATTTCAGAGGGGCGGCGACGACCCCGTCCAATCACGTGACCGAGGTAGACAACCTCGGCCTGTGCTAACTGGCACTTGGGAGCCTTGACTGTCAAGCCCGCTTCGCGCAGGCGGGTTAGCACTGCCCGCAAGTGGGCCATATGCTCAGGCCAGGATGCGGAGAATATCGCTACGTCGTCTAGATACGGTAAAGCGAATTCTTGCTGTCCCCGCAACACTTTATCCATGAGGCTTGAAAAGCAGTATGGCGCGTTCTTCAAACCAAAACTCAACACTTTAGGACGGAATGTTCCCATTGGTGAAATGAACGCCGCATACCTACTAGCCTCTTCTGTAAGTGGAACCTGGACACGCTTGGCGGGTAGGCGTTGCGGCGGCGTCGAACGGGCCAAAATGTCCGCCGCTTTGAACAAAGCCCCGGCGTCCGTTGCATCCGCGCCGGCATTACCGCGCGTTATAGGCGAAACGTAACAGGGCGCTAAAAGCTCTTTCCTTTGTCTCGTCCCATACGACTGTTTGGGGCTCTGTTTTTCTTAGAGCATCCGTCAGGGGAGCCGCGAGCCGCGATATCAGAGTAGGGATGTTAGGGATCGGATAAATTTGATCCTTAGTGATGGAATTAAGCCTGCGGTAGTCGACGCAAGGACGAGGTTCCTTGCCCGGTACCTCAACTAAAATCAAAGGGGAGGTATAATCACTCTCACCCGCCTCAATAACACCGAGCTGTAGCATTTTCTTTACCTCAGCCTCCATAATATCGCTCTGGCGGGGTGACACCCGGTACGCCTTGGATCGTACTGGTTCTGGGGAGGTAAGTTCTATGTCATGAGTAAGGACAGAAGTCCTACCAGGCCTCTCAGAGAACCGACCTTGAAACTCTTGTAAGAGCTGGTGTAGTTCGGTTTTCTGCTCAGGCGACAGCGATGCTTTACTGATTAAATCACTAATGACTTGATCGGTGTCTTTCCTGTTCGTCACTGAGCCTAGTCCCGGAAGCTCGACCGGAAGCTCTTCGGGAACGTTTACCATCATGCACACCACTGCTTCCCGTTGTTTATAGGGTTTGAGCAGATTACAGTGGTAAACTTGCTGTGCTTTCCGCTTTCCTGGCAGACTCACCACGTAGTTAACGTCCGACAGTTTTTGAACAATCCGTGCTGGGCCCTCCCACTGCACGTCGAGTTTGTTCTTTAGCGACGTGCGCAATATCATGACCTCATCGCCCACCTCAAAACGACGGGCCCTGGCTGTCCGATCATAATAAACCTTGGCCCTCTGCTGGGCCTTTGCCATTGCTTCACCTGACAACTCCTGTGCCCTTCTTAAGCGTTCGAGGAGCCTAAGCACGTACTCCACCACGACTGGGTCGTCGCCCCTGCCTTCCCACGATTCTCGAAGCATGCGAAGCGGAGATCGCAGCGAGCGACCGTACACCAGCTCAGCTGGCGAAAACCCCGTAGCCGCATGCGGCGCGGTCCTTAATGCAAACATCACCCCAGGCAGACACAGCTCCCAGTCAGTTTGTTGTTCAAAACACAATGCTCTCAACACGCGCTTCATGACGGAGTGGAGCTTCTCAACGGAATTCGACTGTGGGTGGTACACTGAGCTGTGTAACAGCTTTACCCCGCACCTTTCGACAAAGGCTGTCGTCAAAGCGCTCGTAAACACCGGGCCCTGATCTGACTGGATTTCTGCAGGAAAACCAACTCGCGCAAATATGGACAGTAGTGCATTGACTATCTCAACTGAGCTGAGTTCTTTAAGCGGCACTGCTTCAGGGAACTTTGTCGCTGGGCAGATCACAGTCAAAATGTGTCTGTACCCCGTGGCTGTTACCGGCAGAGGTCCCACTGTATCAATAACGAGCCGTCTGAAAGGCTCCGTAATGATAGGTACCAACTTCAACGGCGCCCTCGATTTGTCCCCTGGTTTGCCCACCCGCTGACAGGTGTCGCATGTCTTCACAAAGTGGTCTGCGTCCCGAAAACACCCTGGCCAATAGTACTCTTGCAAGAGACGGTCCTTAGTTTTCTTAACTCCTAGGTGCCCGGACCACGAACCCCCATGCGACAAGCGCAACAGATCCTGACGGTAGCACTGAGGCACGATCAGCTGATCGAACTCCACTCCCCTGCGGTCTAGATACTTCCGGTACAGGACCCCACCTCTTTCCACAAAGCGAGCATTTTTCTTGGCGATACCTTCCTTGACAATGCAGCGTATGTTTTCTAGGCTGCCATCCTTCTTTTGCTCGGCTATCAAAGCCGCCCGGCTGACTTTTAGCAACCTATTAAGTCCGTCTGACGTAGGCGCGATGAGCAAATCTGCAGATAGCTCTTCTAACTTTCCCGTGTCGGGCATTTCCTCTCCAGTATCTGGTGCCTTTAACGCTACAGGCTCAATTTTATTCAGTTCGGGCGTGCTCTGAATATCAGCTTGCTGCGCCTCTGACCCTTTCTCATTGTTCGACAACGTCGGCCCCGCAACTACCGCCTTTGCAGCGAGCTCCCGAACCTTCGATCTGGTTAAGGCCTGAACGCTAGCCTCACCAAACAAAAGCCCCTTCTCGCGCAGGAGGTGATCGGACCTGTTCGAAAATAGGTACGGGTACTGGGGGGGGGGGGGGGGGGGCAGCATAGATGACACTGCGGCCTCCGTCTCAAGCGTTCCGAAAGGTCCTTCAATAAGCACTTTTGCTACGGGCAGACACACGCTATGAGCTTCCTCGGCTTGCTTGATCCATGCGCACTCGCCCGTGAACATATCGGGTTCTACGTAAGAGGGGTGAACTACATCCATTGTAGCTGCGGAATCGCGAAGCACTCGGCACTCTTTCCCGTTCACGAGGAGGTCTCGCATGTAAGGCTCGAGAAGCTTCATGTTCTCGTCAGTGCTGCATAATGACAAAAACACGACTTTTGTTTTTGTTTCTGGACACTGCGCCGAAAAGTGACCCGGCTTCTGGCACGTATAACAAACGCGCGCTTGCCTCGTCTCGAACCGCTTTCTGCGTTCGGCTTCGGTTGCCGCCGTCTCCTTACGTTCGGTCGGACTGCTTTCACTCGCATCCGCACTACGTGTATCCCCCTTTGCTCTCATGGGCGTGAACTTCGGCCTCTCAAACTTGGAGCCAAATTCACCCTTTTGACCGTCCTTAGCTCCGCGAGCCCGACGCGTCACAAACTCCTCGGTTAGCTCAGCGGCTTTAGCAACAGTACTAACGTCTGGCCTATCCAAGACCCAGTACCGCACGTTCTCAGGTAACCGACTATAAAACTGTTCCAGCCCGAAACACTGCAGAACTTTCTCGTGGTCACCAAACGCTTTCTCTTCTTTGAGCCACTCCTGCATGTTTGACATTAGCCTGTAGGCAAACTCTGTATATGACTCACTTCTGCCTTTCTCATTTTCCCGAAACTTCCGACAGAACGCCTCCGCTGACAGCCTGTACTTCTTTAGCAGACTCGATTTCACTTTGTCGAAATCCTCTGCCTCCTCTCTCTTCAAGCGAGCGACTACGTCGGCCGCCTCGCCGGGTAACAAAGTGAGCAAGCGCTGTGGCCACGTTTCCCGAGAGAACCCCTGCTTCTCGCACGTTCGCTCAAAGTTAACCAGGAACAAACCAATGTCCTCTCCAAGCTTAAATGGCCGCATCAGGTCAGTCATTTTGAACGATACTCGTTCTCCTGCACCGTGTGCCTGACTTCCATTACGAGCGCGTTCCATCTCTACCTCGAGACGCTTCATTTCCAAAGCGTGTTGACGGTCGCGCTCTTCTTTTTCTTTTTGTTCTTTTCGTTCGCGCTCATCTTTCTCTTTTTGCTCTTTAAGTTCGCGCTCCTGTTTTTCTTTTTGCTCTTTAAGTTCGCGCTCATGTTTTTTTGCGCGCTCCTCAATGGTCTCTAGGCATTCCGACAGCTCGTCATCCTCAGCTTCTAACTCAAGGCTCAGGCTGCTCTGAATGCTGCTTTCTCTACTGCCTTCTATTGTCTTGCCGCAAACTAACCCGGCAGCAACGACAACCACAATTACCAGCTCTGTTTCTGACACTAACAAAAGCCTGGCAAAACTCAGAAGAAGAAAGTCCCGCACTCACCAAACCTCGCAGCCAAGAATTCAGCGCAGTCGTTCCGCTGCAGGCAACCAGTCATCACACAGGGCTCGTTGCACTGCTCCCGGATGGTCGTTGTGCTGCTCAGCATACAGTCAACTGCATATCTTCGCTGCTGGCCTCCGTTGTCGCGATCCCACCGCTGCCACCAGTTGTTGCAATCTCAGCGCTGACACCCGTTGTTGCAATCGGGTCGCAAGCCCCAAGGGTAGCGTTGGCCTGGCGGCCTGGGGCACAACTGGAAGCATCCGAAGGTCCCGGCAAAGCATGAGTCGACTGGTAACAGAACAACTTGTTTATTCTAGCATCGCAAAAGAGCGGCCGGTCAGGTCGACCGAAGTGGAGAGACAGGAGAGCACGTAACTCGACGGAAGAAATCGGAGCCTCTCTCTTGGCGTCCGGGGGCAGCTGCTCTTATACTCTCGGAGTTTAGGGCAAGAGGAACGCCTCGATAGAGGCGCACGTGACGGGGCACGGACACGCTGAGAGACAGGTTGAGACGAGTGTAGTGACGCATCCGCCGGGCCGGCGCCGGTCAGACCTCCTCGCTTCACACTTGGGGAGCTCCTCTCCCCGGCTGCCGCGCTTTGACAAGCGTGGGCACCAACATGCACACACACACACACGCACACTTGAAGACACGTGGCATTGAAACATGCCTGGACGCGCTTGGCCGGGAGGCGTATCGGCGGCGCTGAACGGGGCAAAATGTCCGCCGCTTTGAACGAAGCCCCGGCGTCCGTTGCATCCGCGCCGGCTATACCGCGCGTCGTAGGCGAAACGTAACAAACTATATTAGCAATTCTAGCCCGGAACTACATATTTTCTAAACACATTTCCCGAAAAACTACAATATCTAAGATGCCCTCGGGCGAAAAAAAATAAAGCTGTTGCTTTATAATAAAGAATAAAGCACTTGCTTGGTAACATTCCGATAAGACACCGCGTGATTTATACCCTATACGAACGAGGCAGGGTGATAACCTCGCAGCTCAAAAGAATCAACAATAGTTATGCATGAAGCAACTAGTAACAGTTAAACATGTGCGAAGCCACGCATAACGTAGATGTAAAAACATGAAGTGCGTGACAACTGGTGCGAGGATTTACCGGGCCACATTAAACCAACAATTTTAGTTCTTGCAAACTTCAGTAGCTTCAACATACAACACAATGCGCTCGTGCAGTCAAGCTGCCTAGATAGTGCAACGCGGTAAAGAAGCGGAAAACAATATAGGCGGCAAACGGCATTCCAAACTTTAGCGAAATGCCTTTAAACCGCATGCTGCACTGCGGACGAACTTTGTCGTTTACGCGTGTAACTATAATCGAGTGGAAAAAGAACACCGACGCGAAAAAGGAAAGGATGAGAACAAGAAATTTCCCACCGAAGTGACGATCAATTGCTCCCACTGCTTCCGCTGATGAGGCTCTGCGGGGAATGATAACCGTATCGCCGCCACGTTTTCGCCGGTATTTGAGCCCCCCAGCCTGCAACAATTCTTCTCAGAGATTTCTTGAAGCTTTGGCCACCCCACACATGCGAAGGGTGTTGCCTATTTTGCTCTGAAAACGTGAATGAGACAGAGAAGCACTATCAACGACACAACAAACTACGGCGGGCGGCTGGCTCCTCTCCCGTGTGTTCTGCGCAAGGCCGCCACCAGTGGCGCGTCCATCGGCGCGCAGTACGCGCATAATCTTGAACAGCACTACCGCAGACTACGTTATTCACACCGCATAGCCCACCCATGCATGAACATAATTTGCGTATTCAAAGAATTAATGTGTCACGAGGAGATTGTGTACACCAACCAGTATGTCAAAATACGTGCACGCTGGTGAGATAAATTTTAGATATAGGTCAAGAGGCTAGGCGAGCAAAAGGTTTCGCTTGCTACTACAGGTAAACTATAAAGCAGGATGTTAAAGAACGAAACAAATAATAAAAAAAGAAAAAGACGAGAAACTAAACGCACATGCATCGCGCGCAAACTCGGAAAGGGGCAGCATACGAAAAACGCATATGCAGGTTTAAACATCATTGAAAGTGTTGCGCACTATACAGACAGATGTATATAACGCTGCCTGAACCACCTGCTTAGATTATAGTGCTTGATGACTTGGTTGTATTGAATAAATTTTAAAGCGAAGGGAAGCTAGATTGACTCGATCGTTTTGACAATTGCAGTGTGTTTTCGTTTTGCCGAAACCGGCAATAAGAAGAGTAAGAGCGAGAGTGGCCTAATGGTTAAGAGCATCGGGCTGCTGATCTGGGGGACCGAGCTTCGATCCCACCATCGGGCACGTACCGGTTCATTTTTTTTTTCTTTCGAGCGCGAGTTATTTGGTCGGACAGCAGCAGAACCCAGCAGCAGCCACGGTCAGGAAAGTCCGGGAGAGTTCGCGAAGAAAGCTTCGCTCCTTGTAATGCTGGCAGCTTCGCCCGAAGGGCGAAGCATTCACCTCGATACCAAGGTTTATAGCGTTTAGGTTGAATTTTTCGGAAAGTATTGCATATAACTACACGCGGTCGCGTCATGTTGGTTTAAAGCAGCACTCAAGGCAACTCCTGCTAGCCAGAAAGCAACAGCGCCCTGGCAGCTACTGTTCTGACGTATAGATGTCTGGACCCGAAGACCTGGTAGAGCAGCAAATTTTGCGTTTCAATCATATAGCATATAACCAGCACGCCGAAGAACATACGGATCACCGCACCAACGCCAATGGTGACGATAATGGCGGAAGTTCGCCAGGTCTCCATATAGTTGATATCGCAATAAAAGTGAGCAGAAAAAAAAAGAAGAAAGCGTATGCTTCCTCTTCTTCTTTTTTTTTTCTCACTTTTATTGCGATATCAATTATATTCTACCTTAATGCACACTACCTAAGAGACGAACAAATGGCGGCAGGGTCGCCTTTTTGCCAGGAACACAACAGGCGACTCCGCGCCACTCCGTAATGGAACGCTTCGTCGTTTGCAGGACAGCCACTGCGGCGGCTGGCGCTTCATGGATCGTTCGCGAAGCGGCGTGCGTCCAAGTCATTTTGTCATGCACCTGTGTCGAATAGTCCTTTGTACACTCCTGTCTGATTCCTTTATCGATCGTTTGCTTCATTTGTGCGGCACCTATAGGATGTTTTACGACAGGGAAACGACGAAGTGTTGCAATATTTGTACGTGCACAGATCTGTGCGCTATATCGCTACCAACGTCCAATTGCGAGGCTTTTCTCTGAGAGAGTATAGCTAAAAGGTCGCGTAGGGTGCAACTTATATGCGTTGGGTTTTTGCACTAGTACGTTAAACTTGACCTTACTGCCACGTTAAGCTCTTGTTGAAATCCGTGTGCATGTATTACTGCTTTATTATTTCTTTCTGTTCCATCTTGAACGTAGACTTTTGACAGCGATTTCTGCTCAAACAAAATCTTGGTTTAAGCTAGCGGGCGCCAGCTTCCTACTGAGTTTATTAAGGGCAAGAGTTCGCTGTTTAGCTGTGACTTAGCTGTTTATGCACAGCTAAGTCACGTGATCTTGGCGAACCTGCTACAAAAATAATAATAGAGTGTGAATATTAAGCTGTCAATTGCGCATGCTAACCAAAAGAAATGCGAAGAGAGTTGCACAGAAAAAAACAATTCTTTATCGCTTCTCGATAAAGACGTCAGTCATGCTGACGCAAGCGTCACCCCTTCGCTTGATGTACTTGGCCTCCATTGCTTTCCTTTCAGTCTTATCTTTATATATACCCCTGCCTGTTAAACTTCGTTTTTAGTAAACTTTGGATAAAGCCCGCATTCATTGCGAAGTGCGGCCATTAGGCTTCCAATACCATGAATTCTTGACATTAAGTCCGTCATGCGGCGCCCGATCATTAAAGCACTGATCGGTCTGTTCCGAGAAATCCCTTGCGGCAAGTCACCTCCGTGGAGCGGCTCAAGCATGACATCGCTTCCAAGGAAGCACGTATCCTGTACATGGCTAACTGGAATGCGGCGCTGGTATCTGAACCGAGCACTTATGACGCTCGCCTCAGGGAAATGTGATCGCGCCGGCAAGCGGAGAGAGAGGACATCGCAATCTACATCTGCGATAAAGCGCGACTCCTGGAGCTTGCGCCCTATAGCGTGGAGTTCACCGGCAGGCGGATAGCTGTATATGCATGCCATAGATGGCATGTATGCATGACTCGACGCAAGCCGCGCGGCCATACTCCCTGTGCATCCAGTCGAGAGACCGGAATGCTTTGCTCTGCGGCGGTCTCCATTAAAAATGGGTTCTTTTGTAAGCACGAATGTGGGCGGAGCTGTAGTTGACGAGAAGTTGGGGACAAAATTGCGCAGGTATGACGCGATCCCTAGAAATACCTGCAGCTGCCTAATACAGGTTGGCATATATAGGATAGTTGGCTACGGCTTCTATCCTTTCGGGAAGGGGCTGTACGCCCTCCTGGGAAATGGTATAACCGAGATAAGATACATAGTGGTCAACCCAAACTGCATCTTTCGCGGTTGAGCCAGTTGAGCCGTAACCCGGCGGCTTGTAAACTTTCTAATACTTCGTAGAAATTTCGCAGATGTTCTTCGGTTGCGCCGACAACTATAGGATGAGGTCCAGGTACAGAATGCAGGCTTGGTCTTTCAGCGAACCTATATTATAGGGCGTTCATGGTGCGCTGAAATGTATTTGGAGCTGCTCGCAGCCCGATATGCATTGGGTTCAACTCCTACAAGCGAAGGCGCACGGAAGGCCGCCTTGCATTTATATTCTTCAGAACCGTTCATTTGCCAATACCGTGCTCTGAAATCTAAGGATGAAAATAACCTTTAATTTCGTACTGTGTCAATGGCGTCGTCAATACGTGGCAGTTGGTCTATGGTGCGTTTGTTTAGCTCCCTGTAGTCAAGACAAAATCATAGACTGCCGTTCTTTTCTTTTTTCGGACAAGAACGGCAGGTGCAGCTTGCGGACTGGAAGACGGCCTGATGACGTTAGAGGGCAAATATTTCCTGCATGCAGTTCCTCAATAACAGCTCGCTCTCGTGCAGCGTGTTGTCCCAATGGCAGGCTGTACGTAAAAATGTTTACACGCTTAACGGTGTTTTCTTCTCGTATTGGTAAACACCCTTACCGTTAAGGCCTTACAAAAATTTATAGAGGCCGACAACGGATGTCTAACTAGACGTGCGCTGACAAGATACGTAGTTGAAAACTGTGTAATCAATCTGACAGCCTTTGGGCGCACAGAAATATCCGACAAGAGTGTACCCTTAAGGGTGGAAACTTTTACAGTGTACGGACACTAGCGGATGGTTTTCGGTTTGGAATATGCTGCACTAGCAAGCTATAGTCGCAGGAAACTGCGCAGTACTGTCTGCAAAAAAGTGCATTGTGTCATTTGACAACGACTGAGAATGTTGTTGACTTTTCTTGCTCACTTTGGGAACCCTGAGGAGATGGCGGACTCGAGGTCAAGGGACGAATGTCGACTACACGGCCCTCGATTGTGAGCTGGACTTCGCCAGAGAGGTGGTAATCAGCTTTCAGAATTAGATTAGTTGGATTTGAAGACGGGAACCGCGGCTGTGAGCTTGCTTCGGGCTTCACTGTGGAACCGAAGGTCAAGCGCCCCGACAGGCATTACACTGCCGCCGATCCGACGGGGGCGAAATGTGAAAACACCCGTGTACTTAGATTTAGGTGCACGTTAAAGAACCCCAGGTAGTCGAAATTTCCGGAGTCCTCCACTACGGCGTACCTCATAATCAGAAAGTGGTTTTGGCACGTAAAACCCCATAATTTTTTTTTTAACTGCCGCCTATCGAGGCCTCGAAGGGGTGCTTCGTCCCAAGACTGGAGCCCGACGGGGACGTGGCGGCTATGCAGGGCCGTACGCTTAGCTCCAGCGTCCACAAGAGCAGTGCACCCCCCTATGTTGACGGCGCGTACCCGCGGTGTTGGAAGTGGCCGCGTTTGGTCGCGAATGGCCTGCGGACAGTTCTTGCAACAGTGTTCGATGCGCCCGCACGAAAAAGCATCCGCGGCGCGAGGCACAGCGGGCTCCCGCGCAGTAAAGGCCACGTGCCGCATTGCGGTGTCCTGCAACTCCGCCGCTCGCCGAACGAAAGCCTGGAAGTCATCACCACCACTTTTGACAGGGACAAGGGAAATAACACAGCCTGTGTATTTTTTTTTTTTTTCGCGTGTGCCCGATATCCTACTTCCAAAGTGTGGTGCTTAAACTCAATATGAGGCTCACGAAGTTGTGCTGGCTTTCTTGTCAACCGCGGGACTATAGTCTTTCCGCTGTGTAACGCTGGCACTCTGCGTGAATACGCTGTGTGATGTGTTTTGGTGTGCCTTTCTCTCCGCTTTCCCTTCTTTTGCTTCCTTCTTGTGCTCTCTCTCTTTTCTTTTGCTCCTCTTCAAGCAGATCGGCGCGGTGTCATTTTTTAGGAGACATTTACGAGACAATTGCTAGCTCTTCTTTCTTTCTCTTTGTGGTGTTTGTATATATGTTTACATTATTCATAACAATAATGAAAGTTGTGCTGTTCAAGATGAATTGGTACTAACTTGTCTAATTTGCAACCCTAACGAATACTTCCTGTCTGTCTCGTTCTTGCATGCAAAGCATACCTCGTTCACAGGAGTTAGACGAAAACCATGTGCGATCGACGTTACCCACGAGCAAGGACATCTTCTTGTTAGCAGTAAGTCTTGTAGCCTAAAATAACGAGCCCCAAGAAAAGATATCGGGCCCTGTGTGTCCTCGAGCAACGAAGAGTATTACCAGAACAGCCATCACTGCCGGAGATCACCTTCTAATATCGGTGCGTATTGACGCCCGTGTTAAAAGCATCGAAGCAATGCGCGCGTAAACGGACCTGTGGTCAATGGCGGAAGGGCCGGACCTCGACGCAAGTGTAACATGTTTACCAGTCCACAGGCTGCGCTGCTGCTCTATATTGTCCTGTGTGAAACCACTTTCATAGTGGAGCTTCGGTCACGATCAGAAGTTGGACGTCGGTTTTAAAAAAAAAATGTCAGAAAATGCCCTTTTGTGTTCCGTGCACGTCTTTGGTTTTGTGTTTACGATAAGGTTACTGATGTATTACGAAGATTTAGCTCGTGTTTGCAAAAGAGCACTTCCTGCTTCAACAATGTTCCGTCTTCCGTATCGTGGGTTCTGGTGGCGTATTTTATTTACAGATCGTGGAGTGTGCAGCTGTAACAAATATATACGTTCTGTGTTGACCTAAACAGCCGAAACCTGTCGTTCACCGATGTGTCGCACAGGCTCGCTACAACACATATAGGGTCTCAAATAGTGAGGGCTGTGTTTCCACTACGCAGTTTTGCTTGAGTAGCGGCGTGCTGTTGACAGCATGCTAGCCTGATTCTATGGTCATACTGAACGACGCAGTGAGTATACGTTATAACAAAGCGTATCCGCACCGCAGTCTCAAATCGTTCCTTGAGGACACAGAAAGACCAACCAAGCCTAACAAATACGTCTGGTGGCATTAGCGAGAGGTTTCTAGAATCACAAAAGCTTATAGACCATGCAATATACTGCTTGCATCAAGCCAAACGCGTCTCACTCTAATGAAATAGAGCTGTTTCCTGATGTCAGTGTGAAATAACGGCTGCTCCCTTGGGCTCCTGCTTAAAGGCACCCTTGACAGTCATAGAGCTTGCGGCAGCACAGGGAGTGCGAGGCGCCTGGAACAGCCGAGTGTCGTATCGATCTTCGCCCCGCGCGAAAGACGCCGCCATGAAGGGCACGCCGGTGCTCTGCCTACGCCCGGCCGCTCCCCAGCGTCCTCCCTAGTCGAGAGAGCGCCCGGCGTGAAATCCATGGTGAACGACGACCGCCGCCGCTCAGCGAGCGCCGTTCGGTCGCCCAGAACTTGACTGCCGCCGATATGCAAGAGAAGAGGGGGAACAAGACCCGTGGCTTGCCTCCTACGCTTAGAAACGGCACGTAGCGCGCGAGCAGGACGTAAAATACAGAGGAAACGGTTCTGTCGCGGTGCCTTTGGGATAAACGGGCAATATAAAATTGTAGCTGCGTGGTGCCCACGCCCCTGCCTCCCTAGATTTCCCCCAACGGAACTCTACTCCTTCCCTATACGCAACCACGGCGTCATGAGCTCGCTCCTTTCTTCTGTCGCTGCGTCGGGTTGCAACCAAACAGCAGTGTTCGTTAGCTTGAGTAGCAGTGAAATGCTTTGCAGTGCATGTATCTCCTTCCACTACACTGTCCCCGATTCTTAAAACATCCCGGAATTCGTCACAGTGGCTGGTGCTGTAGTCTCTCTTACTTAGGCCTAGTTAAATTAACCTGCTCGTGATGGAGGCCTGCTTTCGTTATTGCGAGTTGGGGTCAAAGCAGGGGTGCATCGTGACTTGGACCGACGCAGTAAAATACACACGTTTCTATCTTAATTGTGTAGACACCGATGGTTCCAACACGTCTATTCTGTCACTTTCTAAGGGCAAAGGGAAGGTGACACCTTCTGCGGGTGTAACTTGTGTCCATTTTCGACAGTTCTCGCACACAGAGAGCTATAATAAACGGCCGCAAGTTAAACGCACACTTCTTTTGTTATATTCCTGTAGCCTTCTTTCTTGAACCCGCTCTATTTGTGTTTTCCTCCTCCCCTTCTCAAACATATCCCGAATCGCACAAAAATATACGCGGCAGCTGCAACTTCTATAATTAAGATAGCTCCGAGGCGACCGTATAATATGCTCCTCAACGAAAGTTTGCGAGTTATATTCCCATTCTCAGCGACCACGTGCTGTAATGTGACGGAATTCGAACGCTCTCTTAAACGGGCAGTTGGGTTTACGTTAAGTGAACTCGTAAAAATTAAACCGACGCCATCCATTACGACGTTTTCTTCGAACGTAGCCGAGCTCCTCAGAGGTTAAAAGTAATCAATCAAACACCGTGCTGTGCTACAGACGTTGCGACAGCCGTTGGCGACTGCATGCTGAGCACATGCGCGACTATAATTTCTTGAAAAAATAGACAAGCTCGCAAGGGTTTGAATGCAGCAAAGCGGCGGTTTCAAGTGGTACAGCTGCTGAAAGACGGGATCAGCACCCATTTCGGTTGCAACCGAAGACGGCAGTCTGCAAGGGGACGTATATAGTATGCGGAATCTGTTTTCTTTTCTATTTTTTTATCGCCGAACGATGGTCTGCATGAGTTTTTCCCCCTCTATCCTGCGTTTAATTATCAGAGAATGTTTATGAACTTCATGCTGACAAAGACACGTAAGTTCCACTTTGCGGCAACGAGAAATGACAACTGTTTACTAAGATGAGCAAAACGAAAACAAGATAAAAGCGGGAGCCAACGTTTCGACAAGTGGACTTGTCTTTTTCAAGGCGTGTTTACTACGTATGCATATACACCGCGCGTGATGCTATCGGCACAAGCATGGCCGAAGAAAGACCGCACATGGGTGATTTTCAACTAGAGTCATTGTCTAAAGCGCGAGACGTATACACAAAAGGGGACGTAATACGATCAACATGATTATACACAAGCAAAATAACATTTGTAGAGTGGCCTATTAAGGTCGACCTACGAAATAATAGCAAATTATTTATTTTCGCACTGCGCAGCGCACAGGAAACGAAGAGCAACATAATGAACAGGATCTCCCCGCAAACTCGACTCGCATATGCGAGACTTCATTAACTTGTTTTGTGGAGTCAGAGAACATACGTGCAGAAACATGCCTTCTCCGTCAGTTGCTATATGTAGTCAGCCATGTGTCATTTTTCTTTTCCTATACGTTCTTTCACCCTTTCTCTCTTTAAAAAAAAAGCGGGGGGGTTATTGGCAATTGTCTCAGGATCACGGATAAGATTACCTGACGCGGTCATGCCATCCCCAAAGGCGCAGCGGCGATACAAAACATGTGGGCGAAGCAAGCACAACAATGTCATACAAAAAGCCCGATTTAAATTTTACATTCAGAAATGGTTTGCTGCCGAAGCAGTATTTGAATGAATTCCGGAGACACATATCATGGCCTCAGAAGGAATCTAGGTATATATATTACCAATAAGCAAACACGACGTCAGCGCAAATAGTGCGATTTATATACTGTTAATTTGATCGCACTCCCAAAGCAAAGAATCAAGTCCATGGTCACAGAAACCTAATTGTGAATGATAATTTGGTACTCGCTGAATAATTAAAGTATTTGCGAACCAAACGTTTGTTGGCCATAATCGGTATAAGTGAAGGTAGTTTCGCCGTTAAGCTGTGTTTTAAACTATAAGGTTCAGCTGTTCTTAAATAATATCGTTTGTGAAATATGGATAAATATATTATCGTTGTGTTGGCAAAATCTTTCTAAATCTAAATTCTATATGGGTAGTTTTCTGACGTCGACTATTCCGTACCTTTTGGTATGTCTAGAACAGGTTACGGTACAGGATGTATGTTACAAATTACATGCATAGCTCGCTTTTGTACGGACAATAGTTCATTTTCTATTGGTTTGCGTAGTTATACATCATATCAAGCGGTAATAAGAAATGTGAAAATTTACCACATCCAAATAAGCTCTTCTTCCACGGTAGCAGTAAGATTATACCTTAATCCATCTAACAGACAGGCAGCGCGACATAAACCATTGATAAGGAAGCAATAACAAATGAATGCAATGGACATGATCGGACGCCCTTCTCCGTGTTTCGTCATCCCAGAACTCAACTCGAATCAACTGCCAACCAGCCTGACTGTCAATCCTATAATGCGTTGAGCTTCTTGCGTCTGAATGAAATTTCTACTAAAAAAAAAAGGAAGGAACCAAGCCTGGTATATCAGCCTCCGAACGGAAAACTTAGTAAATGTCGCAGTTGAATAATAAAAAAGTATAAAATGTTCTTTCAAGTGACAGCCTCCTTTTGTTTCAGTTTCAGCAGGTGCGCAGACGCACGAGGATGATGGAAGAGATGCACGAACAGACACGACTGCGAGAGCATGTTTATTTTCCTCGCGCCTCCCCACAGCTGTTTACTCTAAATAAATCATGAAGCAACCAGACCGTACGAAAGCTCTGCATCAAACTCATTTTGTTCTGCGTTGAATGTATGTTGTTCGAGGCAGATCGCAAACTTGTTCTTGGTATTGAAGATGTGCCTCGGGAAGACGTCGACGCAGTGCACACCTTTAAGTTTTTTATTTTCTTTCGCGGCGTTCTTCATTACCATTCAGGGGTCAAAAATGAACAGAAGACATCGACCCCCATAAGAGACAAGAAAGTTGAATTAGAAGAAAGGCGGGGAGGGTTGGCCGCAGCAGCCTGCCTATGACCAGCTATTCCATGCTATATTATGTAATAGCAGGTCAGACGGGTCAAAGGAGTGTGAGTACAGCACGTAGCCTGTAGCCCCACTGTCTCCCATGATGCAGCACAGAAACACTACCTCAAAAACAAGAGTGTAGGCACCCGCTTCTTCACGTTCTGAACGTCGGTGCGTGCGTAGACCAGACCTCCTGCCATCTTGTGTTTTCCGAAGGCTGCCGACTCAGACCGTGACTGTACGCGCTTGGCGTATGCGTTACACAGTGCGTGAAAACAACGGAAGAAGGACAGCGAACACAGAACAGCGCCTGTCCTGTGTTCTCCTTGCCCTTCGTCCGTTGTCTGTATAAGCGCTGTATATATAACATTATTATTAACTAATTAGCCTGCCAGCACCGAAGGAAGCATTGCTGCTGTGATCGGTGACCACTAGAAGAGAAAGCCGCGTGGACGTCGCAATCAATTTACGAGTTGGCGTCGAACAAGGCAAACAAGCAATCACAGACGGTCACTTTTTGAGTCACGGTGGTGACTACGACGATTAGTAGCAATATGCGGAAGGTTAAAGCTTCGCCCAAAAGCTTTGCCGTTATTTGCTCCGCCTTCATTGGTTCATCTGCTTCGCCTGCCTTTACCATAGATGCTCCCTGCAGAATGCCAATGTCGATGTGTGTGCTATGCTGTGTGCTCTCTCTCTCTCTCTCTCTCTCTCTCTCCATATTTCATCCCCTACATCCCGCTCCCATGTGTAGGGTAGCAAACCGGTTGAGCTAAACTGGTTAACCTCCCTGCCTTTCCTTCTCCACGTTTTCCCTCCTTCCTTCCTTCCTTCCTTCCTTCCTTCCTTCCTTCCTTCCTTCCAATGTCTTCAGAGAACTTCAAGAGTGTCTTGTCAGCACGCGCGCTGACCTCTGTGCAATCAACATACGTTCGATGCGGCGTATACAGGTACGCCGAATTTTCTATGAGGGCTATAGTTCAAAGGATCGCTCACGTGCCAACCACTGTAACAGACCTCCTGAATCAGCTGAACTGGCAAAGGTTCGCAGAAATAGTTTGAGATCGTGACTTCAGAGGTCAAGCTGTGGAGATTCGGAGCCGCACACGGATCATGCCATAGCAGTGGACGTGAACACTCGTGCACGTTTGGAGGCGTTTAAGCTCCTGAGATCAGAAAGAATATATGTGGCACCTAAGGTAGCCTTTTATTGTGTATTGTTCTGTTTTACAAACGAGTTAAATGCGAATTTTTTTTGCTCAAGTCTCACCATTCTGTCGAATCCGCATGTCTACGTATACGCGCGCGAAGTGACCGTCTTACGTAAAGTTTATTCCGGTAAAGGCCGCTTCTGTCTGCACTTCAGTGATTTTGCAATATCCAGTGGCAGTTTTCTACGTCCACGCTGTATTCTGAGCGTGCATGCATTGTCAGCTCGCGGCGTTTGAAACGTCACACTTCATAGAGGTCCTGCGTCGCCGTTGACGGCAAAACAGCCCCGCAGTGAAAACATTAAACCAATAAGATGAATAAACCATTGACGGCATTGTGCGGTAAGCGCTTCTAGAGCGGATTTTCTTTTCTGTTATCCCCTCTGACTTAATTTTAAACAAGCATGAATCATAAAAGCTGACCATCACCACGGTGGGTATGGAATATAGCTTTGCTAAGACTATTTCGAGATGGGAAAACATGTTCCTTTTTTTTTTCTGCTGCCACATGACAGAGTGCAAGGTAACACTGGTCGGCTTCATTTCTCATGTGGAATTCAATAAAACAAACGCTGCGCTGCTTCAAACAATTTTTGATTTTAGTGCCCGAAACAGTCAGCATTCTTCGGATTGCGGGTTCTCGATTAATCAAGGTTGCATTTGAAACGCTGGATCTGTCAGACGTAGCACATAAAGGAGGAGGAGGGAGAAGAAAGGGAAATGCAAGGAGGAGAGACTGTAAAAACCGGCTGACTACCCTGTGCAGGAGAAAGCGAGTAATGAGAGTTAGAGACGATACTAGGAGAAACGAAATCAAATAAAAAAAAATAGGCAAAAGAAACGGTGACCACAAATACGATGCCGCGTGTCACAACTGTGCGCTAAATTCTGGTGCTTTCAAGTAGCGGAGCAACGTGTTTGTTGTTTTCTGTGCTGCAGACGGTGACAGAGATACGAGGATCTTTTTCTTTCTACAAGGTGCGTGTGTCTAATTTATCTAGTGAGGTCGAGAGCGCAATCTTTTGCAGGCGACCAACTGCAGTCGCAGTTGGTCGCCTGCAAACTCTCGGCAACTCCATTACGGAATGTCACGCCAAGCTGCAAGCTTGGCTTGTTTTGCTTCGGTTCGCCGAAACTGCCGGCGAAATACGGAGCCGCAGATGCGGATTCAACTATGCAGACGAGGGCTGGTATACAGGTTCTCTCGATATCCATTGTACCGATGTAAGCTTGCGCATAAAGTAGTGAAGCTTTGTAGCTGCATCCGTTGTTGACAGCTACTATAGTATTGGTAATTCGATATAAAGTGGGCATCACCGTGGAACGATCGGGCAGTCTCATCCGCATGGCCATTACCAGAGATGCTACAATGACCTGGTATCCACCAATAGACATTCTTATGTCCCTTATCGACTGCGTGATGAAGTAATCGGATGTCAGGGACTATAGTTGTTCATTAAGTACGCGATGAAACGACGACATTAGACGCGGAGAGCTGCCTTAGAGTAAGCAGGAGATGGATCAGTACTGGGACGATTCCTGAATAATGAACTCCGGAGACGAATGGAGGACTGCGAGTTTTGCGGCAGTCGAAGACGTCATGTGATAAGCCTTGAATTTGATGCAGAGGAAACCGAATCATCCGTGTATGAAGGGTGAAGGTGTCCGCTCTTTTTCATATGCAGGATTTGTAGCGTGGTCTGTTCGAGGACTAAATGTAATATTTCAGCTTTCTTTTTCAGGTCAGGAACGCTGATCAAGGCTTGTAGTGGATGCAGGCACCCCAGCGATGATGACTAACTTTGTAGGCTCGACTCTCGACGTTGAAGTTGCCAACAAAGGTTGTCACATCGTGTTAGTTGAGGCCTACCTCCCACTGCACTTCTGTAACTATAATCTTTCTCTCTGTTTTATGGGCAGAATAGGTGCCCCCTCTCTTTTTCTTTTTGTTGTTGCAGCTGCTCGTTTACATAAGTACAGCTAGGAAACGGTTCGCCTAAGAGCACAATGGCAGGTACCACCATTGAGTGTATACTCCCGTCCTGAGAAAAAAAATATATGGAGCGGAGATTTCGTGATCAAACCGATTTTCTTCTCCGAATGTAACTGAAGGTAACTTTAAATTGAGGACTGCCATCCAAACTTTGCAGTAAGAACTTTTCAGTGCACAAGTCAGTTTGTAAATATAAAAAGGTATGTGTGTCGAGAAGTCGACACTCGTTCGGCCAGTTTCTTTCGCACATCTAGATAGCGCGCACCCTCGGTATATATATAAACATCGCGACTGCCTCTAAAACGTGTTCTTCGCTACATGTCCTCTCATTACGAATCATTAGCTCGCTCTCATTTGCCTTCCATTGCATAATGCATTCCCCGTCCTTTCGGTTTGCGGCGACCTCTTCGCATCGTAAACAGCCATTTTTCAATCGCTATATGCCGCTAGCGTGATAAAACCGGCCTCGCATCGATTTCGCGAGGAATCATGCTTGTTTCTTTTTTTCTTCTTTTTTCTTTAATGATAGCCCTATACTCCCAGAGCAACATAGTCTAAAATCTTGCTACTGTAACCATAATATACGGAGCCTCGATTTTTGTGTCGATGAACAACAAACGCACACGACTACGAAATCTTCGTTCGTTTAACATCTTCAAATTTAAAGATATATCTGTCCAGCATGCATGGGCTGCAGGTGAGCGTCACGACCCAGCCGAGCACCCTGGATTTGGCGCGGCTGGGAACTGCGTTCATGCCCGCACCACAAACATGCGCACGCAGACAAATACGTACAGGCACGCACGCACGCACGCACACGCACCTATATGTATACACGCATGCACACAGGCACGAGCGGGCGACATATCCGCACGCAGCGTGTACGCGTATTGCATATCAGAGGGGAATACGCGCGCGCGCAACACTTGTTGAATGACGCCGGTTATAATTACGGGCGAATCTCGGCGCACTTAGAGGGCGCAATCGCGAATGCTTATTAGTGAATAGGCGCTGAATCCAGACGCGTCGCCGGAACTCGACCGCGCGGCTGCGA
Organism: Dermacentor andersoni; assembly: GCF_023375885.2. NCBI lineage: Eukaryota > Metazoa > Arthropoda > Arachnida > Ixodida > Ixodidae > Dermacentor > Dermacentor andersoni. Next base: position 40,866,542 of record NC_092815.1, read on the forward strand.
CTGTCGGCGTGCATGCGGTTGAACGGCGCGCAGGAAGTGCATGCATGCATGCTTGAGCGCGCCGCCGGGGAAATGTATGATTATTGGGCTCGTGTTTTTTCTGCATGTGGAGGGTTACAAAAGGCACGCTCTGATTAGTTGCTTCGCGTGGCCAAACGCTGTAACGAGCGGCTCAGTGACGGGGGGCGTTCGTGCTTTCTTTTTTTTAATTATACGCTGTCAGCGGCCGAATGCGCGCACTCCGTACGTCGTGAAGGCGGAGAAGAAATTGCGGTCGCCGTTTTTTAAAATTTATTTGTTGCAAGTTTGCTGAACCGTGTACGACCTCCTCGATACCTCGTAGAGATCACGCCGCTAAAAGGTCGCAATAGAAAATAACCACCCTACGTTTTCCGCTCTGACCGGCAGTGGCCACTCCAACGTTGACGCGTTTCTGATATGCGGTGGCGTATCGCGCGCTGGATGAATAAGCAAAAAAAAAAAAACTACCAAGTATACTTTCCAGCAGGTGCAAGCGTGAAACGCCTTTCGTTAGGGCGTTGATTACGCTTACTGACGTCGTCTGCGTCGTTCGCAGTGATTGATATACGGGATACTTCATACGCTGCCGCCGGAAAACACTTTCGAAGGTTAACACAGATTTAACCGCGATAAATGACGACGGCTGAGAAGAAACGGGCAAGGCGGAGCACTCTGTCCTGCCCGTCGTTTGTCTTTGGAAAAATGCACCAACCAGAATTGTCTTCGTTAACGTGGGGAGCACCACCTCTTCCTTTAGTTATCATCGTCACTGTCGTCCTCGCTACCGCCGTAACGTAGCAAACTTTAGTAGACAGAAATCTGACGCTTGCGTGGGTTATATGCAGTACTTCGGACACACGTGTAACTGTCTCGCTCTGGGAGGGCACTATCTGCCTATTTCACGCACGACCGATGAGGATACGTCGGCACTCCGCGTGGTCTCCTTCACAAGGAATGACAGAGCCCGATGTGGCTTAATTTCTGTGATGGAGCCCCACGGTTTGGCTGATTATTCTCGCGCTCAGCAGTAATGGCAGTAACGCCAATGGGAGTCTCGCCTCTAAAAGGTTTTATGTCTTGAGCTTGCACACGAATGTTTGTTGGCTAGTCATCTGATTCTATGAGGTTACGTGTTACGTGACTCTCTCGCGTCAGGCAACACGTGAAATGCTACACATTTGCCACCGTGGCCGGTAGCGGCGCTGCAGCAACCACACCTAGGTCGCGCTTAAACGTATATGTAAAGTCGGCCATAAAAGTTTACGGACCACAGTATCTCAGAAAACGCTGAATTTCCGAGCAGCCTGTAATAATATAACCAGTGAAACCACACATCACAATGTTGGTCGCATATACTAGTTGAGGCTGGAAATGCGAATACCAGGCTGCGTTGTCAGGCTGTGGAGATATTCAACTTTTAATTACTCAGATCCCATTGGCCTAAATGTTTGCGGTTAACTGTGCGTTCGCATATGAGTGTTGATAAGGGTATCTATATATACAGCACCGTACGTGTCATTCAGGGGCTGTGGGTTTGGCTTCTACCGGTAGGCAAAATTCTTCTTTTTTTCATTTTCTAGATCTTTAACAAGAATGTGAAGATTATAAAAAATTAACCCTTATTTATAATTAATTTGGCAGTCCAATAAAAAAAAACCGTCCATTTCCCCTATAATTTTCCAAGAACGGCTGGGCGTGCACGCGTATACACCATGGAAACCCATAAGAGCACGACACGCCCTAACTAGCCCAAATTTCAATTTCATTGTCCTTCATTTTCTTGGCTATTCCTCGGCTAGATGTACTCAGAAATCAACTTGCTGAATTTGCCAATTTGTCCAAACTTGTCGAAAGTATTGTTAGCTTGAGCCTTCGTTATTCCGGAGAATCCAAAATTGTCGCGAGATTTCACAACCTTCAAAACCTTACGCGTCGTCAGCTCCACCTGTTACACGTGTCACATGCTGTCTATAGCTGAGCTGAATAGCTGGGCTGAATATCTCAGGGGTATTGTGCATTCCGTGAAATTGTACCTGCATGTCTTGAATAAATAAATAAATAAAAGGAAAGAAAGAGGTACCTGACGGTGGGAAGTCCTGTGTAGATTTGCCAACGATTTCGGCTGCATACCTTTGAGGCCATTTTAGTGGGGCTACGATAAACGTGAAGATTTAAAGACACAACCAATGATTAAACAGGAATAATAATATAGGCTGCATAATTTGGTTCTGTTTGATTCTGACAATACGTGACATTTTATTCTCTCCATGGCACAGGAGCTAAGCGAAAAGAAACATGCCTGGCTTAATTGGCTCCTGGCGCCGTGGTAACACAGGGCACATTCAGAAGTACATTGAATGTGACTTAAACAATACATATCGTGTTTCGCATACAATAAAACGCCAAACAGCACGATTTAGCAATTGAACAACCATAAATTTCTATATAATACTGAAGAGTTCACTTTTGACTTCAGTGAAGGCTTGGAAAATTAAGCCAGAAAATACGCAAAAACGTGGAGCTGCTGGCGACACCCCCTTAACGTTTCCGCACAAACTTGTCGGCATCTCGTGGATTTGACAGCGCGTACTCATGTCATAAATGTTTATCGGTAAAAGAGAACTACATCATGAGCATCATCATTCATCATCCTTTAATACATAAGGGGGGAGCACAATCAACAAAGTACACCACTTGATGACGAATATAAGAAATAGGAATAATAACAATTAGATGAAGAAAAACAAAGACAATTCAAAAGCAGCACGGTACAAAAGCTTTGAAATTTATCGACATGTTGTTGGATCAATGCAAGCAAACAGGCATTATAAAGGAGAGAAGGACTCAATGCAGAAAGTTTCGAAAAGTTTTCATGTGCCAAAGCCAGCCCAAATACGAGAAAAAAATAGTTGAGCACGTCACAATGAACTCGCAAAGTGCTCCAGTATGGCGTACGAGTGCAGATACTCCGGGCGCGATATTCATAACGGGAATGTTTGGCCTTTGAGTGAACAGATGTTGATAGTGCTGCAAGTGTTACTGTGCAGTGCGATGGCAGTGTGCGGTGACAGTGACCGATTGTGATTGTGTGTCTATGCTCCTTTCTTTCTTTATCTCTACGTTGTTACCACTTTACCTCCCCCTCCCCTCTCTCCCCAGCGTAGGGTAGCAAACCGGATCTTTTTCTCTGGTTAACCTCTCTGCCTTTCCCCTTTCCTCTGTCTCTCTCTTTTTCCACTAAAAACAAGTATTTTCCTGCCAGGTGTAAAAAAAATAAAATTTTGAAAGCGTATACTCCTTTTGGTCCAAACTGACGTGTTTCTGTATATATAGCGTCCCTTTAAATACTCGCCAGCTTAAAGCAGCACACGTGAGCTCTCGTTTTTGCAGACAAACGGAGGAGGCTGACGACAGTCGTTGGGGACAAGAGTCACACTCTTCACGCCAACAAGCGTCATGCCTCGTCATGTCCTGCACCAATTAATGAAGGCCCGCCGAAGCCACTCCGTCGCCTATTAACGCTATTTCACACGCGAGCACCTGGGGTCCGGCCGTTTTGAAATTTCTTATGGCAGTATGCTAGGGTATTTTAATGATGGTCATTAAGTTTTCCAATGAGAAATTGCGTTTATTAATGGCCCTGCGCTTCTTTCTTTTTACTTGTTCTTCCAGGCTCTTGTCATCGAAGCTGTACAAAATATAACGACGCAATCACCTGATCCCACCACATTCCGCCCATATTTTCTTTTTTAACATGTATGTCTTATTTAACTGCTTGCGGCCTTTCAGAGGCGGTCCGTGTAGCTGGCTTTCTAGCTCGCTCCCATTTCTTTCTTTTTTCTCTTTCTTTCTTTCTTTTCTCTCTTTCTTTCTTTCTTTTCTTTTCTTTCTTTCTAGCTGGGGGCGCACCTGTCACGCTCGCTTGTCATTAGAACGTTTCAAAACAAGTTTTCTTCGCGCCTAGTTATACGTCACCGGGCTCTCCAGTGTTACGAGAAACGGTCCTAAATGAATGGCTTTTTCACGCCGGGCACTTTGGCCTCCGCCCTTTCCTTTTTGCCGCTCGGAAAAGTGGGGGACTGCTGCGTTGACGCCCTGTCGACGGCGTTCTGCTTCTTCTTCTTCGACTTCTTTTGTGCGTGCGTGCGTGCGTTTGCGTGCGTGTGTGTTTGTGTTTGTTTTAGATCACTTCAAACGAAGACGTCTCTTCCTAATAGCTACAAACACTACAAGCAGGAGCAGACCGAGTGTCATATCATGCGAATCAAATAGCTCTCTCATGCTCCCCCCAAAAGTCAGAACTTCTGATTATAAGGGCTATAAGGGATTATAAGGGCAAGAAGTACAGTCCCTTAGAATCCTGGAGATGCACGTACAATACAACGGAACGAACGCAGTCACCCTGAACAAAGTCATAGGGTGCGTTAGCCAGACAAACAAGCTAATTAAGCGAGTAGCAAACAAACATCAAGGCATGAAGGAATCGAATCACAGGCAACTTGTCCAAGCCTTCGTCCTGAGCCGGATAGTATATTCCCTTGCTCACTTGCGCCCCCACCCGGCTGAAAAGAAGAAAATCGACTGCCTTATTAGACAATCGTACAAATCAGACCTTCACCTCCCTAGATGCACGGCTAATGAGAAGCTCCTAGAATTGGGAATCCAGAATATCCTATAGAGGAGCTGGACGAGGCACACAAACCAGCCTAGCTCGAGAGGCTATCCAAAACTGATCTGAGGATCCGATATGGATCTACACACACTTTCATATGTAAAGTTCAACTAATATACCACAGAAATTTAAGGACAGACCCAATACAAAAAAAAAAAAAAAAAAGACATGCATCCTGAACATCACAGGGACAGAAGGAGAGCAAGCGCTAAAGCTCTACATAAGCACTACTGGGGCCTGCGGGATACAGTTCACGTCGACGTTGCGGAATACCCAAGTCGAGATGCCTTCTCTATAGGCGTAGTAAACTATCGAGGCCAGGCCCACTCTGCCGCAACAGTTAGTTGCATGCATGCAGAGGAAGCAGAAGAGGCAGCTATAGCTCTGGCTATCAATGGCACCACCGCGAAAATTATGTTGAACGACTCTAAAACTGTAGTTAGAAACCCTGCCAGTGGCAAAATCCACAAACCCGTCCTGCAAGTTGCAAACAAATGTCCACCGCCTGATCGCCAGATTCAAATCATCTGGGTCCCCGCACATTCCTCGCACCCAGGAAAGGAGGCAATTATACCCGAGGTTTTTTCAGCCTGGCGGTGGGAGATCTCGACCTGGCTTCAGCGAGGGATCGCATGGTGACGTTCCACGAAATTACTATGCACTTCGCGAAGGTAGGCAAAAATACCCCCTCCACATATAGATCACTGGATAAACTGCAACAGGTTACCTGGAGACAGTTGCAGATTGGCTCATTTGCCAACCATTACAATTATTAAGTGCAATTATCTGGGCTGTCTCTCACCTAAATGCAAAAACTGCGACGCCCATAAGGCGGACCTGACATATATATCGAGCAACTGCCCCGGGCTAAAGCTTAGGGCGTAACTCCAACTTAACAACACTTCGGAGTGGGCGGTAGCGGTGTCCAGCTCGGATCCTGTAGTACGGCTGCGGACCGTCAACTGTGCTTTGGAGGTCGCCGAAAGTCAACGGCTTACGGCCACCTCACGCCGCCTGGCAGAAGAATTAACCCAGTAATTCACCTAATTCGAAGATCTGATGAAACTAAAGCTTTTCCTCCTCCTCTTCCTTCCTCCTCGAGCGTATTGGTAGAGTTTACTGCATGCTTTGAAAAAATTAAATGACGTTGTGCGTAGGACATTACGGAGTTGTTTTACAGCGAAGTTGTATACGGCTAGGGTGTCACGTATGTTTCGTGTGCGTCAACAAAAGCTATCACCATTAATTGCTCATACCTCCGTAAGCACTCAAACCCCTCGCTGTAAAATGCAATCGCTCAGAGCCCCGTGAGGTAGAGGCTACAAGCACTCAGGGAAGTGAAGCGAACAGTGCGCTCATTCTTCCTAGTCACGCATGCAACATACAGAGCAGTATGTCGAAAACTTTCATTATCAATGGCTCATACCCCCATAAGCAATCGATAAACCCGAGTGCGGAGCAATGGGAGAGTCGGCTCACCAGCAGCGAGCTCACGGCCCAAAGGGCCCTAGTGCAGCACGCGAGCGATGCAGCACGACTCAGTGGAGCCTTGGAATAGGGGCCCACCCTTGCTGAAGAGAAGTCTCAAGTCGCCAGCGCCAAGAAGATGAAGACGACGGAGACCTCGTAACCGCGAAACTCTTGAAAGACTCAATAAAAGTTTTCACTCACTCACTCACTCTGCAGATGCTATGGGAAGGCCACGTATAAGTCACGTTCTACACGTTCGTGGCTAGTTTCCTCCGGCTCCCCGAGGAGGCGGTAGTCGTCAACGCTGGAGAACAAAAAATAATAAAACCACCATGACGTACATTAATAATGACCCACCGTTCAAGACAAAATTCTGTGTCACCTCTGGGTCGTGTGCTCAGCAGCTTTGCTGGTCATTCACCTTCGCAGAGTGGAATGACTGAAGATCATTTTGTTGCTTGTTTTCTACTTCCACCTCCTCCTCCTCTTCTTCTTCTTCTTCTCATTATCATTATTATTATTATTATTATTATTATTATTATTATTATTATTATTATTATTATTATTATTATTATTTGGTTCGAATAACACATATGCAAAGGACATTGAAAGAAATAAAGAAGCAGACTGGGAACTGCCACCGAAAGGGGCACAACGCCGGCCTACTTGCTTGCGTGCTCCTTGTTCACTTGTGGCGCTTACCCACTACGGGGGATTGGCCAAGACGCTGGCGGTTGCAGGTCAAAGGGAAGGGACAGCGAGAAAAACATAACCGAAAAAGTAAATCAAGGTGACGTATAGCGTTTATGATAATCAGCAAATAGATTTACCTAGCAGACACAGAAATAAAAATAATTGTGGTTATATATAAACAGGAAATTTTTATTTTTTATTTTTTGATGCTATTGCAATAGTTTAAGAAAAACTTACATATTTAGTGACTGTTGGCTTCGCATTCTTGATTTATATCGTCATTTTTTATTAAGATTTAGCAAAAACAAAATTTTCAGAAATCGAAAATATCAAGTTTACAACTCTGTAATTCAGCAAGAAAAACTGATGTCACGATTCTGTGAATTGCATCTGATCGTGCATCTAATGCGGACAAAATTGATATATTACACATGAACCTAAAAAAAATTCAGTGATATGGAAATAGAGCTTTTGCAGAACCCTTGTACACAACGTAACAAAACCACGTAAGATATAAATCGACATATCGAATTTGTCCGCCTTGAATGATCTAATGGATGTCGTTTACAGAACCGCGATATCTGTTCTTGATGCAGAGCTATTAATTTATAAACTTCGTGCGTCTATTTTTTTCGAACATGCGAATTCTTTCAAGTTCTTTTTAACAAAATTCAGGCGCTAATTCAAGATTACGCTTCTAACAGTCACTAGAATCGGGTCAGTCACTCGAATGCATCACATTTAATTAAAATCGGTTCAGGGGTTATCTAAGAAAAGCATTTTTGCGTTCTACATGTATTTGAATAAGCCACATCGGAGTTGGGCCCGAGTTAAAGCTTCCTCTTAACATGATGAGTAACAAAGGCTATGTAAATTGAAGCAACGACGAATAATAGAGTATGGTCGTAGGGACAGAAAACGAAAATGGTTTCGCCCTTAACATTTGCATGGTGCGAGCCAGAAATTCCCCTTCGAGAAGTACAAGAAGTCTGAATCGTATTCGCTTGCGGAAGTTGCGCCTCCCCATGGTGAAGTGGAAAGACTCGTCTTTCCTTTCTCCTTTCACCAAAACCCGATTTAGTAACTGCAATCTCTACTAGAACAGCCCTTTAGCTTCTTACTGTTGGATACGTTCGGCTTTTCCCAAATTTATATTTGGGCTACCTCGTTAATAGGCCTCAGGTTATTCTTGAAGAAAACAAGACGATGTCAGCGTCATGCAGTAAAAATGACTGGTATAGGCCTGCACAGACACTATTGACCGATGATTGCCACGCACTTTTATGCTGGTATCCGGATAGCCAAATGCAAATATAATCTGCATATATTTACACATGCACTGTGTTGCATCCTTCTTCGATGATGAAGTTACACTCGGCACTGGGTGGTGAATCGCGTACTTTTCCAGTTGCCGCTAATATCACCATCAAAGTCCCAGTGCGATTGATTGGCGTCGCTAAATCGGGAAGGTCCCAGGACAGCTCTTGGTGTTCGAAGGACAGCCGCTAGCAGCAACAAGGTTTTGCACGAGTCGCAGTGGTTCTCCATCCGCCTCCTTGCATTTCAACGTCTGCTCTTGCAATTGTACCGCCTCAGCGAGACTCAGGCAGGAAGAGCGCTACGCGAGAGACTTCGTTCGGAGGCGGACGGAATGCAGCGTCTTTGTGGTATTCAACACACTATAGATAGTGTTCTTGACCTGAAATTTAGTAAAAAAAAAAAATTGAACCTCAGAAGCCACCGGGGTCGTGTGAGAGTGTGGAATGTCAACATACCATCCCGCACATTCTCGCACCAAGCACATTATATCTGTGGCAGAGCTATAGAGCTAAAGGTGGTAGAACATGCACCTCGACAAAATGTATGACGTACGTCTCCAGTTGTACACCGGCGACTCCGTTGACAAAGAGAATGGAGCTAGCACATCGGCGTACGTGATGCCGATCCTGAATCTCACATGGGCTGCACGACTTGACCGCGTCGTGTCGTTTACATGCAGCACGTGAAAGTGTCGCCATTGCAGCCGCTTGGCGGAAACTGAATTCTTATCGGCCACAGCCTGTAGTTTTCTTTTCAGACAGCAAGGCTGCGCTACAACTATTACATGCGCGTGTTTCCCCTCGACAAGTGCAATCAGCGTGCATTTCACGTCGTTAAATAATTACAGAAAGTCGGATTTACCATCATGTTCGAGTGCGTACCTTCCCATGAGTAGCCGGCAACAAGGCGGCTGACAGTCTGTCGCTTAAAGCGCTGCAGTTCAAGCCAACAAGAAGGCTCCTCAGGACGCAGAAAGAAACACGAAGAAGGCCATCTTATACCACTTCCTTTCATTGAGGTCCCCACCTTATCAACCTTGTGTATTTAAAGGACTTAAGAGAACTGATGCCGCTTTTCTATATCCCCTCCGTGCAGGGTCACCGTAAACTTCGGCTCGGCGGTGCAAGACAGGACTTCGCCCATCATCGTCGTGTCTGCATTGTCAAGCTCTTGGTAACATTGAACATTACATACTAAAGTGTCCCGAATTTGAAGCAGAACGTAACATATTAATACATGAACTCAAGCGCAAGACAGAACTTACTCACGTGCAAGTGCTATTAAAGTGAAAGCCTTAGATGGCTCATGGGTCGAAAAATCCGATGTCCGGCATTATGGCACCAAAATTCATAGCGAGTCGAACCCACGACCTGTGGTGCTAATTAAGGCGACGTTAATTCGAACAAACTGCATTTCGTCTTAATTTAGGCTAAGTTAATTACGACACGGGTAATTAAGACAGAGTTAATTAAGGCGCTCGAACGCACTACCTTGGGAGAGCTCTAGAGCACGTAATATAAAGTAACCACGCATTCGAATGAAAATGTCAAGCAACGTAATGAATGTCTCGTGAGCGCGCAGGCTTTCGCCTTCATCCTCTATAGCGTATGCTAAAGTGACTGTCTACTATTTTGTTCCCGCGAAGACATTGAATATTTAGGAAGGAGGTGCTTCGGTTCCTCCTAAGGTTCCTCCGTGATGCAGGGTTGGCAAGCGAATGGTGAGCCGTGAAGGTCGTTGTGGTTCGGAAAACGCGCAACCCAAATCGCTAAGTCCGTTTCTGTTGACGGACGCCGAAAAACTAGGGAAGGTTAGTCATATACAGCTTTCACTCTAAGACAAGCTTACACGGAGCCCACCCGCTCCGTGTCACTCAGTGTGATTATCATTGCGTGACGTACGTGCACCGGACAGATTCTCGATGGGGCCCGGCATAAAACAATATTGTGTTTAAAGAAGAAGAACTTTCTACAGAGGTGTCGGATACACAAATAATGCTGAGTTCACTATATGGTTAGACAGAAACAAACAAGCAATGCCTCGCTGTGGTGACAGGCAAGGAAGGCTGCACCCGTCAAAGAGGCTTCAACAGCATTGCCTGCTTGTATATGCACGTTTAGTGCTAGGGAAGCACACAACGTCACAAATTCTAACGCACGGTCACATGGTACACCTTCTTCACATTCACGTTTGGCAGGCGCCGCCATGTCGAGGGCCTCGGGGGAAGATTGAAGAGAACAGAGGCAACGCCTCTGTCATTATCTTTCGTCACTTTACGGCCGCGTTGATTGCCATCTCTCACGAACCTAGCCCCGAATGCACGCGCACTCCGTTGTTTCTCTCTCTCTATCTCTCTCTAGGAAGTAGCAGGAAAACAACCCAAGCACTTAATCGCAGCCAAAGCGACGGGTTACCCTGACGCCATTCGCAGCAACGGCTGCTCCGATTGGTTACCGCCCACCAGCTACGACTCCTTCGAGTGGTGTGCGTTTCTGAAGACCGCTCTTGCACTGGCGGCCGGCGCCCGGTTCTCCAAAAGCGCTGCTACTACCTTGTGTGAGCCGGCAGCCAGGTTAACCCGCTTGTTCCGCCGATTTCCTGAATGAGAGAGCAGCACGCTCGTGTAAGTCCAGCCAAAATGGGGTTGGGGGGGGGGGGGGAGGGAGGATAGACGACAGGCAGCTCGGCGCGGAGGGAGCTCCCCCGAGAGCTGCGGGTCGGGGGCAGGGAGCATATACAAGAACACTATAGCTCGCCGGTTGCGAAGGTTGCGATGGTCGTCGATGCAGCAGAAGCAACAGCGGAGCCTCTGATGCTCTCCGGCGTATTTTTAGCTACCCCCCTTTCCCTCCCTCCACCCCATCTATACTTGCTTCTCACCCTCCCGTATCGAGGCGGACCGGCGGAGTGGCTAGGTGGGGGCCGCCGCGATCCAAGACTGCCAGCGCCGCAACGAAGTACTGCAAAGAAGTAAAAAATGTAAACGGACAGACCTGCCAGGGAGAACGGGAGGGAGGAAATGAAACGGTGTTAACAGCGCAAAGTGGCGGCGGGTGGTACCCAGGCGCGCGCCGCACCATGAGTCTATGCGCTCGCGAACTATTCGAAGAGCGCACTCCGCGATGTGTGCGCGGGGTGGCGAATACCTGCGCGGATGCCAGTCGTGTAGAGCAGGGGTGCCTGTGCTGCGGAGACAAAAGAGAACAAAACGGAAGAGCCTCTCTGTCGAATGCTTCTTAATGTCGTACTGAATACGTTACAACACGTGGGTATCTTTATAAACTCAGCAAAATCGACAGTAAAGGCGAGTTGACCAGTCGCCTTAATGTATGAAGCAGCGTATGAAAACACGACTCAAAGAGGACTAATGAACGTTGAAAACAACCGCCGCTGTTTCACGGTTCATGTCGCTACACACTGGAAGGTTCCCTCTTAGGTATATGAATTCAAACGCAGTAGTCTGGGTGGGGACAGCTACTGAAATGCATTCCTCGAGTCTTACTCTATGACCTACTATTTGGCGAAGCCACTGACTTGGTCACTGGTCATCACAATAAGAACATGCTTGAGTGAGTGACATTATAAACGTGCTCAGTCTTCAGTCAACATGACTACTTCAATGGCGGCGCTGTCGCGCTTTACTCCCGTTTATCGAGCCAGCGTTCGTTTATATCCAGCAAAAGCAGCCACGCCAATTACTCACCACGTGTGCGGCAGCCCTCATCGACCACCTCGATAATGGTCCTGGCACCGTGTATTTTCACTTTCTTTTATGTGGCGCGAACTTCAGTAACTGCTCTTATTTATTGCGGTTTCTGGGGCGGCGATCGAATCATTCTGCGGCGATTCAAGGAAGGTTAATCAACAGAGTTTTGAAAGAACAAGCTGGAAATGAGGCGCGCAGCGTTCGAAGCTCTCTTAAGTTAACTTATGACCACAATTTGGATGGACGCTTATTAAGTAGCAAGAGGCCGTCATAGCATATATAGCGTTGGAATACGCCCGAACGACGCACTAACTTTTGCGCAAATTTCGTACTTTATGCAGTAAAATGTGGCGTGATGTGAGGCCTCAATGGGACGTGCAATTATTACCTTCCTTGTTCTTCTTTGTTTTCTTCGTATCTACAGCTTGTCTTTACAGCAAAAGTGAGTTCATTTCACGCAAGAGCGCCTCCAATTTTCAATGTGATGGATATGTTTCCTGCGCCATACAGACAGTAAAAGAGGCGAAGAAATTGCTGGCTCTCCTGTAATCGAGAGTGGGTGTAAGTATGAAATGTCAACCGTCAATGCAGACTGGTTGGAGATGATACTAGCCGCAATCTTGAAGTGGGTGTAGTGCATGTTCGTAACGGCACTACACCCATTAACTAATAGAGTGTTTTAGTTGAGCGTATTTGCGGTCCGCTCCGCTCCGAGTTACCCCGATACGCCACAGCGGAGCGGCGGGCAATTTTCGCGATTTAAGTTATGCGTTTAGCGGAGCGGAGCGGACCTTTCGTAGCTGCAGCGCCCTCTGGCCTAATTGAGGGTAAGGCAAAAAAATAAAAGCACCAATTGATCACATTTATAAAATAAAACTTTTATTTATTTATTTATTTATTTATTTATTTATTTATTTATTTGACCATGAAGTATGTAGACGTGAGCTTGTAATACGTTGCCGGTCCATTTTATCCAGTGGAAAATAAAGCGCCGTCTTCGGTAACGCCACGTGATAGCCAGCGAGATTGCTTTCTGCATCCAATCCAATCCTTTCTGACGCCAACGCTAGCCAACGCGCTGCACAGCACGCTCCGCTCAGGAAGCTTGTAAGCGGACCGTGTTGCTCCGTTAGCCCGCTTGCGGCTAAGCCGAGGGCGCATGTGCATTCGCACTTCCGCTCCGCGTAAAATGCCAAATGAAACACTCCAATACCATAACAGCTAAGCCACCGCGGGTAGAAGCGCCTGATGGAGGCGTCGTGCATCGTGGCGCCATCTCTCGAGGCGACGCGAAACCTTCGCCGCGGAACTCGCGGACCGTTCACGTTCAACGCTCGACGCCTGAAGATGACAGTGTGTGGTGCCCTGTATCTGCTTTTTGAACGTAGCTATAGGAAATTACAAATAAAACTAGCGTACTAGAAGTTACAGCTTGAATGATATTGCGAACAAACAGGAAGAACTCGGAAGTAATATTTTTTCAAACTTGTTTGGGCAGTGACTAGCGTATGTAATGCCGTCCTATGCAAAGGGCTGGGGGCCAGAGACCGCATTTTAATTTTCTCAAGCATTGACTGGTTGCCCGGATGTTCTCGTTTGGGTTCCCGGTAATGGCTCTGTCTTTTGGCTCAAGGTCACGTTAAGGTGGCCGACAACGGGAGCTAAAAGCATTTGATGCTTAATAACACACATCTAGGAGAGCCGTAGGTCAATATCTCTGTTTCGACGAAATATCTGGATGTTTGGTTGTGTTCTTAGGAAACGCCGGTAGATGGTTGTAAAATCAACAAGCAAAGCTCGCACAGCTGTGAAAAGCCAAAAGTGGAAGGAGGAAATAAAATCGTGTTATGAATAATAGTTTGTACAGCGCTGACGTTGGCAAACGAGGAGGCGTCGGCGTATGATATCACAAGTCGATGACAGTACATATGCGGTAGAAGTATGAAAATGTTGCGTCTTTGCTATCAATACAAGATTTTTTTCCTACACATGGGGGGAAACCAGTCCGTGGCCCTGAGGAGTGACCCAACAGTTGATGAGATTTTCGCATATGCGCGCTGGTACCCTGTCCTCTTCGTCCGTGTGCCTCGATCAGAGAAGTCTTCGAGTTCCTCCTCTCCTTCTTCATTTTCCTCATTAATTTCTCTCCTCCCATTATTCGTTACCGTCTTTTTCATCGTATAGTTCTTCATCATTAGTATACTTCATTTTCATTGGTTGCATGTGTTGTGATTCGTACCAGCAAGAAAAACGAGATTGTGTAACTGAGCTTGCCGTGTGAGAAAACGGTTTCGTTTTTGTATACATGTTAGAGCAAAAGCACACCTTCCGTGGCATTGTTTGCCCACTGGTGCTAGAATTTTGCTGCTAAGGTAAACTGTGCGTACATTGCAAGTAATTTTCTTCAAGATACGGTAAAAAATAATCACTTTTTTCTTTTGGGCAACGCATGCATGGTTAGAAAGATGAGTTATGGGGTTTTACGTGCGAAATCAACGATCTGATTGAATGTCATCATCATCATCAGCCTAGTTACGCCCACTGCAGGGCAAAGGCCTCTCCCATACTTCTCCAACTACCCCGGTCATGTACTAATTGTGGCCATGTTGTCCCTGCAAACGTCTTAATGTCATCTGCCCACCTAACTTTCTGCCGCCCCCTGCTACGCTTCCCTTCTCTTGGAATCCAGTCCGTAGCTCTTAGTGACCATCGGTTATCTTCCCTCCTCATTACATGTCCGGCCCATGCCCATTTCTTTTTCTTGATTTCAACTAAGATGTCGTTTACCCGCGTTTGTTCCCTCACCCAATCTGCTCTTTTCTTATCCCTTAACGTTACACCCATCATTCTTCTTTCCATAGCTCGTTGCGTCGTTCTCAATTTCAGCAGAACCCTTTTCGTAAGCCTCCAGGTTTCTGCCCCATATGTGAGTACTGGTAACACACAGCTGTTGTACACTTTCCTTTTGAGGGATAGTGGCAACCTACTGTTCATGATTTGAGAATGCCTGCCAAACGCACCCCAACCCATTCTTATTCTTCTGGTTATTTCAGTCTCATGATCCGGATCCGTGGTCACTACCTGCCCTAAGTAGATGTATTCCCTTACCACTTCCAGTGTTTCGCTACCTATCGTAAACTGCTGTTCTCTTCCGAGACTGTCAAACAGTACTTTAGTTTTCTGCAGATTAATTTTCAGACCCACCCTTCTGCTTTGCCTCTCCAGGTCAGTGAGCATGCATTGCAATTGGTCTCCTGAGTTACTAAGCAAGGCAATATCATCAGCGAATCGCAAGTTGCTAAGGTATTCTCCATCAACTTTTATCCCCAATTCTTCCCACTCCAGGCCTCTGAATACCTCTTGTAAACATGCTGTGAATAGCATTGGAGATATCGTATCTCCCTGTCTGACGCCTTTCTTTATAGGGATTTTGTTGCTTTCTTTGTGGAGGACTACGGTGGCTGTCGAGCCGCTATAGATATCTTCCAGTATTTTTACATATGGCTCATCTACACCCTGATTCCGTAGTGCCTCCATGACTGCTGAGGTTTCGACTGAATCAAACGCTTTCTCGTAATCAACGAAAGCTATATGTAAGGGTTGGTTATATTCTGCACATTTCTCTATCACTTGATTGATAGTGTGAATATGGTCTATTGTTGAGTAGCCTTTACGGAATCCTGCCTGGTCCTTTGGTTGACAGAAGTCTAAGGTGTTCCTGATTCTATTTGCGATTACCTTAGTAAATACTTTGTAGGCAACGGACAGTAAGCTGATCGGTCTATAATTTTTCAAGTCTTTGGCGTCCCCTTTCTTATGGGTTAGGATTATGTTAGCGTTCTTCCAAGATTCCGGTACGCTCGAGGTTATGAGGCATTGCGTATACAGGGTGGCCAGTTTCTCTAGAACAATCTGACCACCATCCTTCAACAAATCTGCTGTTACCTGATCCTCCCCAGCTGCCTTCCCCCTTTGCATAGCTCCTAAGGCTTTCTTTACTTCTTCTGGCGTTACCTGTGGGATTTCGAATTCCTCTAGGCTATTCTCTCTTCCACTATCGTCGTGGGTGCCACTGGTACTGTATAAATCTCTATAGAACTCCTCAGCCACTTGAACTATCTCGTCCATATTAGTAACGATATTGCCGGCTTTGTCTCTTAACGCACACATCTGATTCTTGCCTATTCCTAGTTTCTTCTTCACTGTTTTTAGGCTTCCTCCGTTCCTGAGAGCCTGTTCAATTCTATCCATATTATAGTTCCTGATGTCCGCTGTCTTACGCTTGTTGATTAACTTAGAAAGTTCTGCCAGTTCTATTCTAGCTGTAGGATTAGAGGCTTTCATACATTGGCGTTTCTTGATCAGATCTTTCGTCTCCTGCGATAGCTTACTGGTTTCCTGTCTAACGGCGTTACCACCGACTTCTATTGCGCACTCCTTGATGATGCCCATGAGATTGTCGTTCATTGCTTCAACACTAAGGTCCTCTTCCTGAGTTAAAGCCGAATACCTGTTCTGTAGTTTGATCCGGAATTCCTCTAGTTTCCCTCTTACCGCTAACTCATTGATTGGCTTCTTGTGCACCAGTTTCTTTCGTTCCCTCCTCAAGTCTAGGCTAATTCGAGTTCTTACCATCCTGTGGTCACTGCAGCGTACCTTGCCGAGCACGTCTACATCTTGAATGATGCCAGGGTTCGCGCAGAGTATGAAGTCGATTTCATTTCTAGTCTCACCATTCGGGCTCCTCCACGTCCACTTTCGGCTAACCCGCTTGCGGAAAAAGGTATTCATTATACGCATATTATTCTGTTCTGCAAACTCTACTAATAATTCTCCTCTGCTATTCCTAGAGCCTATGCCATATTCCCCCACTGACTTGTCTCCAGCCTGCTTCTTGCCTACCCTGGCATTGAAGTCGCCCATCAGTATAGTGTATTTTGTTTTGACTTTACCCATCGCCGATTCTACGTCTTCATAAAAGCTTTCGACTTCTTGGTCATCATGACTAGATGTAGGAGCGTAGACCTGTACAACCTTCATTTTGTACCTCTTATTAAGTTTCACAACAAGACATGCCACCCTCTCGTTAATGCTATAGAATTCCTGTATGTTACCAGCTATTTCCTTATTAATCAGGAATCCGACTCCTAGTTCTCGTCTCTCCGCTAAGCCCCGGTAACACAGTACATGCCCGCTTTTTAGCACTGTATATGCTTCTTTTGTCCTCCTAACCTCACTGAGCCCTATTATATCCCATTTACTACCCTCTATTTCCTCCAATAACACTGCTAGACTCGCCTCACTAGATAGCGTTCTAACGTTAAACGTTGCCAGGTTCAGATTCCAATGGCGGCCTGTCCGGAGCCAGGTATTCTTAGCACCCTCTGCAGCGTCACAGATCTGACCGCCGCCGTGGTCAGTTGCTTCGCGGCTGCTGGGGACTGAGGGCCGGGGTTCGATTGTTGTATTCATATAGGAGGTTGTGGCCAAGTACTGCACCAGGGTGGCCAATCCTGCTCTGGTGAGAGAGTGCGTTACCGGTTCTGGTCACCGGGATCAGGCCGCACTCCAGGCCTGTTTGTGCAATTTCCTCAACACACGGTTTTGTTTTTTTTGTGTATTTTCCGGTGGAGAATAGCGCGGCACCGGGATTTGAATCACGGTCCTCTTGCACTGGAGACGGATACTCTACCGTCCCCGTAGGAGTTAAATTAAAAATTAATTTATGGGGTTTTACGTGACAAAACCACTTTCTGATTATGCACGCCGTAGTGGAGGACTCCGAAAATTGCGACCACCTGGGGTTCTTTAACGTGCACCTAATTCTAAGTACACGGGTGTTTTCGCATTTCGCCCCCATCGAAATACGGCCGCCGTGGTCGGGGTCCGATCCCGCGACCTCGTGCTCAGCAGTCTAACACCATAACCACTGAGCAACCACGGCGGGTCCCGCAGGAGTTGTACGCCTCATTTAACCTACAGTGGTGCCCTACTTGGTCAGTCAAGGTGGACCAATCTGAGCTCGGTTATACCGCATGGATGGCACTCGGCTAGAGAACCTGGTATTTATGACCTGCACATGTGAGTGTGAGGCCATACATATTTGAAGATATATATATATATATATATATATTTTCTTTTTTTAGGAGGGTTCCCGTACAGTGATAAAATAAAGGAAAAGACATTAAAAGAAGGAAAAAAAAAGAAAGAAAACGGGGCGGAAAAAAAAAAAAGGAACATAACAGGTGATTTGAACTCGTGACCCTTCGATGTTGCCCGGAAAGATAGCTCAGTCGGTTGGTTCGTCAGGCCCCAGGCTACTTTCAAGCGCCACAGCTCCTCCTCCGAGCCTCACACTTACGTGGAAAGAGACTCATGTTGTCCGCGATAGTCGATAGTCGGGGAAACGCGCTTTCCGATCGCTCAAGGTTGCGCGGACAAAGCATAGCTCTAGCGTCTAGGAAAAGCTTAACCAGGTGCGATGGCGGCACGCATAGCGTGGGAAGCTAGCCGCCAGAATAACTATACCAAGGACTGCTGCTGATGAGGGCGAAATACCTTCGTGTAATTATAATAACCCTAATAGGACTACTTTCGAAAAAAAAAAAAGGAAACGGCCCAGAGGGCTATACTACGAGAGCTATGACTGATAGTTTTCTATATATATATATATATATATATATATATATATATATATATATATATATTCATCTCATCTATGGGATCGCATTCGCGCGCTGTTTCTTTGTCTCTGCGTGTAGTGCAGTTAAGAGAGCCAGTTTAAGGGCGGAGAAGAAGAAAGAAGAGAAAAGCAAAAACTGCAGCGCCGTGGTTTTAAAGCGTACCCGTGGTAGAGAAACGGAATGCGATATAAGCGTGCGTAGCCATGATACGCACACGACAAACTGCCTTAAAATATTTAGACTTGAGGGAAAGCTTCGGTAACAAACGATAGCACAGCAATCAGCACTCGAATATAATTATAACCCTAATACTAATTGTAAATATTCATCTCATCTATGGGATCTAATGCACGCGCTGTTGCTTTGTCTCTGCGTGTAGTAGTTGAGAGAGCAAGTTTAAGGGCGGAGAAGAAGAAAGAAGAGAAAAGCAAAAACTGCAGCGCCGTGGTTTTAAAGCGCACCCGTGGTAGAGAAACGGAATGCGATATAAGCGTGCGTAGCCATGATACGCACACGACAAACTGCCTTAAAATATTTAGACTTGAGGGAAAGCTTCGTTAGCAAACGATAGCACGGCAATCAGCACTCGAATATAATTATAACCCTAATACTAATTGTAAATATTCATCTCATCTATGGGATCTAATGCGCGCGCTGTTGCTTTGTCTCTGCGTGTAGTAGTTGAGAGAGCCAGTTTAAGGGCGGAGAAGAAGAAAGAAGAGAAAAGCAAAAACTGCAGCGCCGTGGTTTTAAAGCGCACCCGTGGTAGAGAAACGGAATGCGATATAAGCGTGCGTAGCCATGATACGCACACGACAAACTGCCTTAAAATATTTAGACTTGAGGGAAAGCTTCGGTAACAAACGATAGCACAGCAATCAGCACTCGAATATAATTATAACCCTAATACTAATTGTAAATATTCATCTCATCTATGGGATCTAATGCACGCGCTGTTGCTTTGTCTCTGCGTGTAGTAGTTGAGAGAGCAAGTTTAAGGGCGGAGAAGAAGAAAGAAGAGAAAAGCAAAAACTGCAGCGCCGTGGTTTTAAAGCGCACCCGTGGTAGAGAAACGGAATGCGATATAAGCGTGCGTAGCCATGATACGCACACGACAAACTGCCTTAAAATATTTAGACTTGAGGGAAAGCTTCGTTAGCAAACGATAGCACGGCAATCAGCACTCGAATATAATTATAACCCTAATACTAATTGTAAATATTCATCTCATCTATGGGATCTAATGCGCGCGCTGTTGCTTTGTCTCTGCGTGTAGTAGTTGAGAGAGCCAGTTTAAGGGCGGAGAAGAAGAAAGAAGAGAAAAGCAAAAACTGCAGCGCCGTGGTTTTAAAGCGCACCCGTGGTAGAGAAACGGAATGCGATATAAGCGTGCGTAGCCATGATACGCACACGACAAACTGCCTTAAAATATTTAGACTTGAGGGAAAGCTTCGTTAGCAAACGATAGCACGGCAATCAGCACTCGAATATAATTATAACCCTAATACTAATTGTAAATATTCATCTCATCTATGGGATCTAATGCGCGCGCTGTTGCTTTGTCTCTGCGTGTAGTAGTTGAGAGAGCCAGTTTAAGGGCGGAGAAGAAGAAAGAAGAGAAAAGCAAAAACTGCAGCGCCGTGGTTTTAAAGCGCACCCGTGGTAGAGAAACGGAATGCGATATAAGCGTGCGTAGCCATGATACGCACACGACAAACTGCCTTAAAATATTTAGACTTGAGGGAAAGCTTCGGTAACAAACGATAGCACAGCAATCAGCACTCGAATATAATTATAACCCTAATACTAATTGTAAATATTCATCTCATCTATGGGATCTAATGCACGCGCTGTTGCTTTGTCTCTGCGTGTAGTAGTTGAGAGAGCAAGTTTAAGGGCGGAGAAGAAGAAAGAAGAGAAAAGCAAAAACTGCAGCGCCGTGGTTTTAAAGCGCACCCGTGGTAGAGAAACGGAATGCGATATAAGCGTGCGTAGCCATGATACGCACACGACAAACTGCCTTAAAATATTTAGACTTGAGGGAAAGCTTCGTTAGCAAACGATAGCACGGCAATCAGCACTCGAATATAATTATAACCCTAATACTAATTGTAAATATTCATCTCATCTATGGGATCTAATGCGCGCGCTGTTGCTTTGTCTCTGCGTGTAGTAGTTGAGAGAGCCAGTTTAAGGGCGGAGAAGAAGAAAGAAGAGAAAAGCAAAAACTGCAGCGCCGTGGTTTTAAAGCGCACCCGTGGTAGAGAAACGGAATGCGATATAAGCGTGCGTAGCCATGATACGCACACGACAAACTGCCTTAAAATATTTAGACTTGAGGGAAAGCTTCGTTAGCAAACGATAGCACGGCAATCAGCACTCGAATATAATTATAACCCTAATACTAATTGTAAATATTCATCTCATCTATGGGATCTAATGCGCGCGCTGTTGCTTTGTCTCTGCGTGTAGTAGTTGAGAGAGCCAGTTTAAGGGCGGAGAAGAAGAAAGAAGAGAAAAGCAAAAACTGCAGCGCCGTGGTTTTAAAGCGCACCCGTGGTAGAGAAACGGAATGCGATATAAGCGTGCGTAGCCATGATACGCACACGACAAACTGCCTTAAAATATTTAGACTTGAGGGAAAGCTTCGTTAGCAAACGATAGCACGGCAATCAGCACTTGAATATAATTATAACCCTAATACTAATTGTAAATATTCATCTCATCTATGGGATCTAATGCGCGCGCTGTTGCTTTGTCTCTGCGTGTAGTAGTTGAGAGAGCCAGTTTAAGGGCGGAGAAGAAGAAAGAAGAGAAAAGCAAAAACTGCAGCGCCGTGGTTTTAAAGCGCACCCGTGGTAGAGAAACGGAATGCGATATAAGCGTGCGTAGCCATGATACGCACACGACAAACTGCCTTAAAATATTTAGACTTGAGGGAAAGCTTCGTTAGCAAACGATAGCACGGCAATCAGCACTCGAATATAATTATAACCCTAATACTAATTGTAAATATTCATCTCATCTATGGGATCTAATGCGCGCGCTGTTGCTTTGTCTCTGCGTGTAGTAGTTGAGAGAGCCAGTTTAAGGGCGGAGTAGTTGGAAGGCATACTTTCTAGGAAAAATGGCCGCTCATAGACTTGAGGGAAAGCTTCGTTAACAAACTATAACACGGCAATCAGCACTCGAATACGACGAGAGAAATTACTGAGACGTGGAAAATTCTCTTGAAAAAAAATCTGGTTTGCTAGACAAATGCTTGTATGTATTGAACCTCTTAAAAGATGAGGGGTGAAATATGCGCTCACCGAGAGGGCACCTTCAGCACGAGACATCCACAAGGCACCTTACAGAGATGTGGAGAGCTTCGCGGCCGGAACGAAGCCTCCCTTCTCCGCCGGCCAAGAGGGGGAAACGCGCTTTCCGATCGCTCAAGGTTGCGCGGACAAAGCATAGCTCTAGCGTCTAGGAAAAGCTTAACCAGGTGCGATGGCGGCACGCATAGCGTGGGAAGCTAGCCGCCAGAATAACTATACCAAGGACTGCTGCTGATGAGGGCGAAATACCTTCGTGTAATTATAATAACCCTAATAGGACTACTTTCGAAAAAAAAAAGGAAACGGCCCAGAGGGCTATACTACGAGAGCTATGACTGATAGTTTTCTATATATATATATATATATATATATATATATATATATATATATATATATATATATATATTCATCTCATCTATGGGATCGCATTCGCGCGCTGTTTCTTTGTCTCTGCGTGTAGTGCAGTTAAGAGAGCCAGTTTAAGGGCGGAGAAGAAGAAAGAAGAGAAAAGCAAAAACTGCAGCGCCGTGGTTTTAAAGCGCACCCGTGGTAGAGAAACGGAATGCGATATAAGCGTGCGTAGCCATGATACGCACACGACAAACTGCCTTAAAATATTTAGACTTGAGGGAAAGCTTCGGTAACAAACGATAGCACAGCAATCAGCACTCGAATATAATTATAACCCTAATACTAATTGTAAATATTCATCTCATCTATGGGATCTAATGCGCGCGCTGTTGCTTTGTCTCTGCGTGTAGTAGTTGAGAGAGCCAGTTTAAGGGCGGAGAAGAAGAAAGAAGAGAAAAGCAAAAACTGCAGCGCCGTGGTTTTAAAGCGCACCCGTGGTAGAGAAACGGAATGCGATATAAGCGTGCGTAGCCATGATACGCACACGACAAACTGCCTTAAAATATTTAGACTTGAGGGAAAGCTTCGTTAGCAAACGATAGCACGGCAATCAGCACTCGAATATAATTATAACCCTAATACTAATTGTAAATATTCATCTCATCTATGGGATCTAATGCGCGCGCTGTTGCTTTGTCTCTGCGTGTAGTAGTTGAGAGAGCCAGTTTAAGGGCGGAGAAGAAGAAAGAAGAGAAAAGCAAAAACTGCAGCGCCGTGGTTTTAAAACGCACCCGTGGTAGAGAAACGGAATGCGATATAAGCGTGCGTAGCCATGATACGCACACGACAAACTGCCTTAAAATATTTAGACTTGAGGGAAAGCTTCGTTAGCAAACGATAGCACGGCAATCAGCACTCGAATATAATTATAACCCTAATACTAATTGTAAATATTCATCTCATCTATGGGATCTAATGCGCGCGCTGTTGCTTTGTCTCTGCGTGTAGTAGTTGAGAGAGCCAGTTTAAGGGCGGAGTAGTTGGAAGGCATACTTTCTAGGAAAAATGGCCGCTCAAGGAGAAGAGCGAACTCGAGCGGCTTTAGAGGCTAGGAAAACTGCCTTAAAATATTTAAACTTGAGGGAAAGCTTCGTTAACAAACTATAACACGGCAATCAGCACTCGAATACGACGAGAGAAATTACTGAGACGTGGAAAATTCCCTTGAAAAAAATCTGGTTTGCTAGACAAATGCTTGTATGTATTGAACCTCTTAAAAGATGAGGGGTGAAATATGCGCTCACCGAGAGGGCACCTTCAGCACGAGACATCCACAAGGCACCTTACAGAGATGTGGAGAGCTTCGCGGCCGGAACGAAGCCTCCCTTCTCCGCCGGCCAAGAGGGGGAAACGCGCTTTCCGATCGCTCAAGGTTGCGCGGACAAAGCATAGCTCTAGCGTCTAGGAAAAGCTTAACCAGGTGCGATGGCGGCACGCATAGCGTGGGAAGCTAGCCGCCAGAATAACTATACCAAGGACTGCTGCTGATGAGGGCGAAATACCTTCGTGTAATTATAATAACCCTAATAGGACTACTTTCGAAAAAAAAAAAAAAGGAAACGGCCCAGAGGGCTATACTACGAGAGCTATGACTGATAGTTTTCTATATATATATATATATATATATATATATATATATATATATATATATATATATATATATATATATATTCATCTCATCTATGGGATCGCATTCGCGCGCTGTTTCTTTGTCTCTGCGTGTAGTGCAGTTAAGAGAGCCAGTTCAAGGGCGGAGAAGAAGAAAGAAGAGAAAAGCAAAAACTGCAGCGCCGTGGTTTAAAGCGTACCCGTGGTAGAGAAACGGAATGCGATATAAGCGTGCGTAGCCATGATACGCACACGACAAACTGCCTTCAAATATTTAGACTTGAGGGAAAGCTTCGGTAACAAACGATAGCACAGCAATCAGCACTCGAATATAATTATAACCCTAATACTAATTGTAAATATTCATCTCATCTATGGGATCTAATGCACGCGCTGTTGCTTTGTCTCTGCGTGTAGTAGTTGAGAGAGCCAGTTTAAGGGCGGAGAAGAAGAAAGAAGAGAAAAGCAAAAACTGCAGCGCCGTGGTTTTAAAGCGCACCCGTGGTAGAGAAACGGAATGCGATATAAGCGTGCGTAGCCATGATACGCACACGACAAACTGCCTTAAAATATTTAGACTTGAGGGAAAGCTTCGTTAGCAAACGATAGCACGGCAATCAGCACTCGAATATAATTATAACCCTAATACTGATTGTAAATATTCATCTCATCTATGGGATCTAATGCGCGCGCTGTTGCTTTGTCTCTGCGTGTAGTAGTTGAGAGAGCCAGTTTAAGGGCGGAGAAGAAGAAAGAAGAGAAAAGCAAAAACTGCAGCGCCGTGGTTTTAAAGCGCACCCGTGGTAGAGAAACGGAATGCGATATAAGCGTGCGTAGCCATGATACGCACACGACAAACTGCCTTAAAATATTTAGACTTGAGGGAAAGCTTCGTTAGCAAACGATAGCACGGCAATCAGCACTCGAATATAATTATAACCCTAATACTAATTGTAAATATTCATCTCATCTATGGGATCTAATGCGCGCGCTGTTGCTTTGTCTCTGCGTGTAGTAGTTGAGAGAGCCAGTTTAAGGGCGGAGTAGTTGGAAGGCATACTTTCTAGGAAAAATGGCCGCTCAAGGAGAAGAGCGAACTCGAGCGGCTTTAGAGGCTAGGAAAACTGCCTTAAAATATTTAGACTTGAGGGAAAGCTTCGTTAACAAACTATAACACGGCAATCAGCACTCGAATACGACGAGAGAAATTACTGAGACGTGGAAAATTCCCTTGAAAAAAAATCTGGTTTGCTAGACAAATGCTTGTATGTATTGAACCTCTTAAAAGATGAGGGGTGAAATATGCGCTCACCGAGAGGGCACCTTCAGCACGAGACATCCACAAGGCACCTTACAGAGATGTGGAGAGCTTCGCGGCCGGAACGAAGCCTCCCTTCTCCGCCGGCCAAGAGGGGGAAACGCGCTTTCCGATCGCTCAAGGTTGCGCGGACAAAGCATAGCTCTAGCGTCTAGGAAAAGCTTAACCAGGTGCGATGGCGGCACGCATAGCGTGGGAAGCTAGCCGCCAGAATAACTATACCAAGGACTGCTGCTGATGAGGGCGAAATACCTTCGTGTAATTATAATAACCCTAATAGGACTACTTTCGAAAAAAAAAAAAAAGGAAACGGCCCAGAGGGCTATACTACGAGAGCTATGACTGATAGTTTTCTATATATATATATATATATATATATATATATATATATATATATATATTCATCTCATCTATGGGATCGCATTCGCGCGCTGTTTCTTTGTCTCTGCGTGTAGTGCAGTTAAGAGAGCCAGTTTAAGGGCGGAGAAGAAGAAAGAAGAGAAAAGCAAAAACTGCAGCGCCGTGGTTTTAAAGCGTACCCGGGGTAGAGAAACGGAATGCGATATAAGCGTACGTAGCCATGATACGCACACGACAAACTGCCTTAAAATATTTAGACTTGAGGGAAAGCTTCGGTAACAAACGATAGCACAGCAATCAGCACTCGAATATAATTATAACCCTCATACTAATTGTAAATATTCATCTCATCTATGGGATCTAATGCACGCGCTGTTGCTTTGTCTCTGCGTGTAGTAGTTGAGAGAGCCAGTTTAAGGGCGGAGAAGAAGAAAGAAGAGAAAAGCAAAAACTGCAGCGCCGTGGTTTTAAAGCGCACCCGTGGTAGAGAAACGGAATGCGATATAAGCGTGCGTAGCCATGATACGCACACGACAAACTGCCTTAAAATATTTAGACTTGAGGGAAAGCTTCGTTAGCAAACGATAGCACGGCAATCAGCACTCGAATATAATTATAACCCTAATACTAATTGTAAATATTCATCTCATCTATGGGATCTAATGCGCGCGCTGTTGCTTTGTCTCTGCGTGTAGTAGTTGAGAGAGCCAGTTTAAGGGCGGAGTAGTTGGAAGGCATACTTTCTAGGAAAAATGGCCGCTCAAGGAGAAGAGCGAACTCGAGCGGCTTTAGAGGCTAGGAAAACTGCCTTAAAATATTTAGACTTGAGGGAAAGCTTCGTTAACAAACTATAACACGGCAATCAGCACTCGAATACGACGAGAGAAATTACTGAGACGTGGAAAATTCCCTTGAAAAAAAATCTGGTTTGCTAGACAAATGCTTGTATGTATTGAACCTCTTAAAAGATGAGGGGTGAAATATGCGCTCACCGAGAGGGCACCTTCAGCACGAGACATCCACAAGGCACCTTACAGAGATTGAATGTGCACTCACCTAAATCTAAGTACACGGGTGTTTCCGCATTTCGCTCACATCGAAATGCGGCCGCCGTGATCAGGATTCGATCCCACGACCTCGTGCTTAGCTGCCTATGACCATAGCCACTAAGCAATCACGGCGGGCGGGCTATGCATGGTGGTGCTTAAACTGTGTAACAGAGAGTGCTGTGTCACTCACTCTCTATCATTATGTGGTCACTGCGTTGCGTATACTGCTACCATTTGATGACTCACACGCATCGCTCTCCGACGTCTGCGTTTGAGCCGTATACGTACTGGCGACTCTCGCAACGTCTACTGTCGGTCCTTTTTCCCGGGACCGCTTTTCAGCTGTTTTTATGCAGCAGTCACAAGTTATCGCTCGCCGCAAGACGCGCCTGCATGCATCGAAACTATCTCGAATGTTGTCGAGGATTCTATCTATTGCCTATGTTGTCGCCGAACCTTCTGTAATCAGACTGCATCTGCGATGCGAATACTGGTGTAAATTCTAGACTGTGCGTCAGCACCAGCGAATACGCTGGAACATATACGACGAGTCGTCTGAATAGCCGACACGTTTTACGAGTCAGTACATCAGATTTCGACGATCGACGACTGTGCTCGCCGCTATCATTGTGCTTTTAGTGTCACGTGCTTTTTCTGGGCACGAGTTGGCCCAAAAGTTATTTTTCGTTGTTCCCAGTTTTGCTACTGTCTTGTTCTTGGCCCTCGCTACAATGTGTCAATATAAGACCTCATTCGCACAGCCGTCAAACGTTACGTCGCGTCACCGTCTCGTCAAAAAACGTGCAGCAGGCGCGACGGGGCTGTGTACGAAAAGGCGACGGCGGTGGTGACGTCGACAGTAGCATACTTCTGTTATCGTGCAGGTACCTGTGAGGCCTCACTAACTCGATTAACAAGTCGGCGTTGTCCATGTCGCACATTTAAGCACCACCGAAACGCACAGCTCAGTATTCGATGTGCCACACGTGGAACGCACATATAAACAAAGCAGCAGCCGCTGCTGTTTGCACCTTCAGCTTTGTAAAATGACTGTGTTTAGCGACGGCTTCTTAATTTCTGATTGGTCCGTTTCGTAGGGCCGGGGCTCCGTGATCGTACTGTCTATGGAAACGCAGAACACCGCTCTACGCCGCCGGCGACCCGTTTTTGTGGAGGAAACGACTCGGATACCCTCTCTCCTGACGAAAACCGCGGTGCCGGGACGGTGACGAGACCGAACGTTTAACGGCGGTATGAATGAGGCCTAAGTCGCTGTGATCAGCCACGTCAACGTGCCTTGATGTCGTTCTTGAGTCTGGCTCAACGTCTCTAGTCTAACTGCACTCGCTCCAGCGTCTTCATACACGTTGCATCACTTGCCTATGCAGACTACTCGCTAAATATGGCACAACAGCTTTAAGCGAGCTTTCCGATGCTGCCTTCCTTGACGTTATCTTGTTTAACCTCTACGTCATCACTGGATCAGGATTTTAGGGACTCTGCAGCGCTTTGTTTAAGGTTACGATTATTTTTTTCGCCCCAGATCTACTCCCTGTTGAAAAGAGAAAAGGGACATATGGAAATTAAAGCACGCTGACTTGTCGCCCGCTGTAACCTCGAAATACAGGAGAAGAGCTGCCCTTAACGCTATCCTCCCAGTACGTCATCTTACTCTCCCCATGACGCCACGCTGTAAACGGCCAATAGCAGTGGCCAAGCGGTGTCACGTCGATGAAATGGACGTGCCTTCGTTGCAAATAGCTTGCTCAAGTCGTTCACAGAGTTGTTACCGCGGTTACAGCACATTTAGTGTAATCCCATCGTATGTAGGGAGACTTCTTTATCCGTATCCGAGACGTTTTACGTTGCCCGCATTCTATATCATTTATCAGCGCGCCTCAACACCTATACAGATTATTACAGCTGCTGAAGAAAACGAACTTGTGCCGACAATAGCCCATTGCCTGAAGAAAACATCGCGTACTACTTGACGTAATAGTTCTGCGGAAACCCGCAAGGTGGAGGGAACTGCGCGGCTTTTGTTTCGAGGAACCCGTACGGGTTTCCTCTGTAGCAATTGCTATCGTTGGGTGGATGTCTCATTTTCCCTTTATTAATTAACTTCCCTCCACTTTGCGGGTTTCCGCAGAACTATTACGTCAATTCTTGCCTTTGCTTCGAGTTGCCGATAAATTCGACTTCGCCCTGCCATCTGCTAGCCGCCTGGTTAGCTCAGATGGTAGACCGGCTGCCCCGGAAAGGCGGTGGTCCCGTGTTCGAGTCCCGAACCAGGACGAATTTTTCCTCAACTGCGCGGCTTTTCTTTCGAGGAACCCATTTGGGTTTCCTTTGTAGCAATTGCTACGATTGGGTGGATGTCTCATTTTCCCTTTATTAATCGCATACTACATGTCAGCACCCCGACATTCCTGATGATGATGATGATGAAGAGCATGAGCACCTTCGCGCTATCCGAAGACGTGCGGAGCGAAAAATACTGCGTAGTAAAGATCTTGAAGATCTGCGTGCTTCTCGATGAGCACAGCGTCGAATAAGACGCTATTTCACGAAATTGTGTCGACAACGGTGGAGAGATTTCTGCGCGACGCTGGATGTACGTAAACCCGTGGCTATTATCTGGCGTGTCATCAGACGATTGCGGATGCCAGCCCAGCAATTATACCCTTTCATCGCGCTCTCATTACGCGAAGGACTAACCGTGAAACAAACTGCAGAAGAATACTGTAGGCTTATTTCAGTATCTGGGCCTCCCGGTACATGCAGCGTGTCTCCGGCTGACAGAAAACCTCCGCGAACGTCTATGGATGCAATGGACCTCCCTTTCACCATGGAAGAACTTTCTCCCAGCCTCGACGAAGTCGGCTATCAAGCTATAGCGCACCTTTCCCGCCACTGCCGTCTCCGACTGCTGTAAATGTAGAGTACTTTGTGGACAAGTGGTACAGTGCCTGCAGAATGGAAACTCGCTAATATTGTACCTGTCATCAAACCTGGGAAACAGCCGACCAGCTACGCATCTTTCCGACCTATCGCTCTGCTCAGCTGCGTTGGGAAACTAATGGAAAAAATTATTCATAAGCGAATGACATGGTTTCTTGAAACGCGAGGCATCTATCCCAAACAAATGAATGGCTTTCGATAGAACAGAGTAGTATTGGACAATATAATATCCCTGATTTCCTCCGTAGAAGGGCATCTAACTACTGGACATATTCCAGTCGTCATGTTCTTTGACATCAAAGCCGTCTTCGATTCCGTTTTACATCACTCATTTCTTGAGGCCCTTGCAGCTGGCCTTGGAGGACGCCTTTATACATGGCTATCCAACTACCTCGAAGGACGGCAGGTTTGTATGGTAACTCCAGAAGGTCTGACATCTTGCTATGTCGTTGAAAAAGGAGTTCCACAAGGGGCAGTCCTTAGCCCTTTACTATTCAACAACCTTCTCGTTCACTTGAAAAAGAGTCAACCAATTGGGGCACGTATCGCGCTGTACGCTGATGACATCTGTATATGGAGTGCGTCACGATCTCGTCGAGTAACTCAGCAGCGACTACAGCGAGCGCTTTTCATCATGTCATCGTATCTCACATCGCGGGGGCTACATCTATCGCCAGAGAAAAGCGTTGCTATGGCCTTTACTCGCAAGCGCATGGATGGCTACCCACTGAGCACGTTAAAAAAAACCAGGTGGTCGAAATTTCCGCAGTGGTCATTTGGCACGTAAAACCCCACAATTTAATTTTTTGCCCACTGATACTTGGTGGTCGAGCCTTTCCCTACATACGGACACATCGCTTTCTCGGTGTGTTGATCGATCGTAACCTCTCCTGGACAACGGAAGTGAAAATGTTACTGGGGAGAATCTCCGGTGCATCCCAAATTATTAGTTTTCTTGCTTGACCCCGGTAGTGTAGTGATTGCCGGTCGATGGTGATGCTTCATGCATAATGCTTATGTCGATGACCTCCTGCGCTATAGCCTTCCTATCCTGCAGCGACGATCCCCAACTAATAAGGAAAGCTTTGAAGTGGCACGTAATACTAGCCTGCGTATTTGTCTCGATCTGGCCTTCCGGTCCCGACGTGGGAGCGGCTCGCTTAGTGGGTACTTATCGCTCATTTAGGCCAGTGCTGTCTTTAAAATAGCGGCTTGAGGCATGTTCTTCTTGGACTATTCCAGGGATATACTTTCGAATGTGTAGAAGAGATAGCATCCACGGAGGGAGCTGCAGTGTAGTGGCATGATCTGTGGTGTCTGTTTAGGGATAGTGAGTCGAATGTCACCAAATAAAGTTTTCCATCCATCGATCCATCCATCCATCCATCCATCCACCCACCCACCTACCCACCAGTCCATCCATCCCTCCGTCCGTCCGAAGGTGTCTTGTTTAGGAACAGCAGCCGAGGCCCACTGTTTGTCTTGACCTGCTACGAATTCAGGAAACCACCCGCATACATATAAGGCACGTAGTCCAAAACAAGAATCATTTCTTGAGAAATATCAAAATGCAAAACAATTCTGGATTCGGGCAAGCTGTTGGCGACATTTGACTCACTATCCCTAGACACCACAGATGATGCCACTACACTGCAGCCCCCTCCGTGGATGCTATCTCCTCTACACATTCAAAAGTATATCCCTGGAATAGTCCAAGAAGAACATGCCTCAAGCCGCTATCTTAAAGACAGCACTGGCCTAAATGAGCGATAAGTACTCCACTACGAAGCACATTTACTGACGGATCCTCTACGCGACATAGTTCTTCCTGTGGTATTTTCGTTCTTTCCAAATACCTGACATTTTCATGGCGTTTAGAGCGAGTAACGTGATCAACATTGTCTGAGCTGTACGCGATGAAACAGGCGCTAAAATACGTACTGCGGCAACTTCAACAACAATGGAAAATCTTCATAGCCTGGAAAGCAGCATTACAATGCCTTTGCACGAAAAGCACTAAATCAAGCAATTACATTTTGGTCCAGGACATAGCACATTTACACCACTTGTCATCCAACGCTGGACATGCGATAGCATTTCAGAGGCTTTCAGGGCTTCCGGTATAATAGGTAATGAAAAGGCGGATGAGGCAGCCCGCAAAGGACATGATCGCATAAAATTCATAAAAGTGTTTTTCACTCAAAGTGAAGCTGCAAAGCTTTGACGAAGCGATATGTACTCAGTGAATTAAGGGCGTGTAGAAGATTGCCTTTACCTTCAGGCAATTACAAGTTGTTGTTCAACATCGACCCAGAACTCCAATCAAGGCTACCACAATGTCTACCACGGCATCTGTAGACCCTCTATGACCAGCTTCGACTGAACGTTGCATACACGAACAATCTTCTTTTGCGCAATGGCCAGACCACAAATCCATGCATGTTGTGACGTGGCGCGGAAGAATCTCTAGAGCACATCTTGCTCGAGTGCCCAGCTTAGAGACGAGCAACATGAATACATGATGAACATACAAAAGTTCGACCAAGGTCCCTTGACATTGTCATGGATGCTGGATCCCTGGCCTTGCCCATCAAAACAACGCAAAGCCCTGGACTTTTTGTTCTCATATATTGAGTCAATCGGTTTACTGTCTTAACTACGACTCACGCACGCCGTCTCATTAAGACTGTGATTGTATTTTCTTTTGCATTTACCGTCTAATGCGTCGCATCGGACAATACTACTGATAACGTCACACGACCTTCATTTTTTTTTATTTTCCTTTTTTTCTTCTGCCCACCTTCTTCTATAGCGTCTTTCTTCTCCTTCGTCCCATTCCCTGCAGAGTAGCATGTAGGTGAAAATACGCTGGCTACACACTGTGCATTTTCAATAAGGAGCTTTCTCTATATATACAGTAGTTTCCGATGCGACCAAAAAGCATACGGCACAAGAGCAAATCGCGAGCGAATGCTTTCTGTTTAGCCACGAACCTTATTCGCCATGCCGTCAGTATCGGCCATTAGCAGGGACGGATGAAAGGAAAAGAACACCGACTCGAAGGTATATAGAACAGTTGCAAAACATACTGCCCGCCGCCTGTCAATGAGACAGAATCCGTAATAATCACGAATGGGCGCCTGCTCGCGCCTGTCGAAACGTGCACGGTCGAATAAATATAGGCCTATACAGAGGCGGAGAACGACGGTGGGTTATCGGAACTGATTAATGCCCTCGCGTTCTCTGATTACTGCTATTTACAATGTACTTTGTATATTTAGCAATTGGTATTTGCGCGTGTTACTTCCTGAGCAATAATCTAGCTTTTAAGAGTCTTACCGCTTCCGAACTACAACGTTTCAAATTCTATACCAGAATATGTGTAGATTTTTCGTGTGCACATAAGATGGCGGTAGATATATAAAGTAAAATAAATCACTGCGATAGTTCATCTCGGCATGACTGTCGACGGTAATGCGTTTAGCATTAGGGCAACGTAGCGACACACGATATTTGTGAAGTTACGTTTATTTAGAATATGTGACCGGGCTCAGCCTGGTTAGCCTCCTTGCCTTTCTCTTATGGCTTCGCTCTCTCTGTAGAAGTTGTCATTCTGAGACTTACGTTGCTTCGGCTACATGCGACATACTCCTGTGTCGTTTCACTTTGCCATGGCACTCGCTTGCCAATGTCGCCCATGAGAATGAAAACCACTGTATGAGACCGACACAGTCACGACGATGGAAGGACGAAGAAGCAATGACGTTGATGGAACGATAAAGACTGTATGTGGACGACGTCATGGCGACGATTAGATGGCGATGGTGTGACCACGACATGAGGACAATGGGGTGATAAGTGTATTACGACGATGACGCCATGACGGTATGACGATAACCAGGTGACGAAGTTGTAATGATACCCGCCGTGGTTGCTTAGTGGCTATGGTGTTAGGCTGCTGAGCACGAGGTCGCGGGATCGAATCCCGGACACGGCGGCCGCATTTCGATGGGGGCGAAATGCGAAAACACCCGTGTACTTAGATTTAGGTGCACGTTAAAGAACCCCAAGTGGTCGAAATTTCCGGAGTCCTCCACTACGGCGTGCCTCATTATCAGAAAGTGGTTTTGGCACGTAAAACCCCATATTTAATTTTTTTTTAGTTGTAATGATGTCGACGGCACGACCACAATGGGTGACAACGGTGGTATCACAACGGATGCATGACAGCGACTGTCAGACGATGACCAAACGACGACGACGGCATGACAACGGCGGTATAATTGCGATGGAATGATGACCGCATGATTACGATGGAATGAAGAGGGAATGACGTCGATGGATCGACGAAGGCGATATGTACGACGACGGGTTGGCGACAATGAGATTACTGACTGAAGTGTTGATGGTGAAATGACCGTCATGACGACTGTGTGCAACGATGGCGTGACGACGACGGCACGACTAGAGCCGAATATCGAAGATAGAATGACGACGGCGGAACCACAGAGATGACATCACCACAACAGTATGACAACGAATGCATGACAATGTTTGTATGACGACGACGCAGTGCGCCAACGATGACATGACAACGGTATGGCAAAAATGGGATAACGACGAGTGTATGACAATAAATCGTGACGACGGCTGTATTATGAAATCTGCATGATGACGACGGCATCACGAGAATCGAATGACGAAGCTGTACTGATGGCGACGGCACGATGACGGCAATCTGACGATCGATGCATGATCATCGGTGCATGACAGCGACTGTCTGACGAAGACACAATGACGGCGACAGCACGGCAAGGGTGTCATAATCACCATACATTGACCACAGCATGATTACGATAGGATGACAAAGGATTGACGTCAATGGAATGATGAAGGCTGTATAAGACAATGGTATATGAAGTTACTGATGTGATGACGATGGTAAAACGACTGTGTGACGACGACGGCAAGACGAGAATGGTACAACGACAGCCGTGTGACGAAGACAGCATGAAGAGAGTCGGATGACCATACTGATTAGAATTACGACGATGGAACCACCGCGATGACATCACGACGACGGTATGACAACGTATGAATGATGACGGCACAATGACGACGAGTGTATGACAACAATGCAGATTAGAATTAGGACGATGAAACGCCCGCATGGCATCACAACGACGGTATGACAACGTATGAATGACGATGGCATAATGACGGCGAGTCTGACGACAATGACGTGACGACGACTTTGTCACGAAGCCTGTATGACGATGATGGTTAGACGACGACGTCATGACGAGGATCGATGACGATGGAAGGACCATGATTGTGTCACGACGGCGGTGTGACAACGAATGCATGACGACTGTATGACGAATATGGCGTGACGAGTCGGGTGGCAGAGCTGGAGTGATGAACACTGCAGCCACCATGGCATCACGAGCACACGCCTTGTGGCCCAAGCTGGTAGATAACTTGGGGCACTGAGTCTGCGCAAGTAAGCTACCTTGCTAGCTAGCTATAGATAGATAGATAGATAGATAGATAGATAGATTTTAAAAAAATTGGAGGACGCTTAAGCTTCCCATTTAGGAGTGGAACGCGATAGATTTCAGAGATACCTGACTGCTTGTCACGCTTCCCCGCCATCGCACTTTTTGCAGATGCGCGGAGCCGAGCGCGATGGTGTTGTTGCAAGGAACCGAGCGGGCCGCGCCGTTCGGAAAAGGGGTTCCTGTTTGAGTTTCCGGGTAACAAAATTATGTTTTATGGTATATTCAAATTAAAGTCCAACGCTGTCATGCCTGTGGGTTATGTTTAGGTGGTACTTGACGATTTTTCTTACGTGTTTTACTTTGAGGAATCCAACTAGTTAAGTAACGCCTCTGCGCGGTTGTCGGTAAAATTGATTTTTCGCCAAGCGACGTCCAAAGTCGACAGCGGGTTTTTTTTGTTGCGACACAGGGCCATTGACGCTGTCGTATTAAAATGGCAGAAGTAGGCAAACAATGCTGATAATATGAAAAAGTGGCGGAGGTTGTGGGGTTCTCCTCCGTGCTTTTGGGACAAAGGAACGACAACACAGTAGTGCAAACAATCACAAGGGCATTTATTGCACCTTTCATAGATCAATGCCTGCTGTCCGAGTTGCTACCCATAAAACATGCCGATGGGCGCGCGACAAATCTAGAAGTCCGACTCACCGCGACCGGATAGCGAGCGAATATGTTCGCCCATGCTGGATCCCAACTCCTGGTCGATAGCGCGTACGGTCACGCGAACGGTGTCGCGTTCGAAGGCGGCCGACGGTCTCGCAGAAGCATGGATCGGCGCACGCGCGGCACGGCACGTCCGCACTGCTTGCTGTTCCGCCGCCAAAGAGGAAGCGCCTTGTCTCTCGGCGCCCAAGTAACCCCGCCTGTCGGCGGCGTTAGCAGCCCAACACTCGCGCCATCTCTCGTACTGCGCCTCAACCACTCCGACCGCTGCGGGCGCCAGGCCACGCGAGCCGTGCGGGAAAACAACATATCAGGGGACGCGTAAGAGTCGCGCATCCCCACAAGGTATACCATTGGCCAGTCGCTTGTTTGTGCGCTTCGGTAAATCTTATCTTGTGCCATTTGTTTTCTGATGTAAGTCATAATTAAAACGAATTTTAAACAGAATATGGTTATTCTTGTACGGTATACTCTTGGTACCGCAGATCACATACGACATACGAAGCACTCTACGAAGTTGTATCCGATGGACCACAATGCCACACCGTGGCGGTGCTATATTGACACGAGGAGATGGGCATAGGTGAAGGCGGGGTGTGATCTGGGCTAGGTAGCGGGTACCCAACACCTCCACCAGAAGATGTTACGTAGGCAGAAGACGGAGGCTTGCAAAACGGACGCTATTTTGCTTAATGGTGGATCATGCAGAAGAAGAGCGTGCACCCCACGCGCTGGTCATTGTATTTCATATCGGGAGGGAGCGGCGACCTTCGCAGTCACTTTCCGAGCCCATCTCGTGTGTCATTTCGTCCTCAAACAAATGGCTTAACGGAATGTCTGCGCAGAGCACTGGTTGATATGCTTTCCATGAATGATGATGTAGAGCACAAAACGTAGGAAGAGGTTCTGCCATATGTGACATTTGCCTATACAATAGTGTTTTACAGGAGACGAACTTTTTTCACCTTCCAAGCAAGTAGAAGCACTCGCAGTGCCTCACTCGAAAACAGTCTTTGCACATTCATCAACTTCGCACAGCTAGTCCATCTACGAGTTAATCTTCCACTTGTTCTTTCCCAAGCCGGAAATCATGCGCTCAGTGAAGCTGCTGCTGCGACCGCGCGCGCAGTGGCGTATGTTTGTTTGTCTACCATTTTGGTAAATCCAGTAGATTGTTAAATTCCACTTCTGGATTACCAAGGATGTCCGTTTCAAGTGAGCAGAGACTTGGTACAGAAACAAGAGACGGGTCGCCACATCACCTTGAAGTTTCCACACTCAGGTGGCCATGACGTCAAGAATTAGGACAGCGTCTGCTTAAAAATAAACAGTTTATCAATATAAATGATCACATAACATTCCATGTAAAGAAACCGAAGGCTCGACCTAGCGCGCAACTTTTTCCTGCGCAAAAGCAACGAACATATGCCAAAGTACTTGGCTGTGGCAAATCATTTCTGCGGAAATCCGTAAGGCGGATGGTCGGGACAAATTTTCCTCGAACTGTGAAGCTTTCTTTCTGAGAACGATATGACGGCGACGTAGTTGCGTCGACGGCATGACAACACTGTAATAAAGATGACTGAATAAAGATGACGGAATGACTGCTAAGGCATGACGACGCAACGTCGACGATGGAGGAACCACAATACCGTGATGACGACGCCATGACGACAAAGGAATGTCTAATCAGAATTATTACACGACAAAATTACGATGATGGAACGACCATGACGGCACAACGGCGACGCATTGACGAGGATGGCATGGAGACAATGAAATGACGAAAAGGAATGACGTAGACGGCACGACGACGGTGGTATGATGACGACAGCATTACGACAATGGGTTGGCGATTTCGGAACTATAACAATGGTACGACGACGTAATGACAACGATCTAACGGCCACGACGGCTTCACGATGATGGTATCACCATTAATGCATGAAGATGACTGTATGACGACGATGGAATGATGACGAGGACATGAAGATGGAACGGCCACTAATTTATGACATGAACTGACGACTACGGTATGACGGCAACGATATGACGAAACTGTGGTCACTACCACAGAATTACGACCATGGTACATACCGATAATAGAGTGGCGAAGAATGAAGGACGGCGGTATACGGCAATTACGGTACGACAGCGACGGTGGGAGGACTATGGGATGGCGACGCTAGAATGACGACTGCGGCATGTTTAGGACAATGACATGGCTAAGCTGGTATGACGATGACGGAAAGACCACGACGGCAGACGACGAAGGTATGACCGCGAGTGCGTGACAACAACGATACGACGAAAATGCAATATGGATGATGGTGTAGTGGCGACAGCACGATGACTGTAATACGGCGATGGCATGATGACGGCTGCTTGATTACCACGATACGATGACGACGGAATAAGAATGACGGCGTGAAGATGAAATGACAATGCAGAGACGGGGACAGAGTGAGGACGGCATAACAACGACGGAATGATCACAATACAGTGAAGACGATGGAATGACGATGACAGAATGACAAAGATGGTGTGTTTGTGTTGGTGCTCACGTCCGCGCTTAGCTGCATAGCTTAAGCGCATCACCTCCAGGCCCGGGCTGTCTCGGTTTGCAAAATATTCGGTGCTTGTATGCACTATGCTTGGTACTGGTCAATCGTGCAGAACAGCCAGCTGCCAGGACCAGGAAATTGAGGGGAAGAGGCAAAGAAAGCTAAATTCGTCTTTATTTTAAACTTTCGCATTCGTCTTCAGCGCTACATTTACCAACGTCTTCCCGTTAAAGAGACAAATGTGGATGGGTCAGGGTTTAAAGGAAGTAGACCCACTCTTGAAAGACAATTTCGCCGGTATATAGTGAATTAGCGCGCCTCCCGTGTCTCCCATTGATCAAGCCAATCCTCCGAAACCTGTCTATTCTTATCGCGTGAGTGGCGAATGAACCAAACTGCTCCTACTCCGCCTCCTGTCGTGACTGGCCACCGCGGTTATAGTGCGGATTTGTTATTACAACCATCGCTCGGAAACGAGAGCCGGAGTGGGGGGGTTGAGCTCACGATCAGAAGAACAAACATACAGGAACAAGGAGGGGCGAGCAGCGTAATCAAGGGTGCCGAGGGAAGCGACCGAAAAGCGCGTTTGCGTATCGACCGAGAGACCGGAGTCCCTCGCAGCGCCCTTCTCCTCTGCGGGCGACCCGGTGGCGGAAGTGAGCGTCCGCGTTTCCCTACCGCAGCGGATCGAGCGGGGCCAGAAGGACCGGCGCAGCACCGCCTGCAATCGTGCCGCCGCCAGGCTGATTGACCGCTTCCTGCGGAGCGGGTTGGCAGGTGCCCCCACTGTACGGTGCGGGAGGCCCACAGCCGCGTCTCTGCGCTAGTGCGACGTGACCGCAGGGCGGAAGAGTCGCACGTTGACGCAGCCGCGCAGCGTCGTCGCAATCGGAAGAGTCGCACGTTGACGCAGCCGCGCAGCGTCGTCGCAATTCCACCGGGCTTCGTACGTATTGCATAGAAGCTCCGCAACGCGAGCCGTCTTTCTCCCAGATCTCTGCGCATTGCGGCCTCGCCAGCTTTACCAGGAGCCGCGAGACAAGACGGGAGGGGGGACGACCACCCAACGGAATGAACGAGGGCGGCGTACGAAGGGAACCGGGAAGAGAGGCTCTGCCCACCGCGCCGGCACCCGAACTCGGCGTATCCAGTATGTGCACACAGACGCGCGCATACACTAACGTACGTACACGGCTTCGCGGCGGCTGTGTAAACGCCAAATTGCGCACGCGGCACCGGCGGCGGCACAACGAACGACGCTCTCTCTTTCTTCGTGAGCACAGTTGAGGAATGAAAAACGGCACGCGAAGGAGGTGAAGGAGCGTGGTGCAGCGTGGGAGCGCGTATAAATCATTTTCTCTTTCTCTATTCCGCCTCCTCCTTTGATTTGCTTGTGTTCTCCTTTTCTCGAAACTTTCTCGGTGGCGGGGCGCGCGGCGGCGACGTGCGGCAGTTTTCTGCGCGCAGCGGGGCGCACATACGCGCGCGCATCACAATGGCGCCGCGCGTCGGTGCGAGTGCGGTCGAAGAAGGATCCGCGGCGGCCGACGCGAGCCGAACAGCTCGAGCTGAGCTGCTGCAGCCAGGCCCCGCACACTCTCAAGTTCAACAAATGGCCACAGAGGGCGAAAAATCAATCGAGGCGCGTTTCAGCGTAAGCGCGCAAGTGGAGCTACTGTAATTTAAGTGGAGCTACTGTAATTTGGTCGACTACTTTAATTTGTGCTTTCTCTGCTAGGGGCGCTAAACATGCTTAATTTTTTAATTTACACAAACCATTGACATGAACAATCGAGGTGTCTAAGGATGCTTTTTTACCTCAGGCAAATAGGCAGTTGATTTTTTTTTAATTTGATTGTTGAAGCTGCTTTTTAGTCATAGCGTCAAGGTTTTTGTGCTCGATTAAACACCGACAGCCTTTTGGTATCGATGTGTTTCCTGGCCGTTGGCGTTCGAATACTACGGCGGTAAAACATTTTCGAAAGCATGCTGGTTTCGTCTGCGAGTCATTACATAGACTTGCTGTAAAAAGGTCTACTCTTGGCAAAGAATAGTGCCTCATTTTGTTTAGGCGTTGATTATCATAATGAATGCGGCGGAGGTTGAGGGAGTACGCTTGAAGGTACGTTTTTATGCAGTTGATCTCCATAACACCGTAAGTACGCAAACCGATGTCACAGAACACCCGATGCATCATTGTGTGTTCTCCGTCATCGCTTGTTTGCTGTATGCCTACTAATTCTTCATTTCTTCAAGTGTTATATCCTCCTTTTGTCCTTGTTCTCTTGTGCTTCACTTACAGTATGTCGTTCCGTCAGCTGTAATGCGCATTTGCAAAACCAATACGTTTGATAAGACGCAGTGGTTATCATAATTTCACTACACGTGTATTAAGCTGGCACATATGGTTCAGATACAGATACCTGTATGCGAACTTGCACGACGTTGATGCGGAGATTAGGATAATTATGACACCCGTAAGGAAGAGGCAGCTGACGGCCGTATAAGCTGTTGCGTTCTTTCCGCCAAACTACACGGCCTGGTAGTGCTGTAAAGATGCTGTATAAAAGTGACACGCGGTGACAGGGAAATTATTATACTTAGCAGCCGACCGTACGTTTTGTAGCTTAGGTCTTCTTTCTTGTGCGTTTGTGCTACCCTTATTAATGAGCCATTTCTTGACTATGTTCTTGACTATGTAACCGCGTTAGTGTGGATGCGTAGACGTGTGCTTTTTGTTGTACTTGTAAAATGCAAATAAAATATTTTCAGGCTTACTCAATCTTTGGTGTCGTGTGCGTTTATTCCAGTCGAGGCCATCGTGCCACCTGGAAACCGCATTCTGGCAGTAGCCCTACACGAAATGCAACAGCTGGAGCGCGGCGGCACAATTTAACTCAGGGTAACGACGGCGTAATAAATGAAAAACCGCTCGGGATGCCCTTAAAAGTCAGTTCAGAGTGTGCCTTAACTCGATATGACTCAGCGCTACATGTATTCTGCTGCGCCTCGATCGTGCTCCCGCCAGTTTAGTTGCTGTGTAGCAAACGTAGCGCCTACATATTTATGTAGGCGCTACGTTTGCCACACAGCAGCCAAACTGGCGGGAGCACGATCGAGGCGCAGCAGCCCGAAACCCAGTAAAGCCACAGAACACCTGGTAAAGCGTGTGCAAAACCCCGTTTCCGTTTCCTGTTGTACAGCGCCACCTGTGGTCGCATACTTTAGTTCACGACGCCACCGCTACGCTTATTTCCGTAGCACTGTGGAAGGTACAGTTTCCCTTCTCTAAGTTTGTATAGGTGTTCTGTGCTGCAGCCGGCCAGAAATCGATGCCGCCCTCCTCCTCTTCCCCACTGAACTTCCTCCCCTCTTCTTGTGTAGCGCTGTGGGCTTTGACAAGACGGGAAGTAGAGTGGGGAGCACGCGCACGCGAGCGTGGCAGCCGGGATCTCTCTCTCTCTACGTTGTCGTGGCAGCCCCCTCTTCTCGGCAAGCTGCTTGCTT
The DNA here is from genome assembly GCF_023375885.2 of Dermacentor andersoni. Lineage (NCBI taxonomy): Eukaryota > Metazoa > Arthropoda > Arachnida > Ixodida > Ixodidae > Dermacentor > Dermacentor andersoni. Next base: position 40,908,429 of record NC_092815.1, read on the forward strand.
TGGGGCACCCCTCCTCTCTCCGAGTAGCAATCACCCCATTCCTCCGCTGGTGCTAAGCCGCATGCTTGACGCCGGGGGGACCCGTCGGAATTTTCACTCTGCGTAGTCGGAAGGGGCTGGCTCCCCTTGCACCCTGAGAAGTCGAGCGCCTCCGCCCGGGGATTTTGGGGAACCCCTGTGACGCGCCCGAGGGAGTGGCACGTGGCTGTGAAAAGGGTTAAAAGGGAACTTGAAGCGCCGACAGATGTATGAACGATGAAGGTATTTCTGTCCCAACTTGTAAAACGCTTTCGAATACAACAGACGTACTCGCGTGAGCGCGACCACTATACCGGAAGACGTATGCAGGGCCTTGGTGCGTGGCAGTGTGATAAGTAAATAATGCGACAGAAACGATATCATGTGGCAGAACTTTAGAAAAAAAAAAAAAAGAAAGGAAGCGCAAGTGTTCCCGTGACAGTATAATTCTGCTATAGTGGCTCGTTTACGCCAGCAGGTAAATAAAAAGCGGCTGGTCAATGAATAACATTTCTACCCGTCTTGATTTAACGTGACATTGCAAAATCCAGACAACACCAGCGATGCCGTCCATGTGCAGGTTCTTTTCTATGTTCGCATATGCGTCAGTACACCAGCACGTGTATGGGCTGGTGTGCGAACGAACGAACGAACGAACGAACGAACGAACGAACGAACGAACGAACGAACGAACGAACGAACGAACGAACGAACGAACGAACGAACGAACGAACGAACGAACGAACGAACGAACGAACGAACGAACGAACGAACGAACGAACGAACGAACGAACGAACGAACGAACGAACGAACGAACGAACGAACGAACGAACGAACGAACGAACGAACGAACGAACGAACGAACGAACGAACGAACGAACGAACGAACGAACGAACGAACGAACGAACGAACGAACGAACGAACGAACGAACGAACGAACGAACGAACGAACGAACGAACGAACGAACGAACGAACGAACGAACGAACGAACGAACGAACGAACGAACGAACGAACGAACGAACGAACGAACGAACGAACGAACGAACGAACGAACGAACGAACGAACGAACGAACGAACGAACGAACGAACGAACGAACGAACGAACGAACGAACGAACGAACGAACGAACGAACGAACGAACGAACGAACGAACGAACGAACGAACGAACGAACGAACGAACGAACGAACGAACGAACGAACGAACGAACGAACGAACGAACGAACGAACGAACGAACGAACGAACGAACGAACGAACGAACGAACGAACGAACGAACGAACGAACGAACGAACGAACGAACGAACGAACGAACGAACGAACGAACGAACGAACGAACGAACGAACGAACGAACGAACGAACGAACGAACGAACGAACGAACGAACGAACGAACGAACGAACGAACGAACGAACGAACGAACGAACGAACGAACGAACGAACGAACGAACGAACGAACGAACGAACGAACGAACGAACGAACGAACGAACGAACGAACGAACGAACGAACGAACGAACGAACGAACGAACGAACGAACGAACGAACGAACGAACGAACGAACGAACGAACGAACGAACGAACGAACGAACGAACGAACGAACGAACGAACGAACGAACGAACGAACGAACGAACGAACGAACGAACGAACGAACGAACGAACGAACGAACGAACGAACGAACGAACGAACGAACGAACGAACGAACGAACGAACGAACGAACGAACGAACGAACGAACGAACGAACGAACGAACGAACGAACGAACGAACGAACGAACGAACGAACGAACGAACGAACGAACGAACGAACGAACGAACGAACGAACGAACGAACGAACGAACGAACGAACGAACGAACGAACGAACGAACGAACGAACGAACGAACGAACGAACGAACGAACGAACGAACGAACGAACGAACGAACGAACGAACGAACGAACGAACGAACGAACGAACGAACGAACGAACGAACGAACGAACGAACGAACGAACGAACGAACGAACGAACGAACGAACGAACGAACGAACGAACGAACGAACGAACGAACGAACGAACGAACGAACGAACGAACGAACGAACGAACGAACGAACGAACGAACGAACGAACGAACGAACGAACGAACGAACGAACGAACGAACGAACGAACGAACGAACGAACGAACGAACGAACGAACGAACGAACGAACGAACGAACGAACGAACGAACGAACGAACGAACGAACGAACGAACGAACGAACGAACGAACGAACGAACGAACGAACGAACGAACGAACGAACGAACGAACGAACGAACGAACGAACGAACGAACGAACGAACGAACGAACGAACGAACGAACGAACGAACGAACGAACGAACGAACGAACGAACGAACGAACGAACGAACGAACGAACGAACGAACGAACGAACGAACGAACGAACGAACGAACGAACGAACGAACGAACGAACGAACGAACGAACGAACGAACGAACGAACGAACGAACGAACGAACGAACGAACGAACGAACGAACGAACGAACGAACGAACGAACGAACGAACGAACGAACGAACGAACGAACGAACGAACGAACGAACGAACGAACGAACGAACGAACGAACGAACGAACGAACGAACGAACGAACGAACGAACGAACGAACGAACGAACGAACGAACGAACGAACGAACGAACGAACGAACGAACGAACGAACGAACGAACGAACGAACGAACGAACGAACGAACGAACGAACGAACGAACGAACGAACGAACGAACGAACGAACGAACGAACGAACGAACGAACGAACGAACGAACGAACGAACGAACGAACGAACGAACGAACGAACGAACGAACGAACGAACGAACGAACGAACGAACGAACGAACGAACGAACGAACGAACGAACGAACGAACGAACGAACGAACGAACGAACGAACGAACGAACGAACGAACGAACGAACGAACGAACGAACGAACGAACGAACGAACGAACGAACGAACGAACGAACGAACGAACGAACGAACGAACGAACGAACGAACGAACGAACGAACGAACGAACGAACGAACGAACGAACGAACGAACGAACGAACGAACGAACGAACGAACGAACGAACGAACGAACGAACGAACGAACGAACGAACGAACGAACGAACGAACGAACGAACGAACGAACGAACGAACGAACGAACGAACGAACGAACGAACGAACGAACGAACGAACGAACGAACGAACGAACGAACGAACGAACGAACGAACGAACGAACGAACGAACGAACGAACGAACGAACGAACGAACGAACGAACGAACGAACGAACGAACGAACGAACGAACGAACGAACGAACGAACGAACGAACGAACGAACGAACGAACGAACGAACGAACGAACGAACGAACGAACGAACGAACGAACGAACGAACGAACGAACGAACGAACGAACGAACGAACGAACGAACGAACGAACGAACGAACGAACGAACGAACGAACGAACGAACGAACGAACGAACGAACGAACGAACGAACGAACGAACGAACGAACGAACGAACGAACGAACGAACGAACGACTCCTTTATTGTGAAGAAGGAGCCACTGTTGGGGATTAGGTGGGAAAGGAATCTAGGTTTGCGGACCCTTCACTGAGGCGCATCTTCATCTCAGTCTTCCGTCTTCCGGTGGTGCATGTTCAGTTCCATCGTTCCCGCATGGGCTGGCCGACCTCTCCTGTATACACCAATCGAAACAAGTCACATGTCGCAGTGGATTTATGTGTTTCAGGGCTAGCTTGTTTTGGTTTCCTTCAGTGTTTTAATGACTCCGTGCAGTAAGTGTTGGACGTTGGATCCCCCTTGTGAAAAAGCTGCGCACCTCCAAATGAGTTGTGTCTGCTCTGCGTGACTCTTGACAATGTGTGCATCGGATATAAATGTTCGCAGTCGTAGCTTGTCTAGCTTGGTGCCGTTTGTCAATTATGTTCGATGTGTGTGCAGCGTCGGGCCCCATAACCTTGTTCAAAAAAACCTGTTGCGTGCGAGTAAGCCACCCTTGACATCAAACACGTACGCTCGAATTCATCGGCAGAGCCCCTACATACAGCCGTTGCCTCGCTAAAATGCATGAGCGCACTGATCGAGAAAAAGTACCAAAGAAAAGCAAGTATAATTTAACCGGATGCGAGTATATCCGGTCGACGTTTGTTATTTAGCGCTAAAGTTCGTACGCTGTTACCGGTGATAGCATCAGAAACATTTATTAGACGTATCACGACGAAATGAAATGCGAATAGCGGAGCGCGTGTGTACTTACATGTACTGCACATGTTTGCCTATGCTGCACAACGCAGCTAAGCTACGGAATTCGCGGATTCGCGTCTTGCTCACATCTTCTCGACCATCACCCACCTCACTATATAACTTCGATATCACGCCGGTGGTGTGATGTCAGCCTCTGCTTTCCTACAATGCTCGTCGGTGGACGCAACCGGGCAGATATATTTTATGACCTGCCATCAATACGAGCTATAGAATACGCAATGGAAGCATACGCAGCGCGAATGCGCAATATACAAGGCCAGGTAGAGCGCGTTTACGCGTGACGACGCCACAAGAACACGCATCGCCTGCATTCCGTGCACCAATTCCAGAAGATGTAGCACCGTGGCACGACGCTCGTATAACGGACTCCAAACCACTGACAAGAAGCATGGGAGCGAACCATCAGCGCTGCCGAGAAAAATACACAAGGCGGCACGAAGAAATAGTGCGGGTAACAGAGGCACACAATATACGCGTGTCTGTCGATGCCTCGTTACCACAGCCATCGGCATGCAAGGTCATGGCACGAGAAATAGAACAGGGCAATGAACGCCGCAGTATATGGATATTTGCGCAAGAGCGACACGCATTTGTGACTCCACAACTGGCGTATCATTCCGCCAACGGCTCTACTCCAGCCAAACAAACTCCGTCACAGAAGCCGAGCTATGAGCCGTCTACCGGACCATTGAATATGTGAAGAGGACACACCCCAGGCCTGGGAGTGGCGTATATACGTATATGTACCGAACCACAAGCAGCACCTCGTGCATGTAAAGACCGATACATTAAATACAAACAACTTGTTCACTCGTATCAGGAAACAGTGCCGCGCTCAAGCAAACTAGCACGGATGATCGACATGTACGGATACAAATACGATGTATAGCACGACATGCGGGCATTGAGGAAAATGAAAGGGCACTTGGAGTGGCGGTACGTGAAAGCAGTATCCGCGCCGCTGCCCGGGAGTCAATCCCTGACCGCTCGTCGTCCGTGAGGGCAAATGAAACGCCCTTCGAGCAAATTCAGACGAACGACTCGCGCCGAGAAACTTGCTAAAATATGCAAGGCTGCTATCCAGGCAATTCTTCACCGCCTACTATTGAGTTTTGCATAACTATCACTGATTGCTGGAGATGGTATATGCCTAAGGCAAGAAGAAAAACCAACAACGAAGATTCATGAGGACATACCGATGCAGTTCTACCATCAGTAGAACTCCCACGGCTGAACACCTCTTCTGGGAATGCAGGTCTCGTGAAGAGGCGCACCGCAAATACCTACGGAGGATGACCATACCGACCTACGAGGCCCACCAGCGGACCGGCTCGATAAGCGCGCCAGCTCACTTCTGGCCCTCCGGCTGACAAGTCTGGTTTGCTGTTCAGACTGTGAGGCCCACTCAGACTGCATGCTGACTGACCGTCATCCTCTGTTTACCCCCTCCCTTTTCACCCATTTCCGTACCTGAATTCCCTTAGCGCCACAACGCCAGGGTAAAGCGCCAGCCTTTTCAATAAAGATGTCATTCATTCATTCATTCATTCATTCATTCATTCATTCATTCATTCATTCATTTCTCACACGCACAGGGCACGGCATCGAGCTTTACCGACGAGCTCTGCATGAAAACAGAAGCTTGCAGCGATCCGCTGGCATGCTATCGAAATGCAGATAAGGAGTGCATTGGTCGAAAAGATATGAGCAGGACATATGTCAATATGCGCATGGGCAGTTGTTTACTGTGGAGACCGTGGACGCGGTAGACGGCGCAGCGCGTATACATCAAAAGCCACGCGCTCCGCTGTTCGCGTTCCATTCCGTCGTGATACATTACATTGCGACTCTTTCGTCCTGCGATCAACGTTACACTGAGGCCATAAGTGGGCTCAGTTAGCTCCATAGGAGCGGGCATTTTTTATTTAGTTGAAACAACTCAACCCGCAACCGCAACCCGCAACCGACTGGCTGCAAAAGAAGGCGTTACGAATTCTTCAGAATTATTTAACATACACCGGAGCTTGCTACTTACTGATCCCCTGTTAAACATAATCTGCTTAAGTCTTCTCAATTTAATGATTATAACCTTGCCGCTTTACACTCACAAACTTAATCTTGCAAAGGATACACAACATTTCTTGCATGCCTGCGGCCCATATATGTAGTAATTAAGCTAACACTAAAGCGCCGCGTACACGCACACATTACGGTAGGTCTAGCCTTGAATATATAGCGTACCGACACTTTACAACATATTAAAAACTCGCATTAACATTAATGCCCCACTCAGCATGTTCAAATCCTAAATGCGAAATTTTTTGGTGAGACAATGACCATTTCTGGGGCCTTCGTTGACTCACCCATAACATTTTTTCTGATTAGCCCGTCTGAATATTCAAAGTACTATACATTTTATCTTAGTTTTCATCAAAGAATGTTTTATTTGTTCATCTGTCTTTTGCGAATTGAAAAGTGACCTTGGCAAGCGTGTGTCACAGCGAATTCTACCGATACTGCAGACGGTGTGTGTCGCATGTAGGTGAAAAAAAAGGAGTATTAGGACGACCACTAAGGATTGTAAATAATGGTGTCTTCAGCGATAAGATTGCCGCTTCATTGCTTGAACGCTAATCGCATTACTGTCGACGGTCATGGTTAGATGGGTTCTACCGAAACTATTGCCTGGTTGGTTTGCCAACTTGTGGACTATAAAATACAAGTGATTTATTTACCTATGTCCTATTGTTAACGAATACGTTTCGAACACTGACAAATCCGGGCGAATAAGAAGAATAGCTTGGATGCTATTGTGAGCGGCGCGCACTCCCATGTCAGGCAGCGCGCTCCACCGCCGCGATCCCGTAGATCACGAGACGCACGAGAGACGCGGCCGAGGAAGGCAGGAGAGACGCACGAGAGACGCGGCCGAGGAAGGCAGGAGCAGACGCACGAGAGGCGCGGCGGAGGAAGGCAGCACACGCTTCACGCCGACGCTCTGCAGAGAATAAACAGCTTTTCATTTAAGCAAGAACCCAGCCTTATTCATTTTCGCTGACATGGCGCAGCCGACAGGATCTGCAGATGCGTCTTTCCCGAACGAAGAACGAGCGGCCACCACGGAGCCCAGCAGAACGCCATCGGTGAGCTCGGAGTCGACATTCATCTATTCACCGGTGAAATCAACTGTCCGCGAAGTTCTGAGCGCCCTGAAAAAGCAACAGCTGACCGACGAGCTGAGAATGCGTGGACTTCCGTGCAGCGGCCGCAAGGACGATCTCGTGACCCGTCTCCAAGACGACAACACTCGCCTCCAGACCGAAGCTGACGGCGACGACCACGAAGAGGCGGACTCCCAGGCGCCGGCTACGATCGAGAGTCTGCGTGCCGAGGTTGACCAACTGCGACGGCTTCTAACCCAGCAACGCGGGTCACACGCTACGAGTGACACAACGGCGGCACCGAAGCCAACGCAGGCGCAAGCTGGGGACGAAACGGGCTCCCAACGTTTCGACGGGATCCAAGCCCCCGCTACGGCAGCGAACCAACGGCCGGCAGAAGTCAACCGTGGCGCACCTCCACAGCCCTCGCCGGAGAACACCGCCGCCACAGCTCCAGAAGGTACGCCAAGCATGACTGAAATCGTGGCCATGTTCGCACGCGCGCAGCTGCAGATGACGGAAGCGTTGTCGAGAATGTCCGCGCCAGCTCCGCCCGTGCTGATCCAGTCTACGAGCGATACTGCGTCCGCCATCCCCGAGTACGACGGTGATGTAAAACGAAATGTCCAAACGTGGATCACGCAGGTGGAACGCATTGCTACGCTGGCCCACTGGTCCCCATCACTGACGCTCGCAACGGCAGCAACCCGGCTGCAAGGTGCCGCAAAGGACTGGCACAGCTCTTACGGTATGGCATGTGAAACGTGGGACCTTTGGAAGGAAGCACTTGCCTCTCGTTTCGACCGGAAGCTAACAATGCAGGAGTTCTTGGACCTGCAAGCTTCACGAAAACTGCGCGATTCGGAGACCCTAGTGGAGTACATGTACTCTAAAAATGCTCTACTGGACAAGTCTCCGTACCCGCTGGCGAATGAAGAGAGAATTTCGCTGATACTCAGCGGGATCGAAGACGACACCTGGGCGAATCCTCTGGCTGCACAGCCCTGCAGCAGCGTCATTGATTTGGTAGACCGCGCAGCGCTGCTCGACACCAGGCGGCGTAAAGCAATAACGACGCAAACAGCGCAGTTCTGACAATCTCAAGCTGGACAACAGAGCCAACGAAACCAAACGAGGAACAGCTACGAGAACAGAGCGGCAGCTGACGACAGACGCCCGGGGCCGAGCGCTCAGTCAATGCGGCGCGAACACCGAGAACCAGTTCGAGCTGCGCGAGCACGAGCCTGCTTTAACTGCGGCAATATCGGACATTTGTCGAGGGAGTGCACGAGACCCAAGACGGAGGCCACAATCCACGCAGAACGACGCCGAGAAGCCAGATATGACGCAGGCAACGCCGGCACAACTTCCAGGCAAGCCAACTGCTTCCTGCAATCGACGGGCGGCACCCTACCCATCGTGGAGGGCTTCGTTGAGGGCCGACCGGTCAGAGTCTGCATAGACAGCGGCTCCAACGTCTCCGTCCTCGGCGAGAGCTCCGTGGGCCCTGAGGTTCATCCCCGACCTTGGACGTCTCCCGAAACGATAGAAGTTCTCGACCGGAGCATCAGACCGGCGAGAGTGGCGACTCTGAACGTGACCATCGGAACATCGACCGTGCGGCTCGAGGGGGTGGTGATCGCGCCCTTGCCAGGTGCCATAGACCTGATTCTTGGTTCGGACTGGCGCCGCGCTGCGAACGTTGACGTCACGTTCCACCCCACTAACGACGTCACCCTCGTTCCCGTTCAGCCATCGGTGAGTGAGCCATCGGGTCACGCACCAAGCGCACACACTGCGCATCGCGTCGGAGAGACCCTAATAACAGCCTTTAGCAATCGCAGGGTCCTAGACGAACTACCGGAGAGCGAAATCGGCTTCGTACAGCTAAAGACGAAGGACCCCGGTCCTGACGAAGATTATACCAATCAGGTTGAAGAGGCAGTCTTTCATGACAACAACGGACACCTCGGAAGCGAGAAAACGAAAGCCTTGGTCCAGCGAAAGTACTGGTGGCCATCTATAGTAAGGGACATCCGCCGCTACATCGAGTCATGCCACACGTGCCAAATGATTAACTCACGAACGACACGAGCCGAAGGGTGCCTCAGCCCCAGAGAAGTTCCAAACGAGCCCAATGTTGTCATCTCTCTCGATCACATGGGTCCCCTAGATGGAGGTGAAGGTTATATCCTCGTATGCATCGACCACGCTACAAGGTACATGGACGCGGTAGCAGTGCCAAGCACATCTTCCAAGTACTACCTGGAATTTCTTACGAACCGGTGGATCCCACGATTCGGCGTCCCAAACATCATCCTCACGGATCAAGCGAAGGGCTTTGTGAACAAACGAACAGCGCAAGTTCACAACAGGCTTGGAATCCACCACATAAACTCTCCTCCGTACTGGCCGCAGTCGAATGGACTAATCGAAAGAATGGTGGGAACCCTGAAACAGGTATTGCGAAAGGTCATAAGCAAGTCTGAAAACTGGAAAAGGGAACTACCTAAGGCCATATTTGCCATCAACGTCTCAAAGCACCGACACGGCAACCTAAGTCCCTTCTGGCTCATGCACGGCTACGATCCGAGGGTACCGGGAGAACTAAATATTGGAACAATCGGAGAAGAAATAGAAGCCGCACAAAGGCTCCATGAAATGGCCAAGGGGCGCCAGGACATGATAAGCTGTCTTAAGAAAGGCCAAGAGGAAACGACCAGCCGGTACAACGAGAAACGCCGGACACCGCATTTTCAGTGTGGTGATCTCGTTCTTCTGGAGCTCGGCGCAAGGTCTCCATTAGATGCCAGATACGAAGGGCCGTTCGAAATAATGGCACTGACAGGTCCCAACATGGCTGTTATAAGCAGGGCTACCCCCATCCCCGGAAGGTCAAACGAAAAAACTGTAAACGTCGAACAGCTGAGGAAGTACAAAGAACACGCCTTGGACACCGAGGAATTGACATCGACGGACGCGTGCGCCTGAAGACAGTCGCAAATTTTGGGTGGGCCGTGTGAGCGGCGCGCACTCCCATGTCAGGCAGCGCGCTCCACCGCCGCGATCCCGTAGATCACGAGACGCACGAGAGACGCGGCCGAGGAAGGCAGGAGAGACGCACGAGAGACGCGGCCGAGGAAGGCAGGAGCAGACGCACGAGAGGCGCGGCGGAGGAAGGCAGCACACGCTTCACGCCGACGCTCTGCAGAGAATAAACAGCTTTTCATTTAAGCAAGAACCCAGCCTTATTCATTTTCGCTGACACTATATACTTTATCCGAGCGGTTCCTCTCACCAGAACTGTTTGTTGGCCTAGATGGTGTTTTGGTTGGTAACAACTTTATTTGTAGCCCTGCAGAGCTTTCGCTGACGAGGCCTTATAAGGCCCCGTCGGCGAAAGCTGGGAGACCTATAGGTCTCCCACGTGGGGACGTCGAGGTGTTGCCTCGCCGCCGCCTCGCGGGCCTGCTGGACTACCCAGAGTTGGTCACCGCGGCTGGGGCTGCGCAAGACAGCGGCCCACCGCGGCGGAAGAGTTCTGGAGTTAGCACCGTGCGGGTTTTTGTTACAGTCCCAGAGCATGTGAGTTAAAGTGGCTATATCAGTGTGGCAGACCTTGCATATATTTGTCGGGTATGTGCCGGGGTAGAGCCTGTGGTATCGTGCCGGGTTAGGATACGTGAGCGTCTGCAGTTGTCTGAGGGCCAGCGCCTGCGCCCTGTCCGCCTTGTCGCTGGGCGGAGGGAAGGTTCGGCGAGCCAGGCAGAGGGCCTTGGTAATTTTGTTGTAGCTGGTCAAGCAGTCTTTGGTGCTGTCCTTTGGTCGCCGGCGCGGTTCGCGAGCTCGCGCGCCTCGGCGTGTGCCGTCTCGTTTCGGTTGCGATATGTCTTCGACACTTCTCTCATTTGCGCCGGCAACCACTGGATTCTGGTTTGGAGATCTACCTCCCGCTGGACTTGTCGATTGCTCAGGACTCGGGCCGCTCTCCGTGAGATCCATCCTTTGGCGAAGTTTCTGACCGCTTGTCGCGAGTCGCAGAGAACCGTGGTACACGTCGGATCCGTGAGGGCGAGTGCCACCGCCGCTTCCTCCGCTTCTCCTGCGCGCTCGCACGCTATATACACTTGCCGTTATGCGCGTCTTGCCACTCGAATCGACGACCGTAACCGCGAATCGCGAGCGTGCTATAGGTATTCCGCGGCGTCAACGAACCGTGTCCCCGTTTCGTCTCTGTAGATGTGTAGGAGAGCTCTGGCCCTGGCCATTCTTCTGAAGGAATGTCTTTTTGCCACAAATTAAGACAGGAACAAAATGTTTGTTGCTTTTATGTGTGTCTTAATTTGCGGCAAAATAACATGTCCTTCAGCGTTCCTCTCACTATCGTCGAAAATATATATATGTGCAAACCCGGCAAGTATTTCTCTGCACTTACTGCGTTGAGAACGTCGCGCGCGGTTCTTTGTTCTATCGGTGCATGCTTCGTGGCCAGCCAAGCGAAGAAGTATTTAAATCGCAACGGGATCATTATTCTCGCCCAAAGGGTCGCTGCCAGCCAGCAACAGTCGTCTTTGTCTGACCTCGTATAGCCGAGCCTTCAGCAAGTATATTATACTCTCTAGTCGACATTTTTCATGCACGGCAGATAACGTGAATGCTTATGAGCAGATTATAAATGTATATACTACAGCTTTGTCTTCCGTGCGCCATGTCATTTTTTTCTTTCTTTTTCTCCTGGTGTGTGTGTGTGTGCGTGCGTGCTTGTGTGTGCGTGTGCGTGCGTGCTTGTGTGTGTGTGTGTGTGTGTGTGTGTGTGTGTGTGTGTGTGTGTGTGTGTGTGTGTGTGTGTGTGTTTGTGTGTTTGTGTGTGTGTGTGTTTGTGTGTGTGTTTGTGTGTTCTTTTTACACGATAGAATCTGAGAACGAAACGTTGGTGCACAGATACGGTACCGGTTATACTTCTTGGCGCTTGAACAGGAAAAACTGTTATGTTTGGTGCACTCTTCCCCATAATTTTGTAGGATAAAGTTCAGAAGTACAGTTAGTGCACACACAACGACGTTATTCACGAAAGGCACGACGTATATCCCATACGCCGTGCCTTTTTTGTTCCGATACGTGCATCAATCAAGAGGCACCATTGCGATGGGCGAAGGTCGTCACATTCCGTATTCGCAGCCGTACAGTGCACCGGCCGACGGTTCAAATCCTGCTTCAGACACGTTATATTTCGGCTATATAGTACTCAGTGGAAAACTGCGAATGGAATGCCGAAAATACAAGCTACCCAAATTTATTTCAAAGGCATTAATTTGAATAGATTTCGACTTTTCCCACTCTTTCTCTCGGCGTTCTTTCTGTCCTTGTCACGTGGAAATCAGCGGAGGCGGGATTGCCAATCCGTTGCTCCCACCAGTCTTGTTTGATATACGTGTGCGCTTCATGTATTCACGCGCGATGCTGCAAAGTACAACACTACAAAGCACAATAAGCTAAATCTCAATACAACTACAATACAATACAATACAATACAAATACGCTAGGAGTACATTACAAGCACAGAGCAAGTACAATGCGATACAGCACTCGACATCACCTACATTCTTGCGACACGCGTGTTCATTGCCCCACTTATTTGCGCGTGTCAGATTGCACGGTGATTTTGTGGACGGTGTACAGGAACACACGCGACCGCGCGTTCGGGCGCCGGAGTCCTTGTGCACCTTGCCACGCACTTCGCCTCCCCTGTCGTGCCCCCCTGAACACAGGCGCACGCTCCCTCGCACACAGTCACGCGTTGCGCAGCTGTTTTAAGACCGCAGCTTCCAGCGGCGCAAGCGCGCGGAACGGATTTTCGCCCGGCTCACGCGCGCGTGCGGCAATGTTTATTCACGCTCTCATTACTATACATGAGCGCCCCCTCCCTCCGCCTTTTTAGTGGGTGGAACAAAACCGAAAAAAAAAAAAAAACTCTCGCGGCGTCCTTTCGCTGCCCGCTCGTGGGCCGCGCGTATTACGGGGAGACCATGGGCGCCAAACTGTTCCCTAGAAGTCGTATACCGGGTGTCCCAGCTAACTTGAACCAAGGGTTTAAAAATGAAATATTGGAGTCAGGAGAGTGAAACTAACTGCATATTGGTGATAGGCATTTGGCGCACCACGGGAAATTTTTTGTATCGCAATTACTTAACTAGTAATTAAGATAATTTTTTTTAATTTTTTAATATTGACTTTAGACACTAAATGTGATTCGCAAAGTTGGAGAGCACTTTCAGAAACCCGCATTCCATTATTCGCCATAAAGAAAACCTTACGTGTACCTCTTTTTCCGAGCTCGAAAGAAAGCCCGCGAAATACAAAAAAAATCACGTGACGAGCACATTTGCGCGTCGCGATCGTGCTGCTCTCAACCGTGCTTTCAGTGAACGAAATCAGCTCCGGCCTTTATTCGACGGCCCCGTTGCAGCGGCAGGCCGATATCTTGGCGGGGGTTTTTCGTCCGCGTCAGCTAGTTGGCACCCGGCGACGACGACTTAGTCCCAATCTGATAAGATACTGAGATGGCGAGTCTGCTTTGTCACTCAGAAGCAAAAGAGAAATACAGGGAATAATGTTTCGCCGCGAGGTGTTGGCGGCTGTGTGTTGCAGTTTCCTAATGAGGATTTTGAAAGCTGGAAGCAGCGGTGAAGCACAGTTTGTCGTGTGCTCTTCTTATGCCACTCTCATGCGAGACTGAATCTTTGGTGTAGTGATTACTAGCACTGCAGACATGCCGTTTACAAATGAAGAGAAAGCAGACATGGTTCTGGCTCTAGGTGCATGTCATGGGAACAGAAGGCGCGCTGCAGACCTTATGCAACAATGGCACCCAGGCAGGCGGCCAAGTTCAGTAACGATCCTGCGTGCCTTCGAGACGCTGCGACGGATGGGCAGTTTTACGTCCACACGACACAGAGCACCTGTTTTTGACGAGGACTTCGAGACGCATATTTTATCGCTGTTCGCTCTGGAACCCCAAGCAAGCGTGCGCAGCGTGAGCGAGGATACCGGAGTCTCCAGGTCATCAGTTTGGCGAATACTGCGCAAACACCGCCTGCATCCGTACCACGTACAGCTTCATCAAAATCTGTTGCCACGGGACTTCCAAAACAGGACCGATTTTGCTAATTGGATTCTGATAAAGATGCAGGACGACCCGGATTTTTTGAACAAAGTGATATGGAGTGACGAAGCTAGTTTTTCGCGCAATTCACAGGTGAACCTGCACAATGCTCATTACTGGAGCGATTCAAATCCCTACTGGGTTTTACAGACGCAGCACCAGTACCAGTGGTCATTTAGTGTTTGGTGTGGACTTTTCGACGGTAGTTTGATCGGGCCTGTGTTTTTCGACCAGACGCTGACAGCAGATCGCTACACCAATGATATCCTCAGAGGACCCGTTGACGACTTCCTTTCGGATCTACCGCTCGCCAGGGCCACAAATGTGTGGTTTCAACACGATGGCGCCCCCGCGCACAGCAGCGCCAAGGCTCGGACCTGGCTCGACGCAGCGTTCCCGCAGAAATGGATAGGACGACTAGGTCCCGTGAACTGGCCAGCCAGGTCTCCTGATATGACACCTCTGGACTACTTTTTGTGGGGTCATATCAAGGACAAGGTGTACAGCACACCAACTTCCACACCGCAAGACCTTAAAGACAAAATAACGGAAGTCTGTTTAAACATGCCTGAGGCTGTCATACGAAATGCAACGGCTGATTTGGTTACAAGATGCCATAGCTGTATCGTCGCACAAGGTGACCTATTCGAGCACTTTTTATAATTGGTAAGAAACCGAAATGAAATGGAGTCAGGACAACCGCATGCCACGGCTGTCATCGCCGCACAGCCAAGCCATAAACCGCCACTTTTATTTTCTTTGCAACTGGCAAATAAAACTCCTCTCATTTGAAAACTTCGAGCTTGGCAGTCTTTATCGCGACTGCAAAGCGCAGCGCACTCGCTGCAATTTACACCGTCACGCGCGAACTGGCTGACACGGCCGAAGAAACCACCACCAAGATATCGGCCTGCCTCTGAAACGGGGCCGCCGAATGAATACCGGAGCTGATTTCGTTCACTGAAAGCACGGTTGAGAGCAGCACGATCGCGGCGCGCGAATGCGCTCGTCACGTGGTTTTTTTTGTATTTCGCGGGCTTTCTTTCGAGCTCGAAAAAAGAGGTACACGTAAGGTTTTCTTTATGGCGAATAATGGAATGGGGGTTTCTGAAAGTGCTCTCCAACTTTGCGAATCACACTTAGTGTCTAAAGTCAATATTAAAAATTTTAAAAAAATTATTTTAATTACTAGTTAAGTAATTGCAATACAAAAAATTTCCTGTGGTGCGCCAAATGCCTGTCACCAATATGCAGGTAGTTTCACTCTCCTGACCCCAATATTTCATTTTTAAACCCTTGGTTCAAGTTAGCTGGGACACCCGGTATAAGTCTACATGCCACACGTGCTGCCACATGAGCTTTTTACGCGAGTGGTCTCGACGCCCACATCGCTTGCCTGGCTCAGTATTTCACAGACTGACGCTCTGGCGTACTGGTTCTTTTTTGTATCCCTCTCTCTCTCTCTTCGAATGCGTTAGCATTCTTAGGGTACTTCACGCACTTTTTAGGGGCCAAGTATATATCTATACCTATGTTTGCATATAGCCGTTTTCCCGCCTACTGGGTCACTCGGTAGTCCGTGATCGCGTGGGTGGCGCATCGGGCTGCTGTGCTGAGGTACAGTACACTGTAGCTGAGGCAATGGTGAGCTGAGGTCATGCGTCGTGGAACATTGTAGGTGAGGTCATGCGCCGTGCGTTCGCACAGCGCATGACTTCCTTTCCTTTTGCTTCTGACACAGCGTGCGAGGCAGCGGCGGCGGCAGCGGTGGCGGCAGCAGTGGAAAAGTCGAGGGAAGAGGCGAAGACGGCTTCGCGTTAGAGAAGGACATCGAGAAATTGTCGTCGCCGTTCGCTGGTCCTCGATAATTCATGCAAAGTGTTCAAGCAAAGAATGTAGCTGAAGTCACCGTTTTGACAAGGGGACTTTTATTCCTCAGGGCAGAGTGACTGGCAGCCACATTTATCATTTGCTCATACGTGCATTTTGTGTTGTCGCTTAAAACGCTGGTTTCAACGAAATTACTTTGTTAGACTACTGTTAATCACTTCAGACCTCACTTTTCCTATGAACTTTCATAGTAGTAAAGGGACCGGTCACCTTATACAGAGAGGTCACAAAGAGAGAGGCCTAGTAAAGAAAGAGGTCAAATGATAAGGATATATAGATACTCCCTATTGTACAAGAGCTGTTTTTTTTTTTTTTTTCGCTGCGTCAGAACGTTAAAGAGAGAGGCGCAGAGTGATCAACCAGACGCACATCCGGTTTGCTACTCTGCACAGGGGAGGAAAAGAAGGAAGGGAGAGAGAAAGAACTAGGCTGCCCTAGTAACAGATCAAGTATAATGAATCTTACCATGGTGCGGACTGACGCACGCCGGCTCATTGCGCAATTCACATCTTCCATCCTTACCTGAAGCAGCAAGCATGCAGTACGCATGGCCGACAGCTTAAGTTCCTGCAAAAGTCTCCCTCTAAATTACTAAGTAAAACATAAAAGAAAGCCAAATCATCGAGCGACATGCGTGACCACTACTGTCGTCACCTTTCCAGTGGATACCACAGCCACACGACCAACCAGCTGGCGCCCTCGGCGGTGGCGCGTGGCGACGTGGCCGGAATCAAGCGTAAATCAAAGAGAGATAGGTAAATATTTATTTTGCTCCATATCCGGAGCACGTAAATCAAACAACAGTTATCATTGGAATAAACTACCTGCAGAAATCGTTTCCGAAAATAATTATACGACGCATTTGTCAACAAACTGAAGTGCTTACTCTGTGCTGGTCCTTAATAGATTATTATCAGAAGTGTATTCTTTTTTACATTGTCTTGAGAATTATGGTCCACATGTGTGCGTGTTCTCAAACACTTGTTTTATCCAGATATGATCCCTGTTTTCCTGAGCGCATGTTTGTTTATGCTTTTCTAATTGTTCACTGTGTTATGCAACATGATCACTTTATTGTATTTTTTTAACCCCCTATGTAATGCCTGTAAAGGGCCTTTAGGGTATGTGAATAAAAAAAAAAAGAAAGACATCCAGCATGGCAGCCTCCGTCGGAACTCCGAAGCGGCCGTTATGACCAGCGCGTCGGTGAGAATGCGCAGCTGGACGCCGGTGTCGGTGATGGTGAGTTTATCAATAACAGCCAGCAATGCGTCCGTACCAGACCGTCGGAACACGCAGCCCGACGCCGAGGTCGGTAGAGCCGGTGCAATATAGTGCACACAGTAGTATTAACCTCGGGAATAGCGAAAACATTAAAAAATGATCTGGTCTATAGCAAGGAATTGCACGTTAGGGAAAACATTTGCAAGGTCTTGGCTACATTGCGGGCGGTGGCAGAACGAACACTTATAGAACTTCCGAACGGTGTAAAAACGGTGTCTCCTATGCATGGATTGTTTGAATTATCATACATATGCGAAGGTTTCTTTATATTTACTTTCTTTTTTTCCATAGGAGAGAGACTCGAAGCGCGTACTACCACTTTCCCGAATGATTGTGACCGAATGATTGCGACCGCAGTAAAATGCGCAGGTTACAGCCGTGTGTCTCAGGGCACTGGGAGGCCCAGCGCCTTGTAGACCTTGCGGTACACGTCGCATTCTTCGCCGTGGAAGTCTGATCCGATGCTCGCATTAACGGCGCGCATGAAGACGTGCAGCGGCTGTTCCTTGGTGAACGTAGGCCACTCGCCGACTCCCGGCGCCGTCGGATTCCTGCGAAGAACAGGCTCGCTTACGTAAGCCTCGCTTACGTATACACTGCAGGGCTAGGCAGTATCGAATACATATATGTGTCTTAGATACTACGGCTACCTTGAGATAACCTTACGTAAGTGTATCTTACGACAGTCGTCGTTCGAACTAAACCGTTTCGTATACCTGCTTATGATGCGCGACATTCTGTTCGATGGCTTGAACCTTTTGTCGCATCGCATATCGCAGACAGTCGCCATCATGCGTACGTTTTCCCGAGTTATCTTAATATGCTCCACGAAACTAGTATTTCTGTAGAACAGATTTCGAAGGTAATACTGAATTGGATTGGATTTAATTACTTCTTCGATGGCGCGTACCCACTGCGAGGGATTGGCCAAGATTTGGATGGTATTAGGAAGATGTTGGTACTGATTCTAGCAGCCATCGCCATCTTTCTCGGCCGCCTTTTATACATGGCGCACTCCGGCGCTTGTGTGTCGTGTTGCGGACTGCGAGATTAGAAGGAACAAGGAAGAAGAATAAGAGATAGCTGCTTCTTTCCTCTGGTCATTCAAAATTTCTCAATAGTGATTCTTTTGAGACTCGCATAATCTTTTTCTTAAACCACCCGATTCTTGACCAATCCCCCATAGTGGGTGTGAGCCACTCTCTGAGGCAAGCAAGCAAGCAAGCTAGCCGCTTCTGCTCCTGCTATCGGTGCGAACGATCCTCAGGTTTTTCGCTCGCTTTGTAGTGCACCTCACCTCGGTCCCTATACTGATTAACCAGCTTTATCTAAACGTTCAGTAGTATTGTGACCGGTTTTACTTAATTATCTGTATTATAAATGTTTCTGTGGTCATTTATATTAATTATTGTATTATTGATATAATGATAATCCAGCTGCAGTGTACGTAGTCTTAGGAGTGTATGTAATATTATTGCTTTGTTTTTGTTGTTCGACTTGCTTTTAGACCGACGAAAGCAATCCCCATTCACCGAATCTCAATGATTGACTTCAGACAATTATCGGTGTTGTTGCTTCAACGTTAAAAAAATTAAATTAAGTTATCGGGTTTGACGTGCCAAATCCACTTTCTGATTATGAGGCACGCCGTAGTGGAGGCCTCCGGAAATTTCTACCACCTGGGGTTCTTTAACGAGCACCTAAATCTAAGTACACGGGTGTTTTCGCATTTCGCCCCCATCGAAATGCGGCCGCCGTGGCCGGGATTCGATCCCGCGACCTTGTGCTCAGCAGCCTAACACCATAGCCACTGAGCAACCGCGGCGGGTTGCTTCAACGTTTGCGTGTACGATCATTTCGTTATAATTATGTGTGATCCACTGGTGCTGGACGGTTTTCAAACTGCAGCAAGCAGCTTTTTTGCTGAGCATCTATTTTGTGATACTGGAATACTCAAACACTACTAAGAACATGATTCATGCACAACACAGTGACACCGTTGAAACATCGCATTTTCCAATTTTAATGGATGGCGATTGTCTGCCTGCCTGAACTCTCTTGAGAAAATAGGTTGCTGTGCGGTGGATTAGAACATCAAAAACAAAAAGTGGTCGCCAATACTGAAAGCTATCTGTACTACTCACTAGGCGTGTATATAATCAGTAAGCTTAAGTTTGAGAACAACATAAAACCAATCCGATGTTGAATGAACCATTTTCACTAATTAAGTCTTTGATTGGTGTGCTCATACGAGGCATGTTGTAATTACAAAATTAGAGTCAGCTAGACTCTTGCTAGAAACCATATGCGTTGAACCATTATCGAGAAATACGGACAGAAAATGTACTGTCAAATGTATTTGTGTTCCATGCACTTAAATTTTCCACACTGCGTTTTTCACATTGCGGAACCATATCAGTGACAGCAATGCCTTGCGCTGAAAATTTTGAATGCTTTGAGTTCACTTTGTGCACAGATCCAGTCACTGCTTAATACTCTCAGAGGCGCTCCACACTAATATTTGGAACCGCAAAAGCAACCACTAAACGCGAACAATATGTTTTGCACTTATTCTGCTGGCCGCGCGGTCACCCGTTCGCCGTTATCGCCCATCTCCCTGCCCATCGCCATGCTGCTCGAAGTCACGTGATCTGAAGAAACACTTGCAGCCAAATTATTTCGTGCGAGCTATCACAAATTTAGTCAGCAGTTCGCCACCTGGAATGATTTGGATGCCATGAATCAGAACAATGTGGCTGCCCTCACGATTAGCCACTGCAGCAGCGTTGGAGGGTGTATGTGGGAACACGGAGCCCAACTTCGCTCCCAGGTCTCTCTAGTGCTTTTAATACGACTCCAGCCGCATTTAACTATGCTCCACTACAGGTTCGCTTACCTTTTTCCTACTATGCTTAAAGGGCCTCTCACCAGGTCTCGCCATCTTGAGCTGACAAGCGCAAAGCATACAATGCGCGATAACGATCGTGTCTGCAAAGTAGTACATCGCTACGCGCCGCGGAAAGATTTGAAATTTCAAACCGAACGCCGTTTTCCCTTCTCCTTCCGGTCGCCGTGCTTCAAGCCCGAGGATGACGTACATGTGCTAGTACGCTACGTACACGTATTTGCGCTGTGACGTCGCTCGTGGTGACACGTGACTTCGAGCATTATTCAAGGCAACATCTGTTATTTGTGTAATATCTTGCTTGAGTAGACGAATTAAAGTTTAGAGAAATAATAAAACACACAAACCGAATGTCTGCATGTTTTTGTTTTACTTCGCACCGCAGCAAGAGAGATGTACTTCCATTTCGTCTGCTTGCTCCCACGTCGTGCAGTGGCGCACGCAGACACCGAAACTGTGTCATTTTCTACCGTGTTCCAGTGCGGATGCACTGCGATCCGCTTGTGTCTGCCTCAGTATTCGTGTAGGACTCACTTATACCGCTAGTCAGGTGTCCTCGTGAACAGCGCGCAATATCGTGCGCTGCGCGAAATGAGACAATCACAACAACTCGCGCGCGACGCCGTAGTCAGCGGAAGTGCGCCGCGCCGCAGAAAAAGTGAAAAAGGCGGTTGAAGGTTTGGTGGCAGAAAAGTGGCGAGACCACACACAAAGGTGGCGTACAAAACAAAATCCCCAATAGCGCTTCAGAAACTTTGAAGCTGGGAATTTGCTCTCTCTCTCTCTCTCTCTCTGTGTGTGTGTGTGGGGGGGGGGGGAGTTTAACATAGGTAGGACATTCGGCCAAATAAGAACAAGAGCTTGGTGGCGTAACCCACCATCCCGTCTCAAAGGGGATGCTTAAAGCATCCATTCATCCATTGCATAAGAATGACAGCATTTTCATCTGTACTACGTGTAGTGTCTTTTTCAAGCATGAACCCCTCCGTTCGATTGCATACGCCTTGGAACTTTATCCGCCTCTAGCATAACTAAGCTGGATTCATAGTATATGTAAGCGTTCTTATTATGTCAACAAATGTATGTTTCAATACCCTGTATTGTTGTGTTACTTCCGATCTGCGCTAATGTATGATGTAATGAATGAGCAATACGAGTATAATCATTAAAAAATATTTTGCAATCTACTGGAGGACGTACTTTTATCTTTAAGGGTATCTAAGGGAAACAGTTCCAGCTTCCCATGACAGGCATATCTATGTCACTTCAACAACAGGTTTCTGACGTACGGCAAGAAAAATTATGATATGGTAAGTGAAATTTACATGCATAATACAAAAAAAAAAGAAAGCTGATTAATCAAGGAGTGATATCAATGCACAATTCTTGCGTTAACAATAAATAAAGAAAGAAAAGCAAAAGAAAAAGTAAAGAAATCAAGAATGTGTACATAAAACGTAGCGTGGGCATACCCTGTGTTGACGTACGAGCCGATAACTTGCATACAAGTTCTGCTGTGCTCGCGATCCGCATCCGAGTAGCGCTCGGGAAATCGGTATGGCATTCCGAACGTGAACTGGAGGTCTGCGTAGTGAGTGGAGCCCATCCAGGACGGCCAGAAGCCGCGTTCGTACCGGTAGTCGTACATGTAGAAGTACACGGGACGGTTCGTCTTGGCGAACGCCTCAGCGTAGAACCTGGTCGGGCAGAAGGCCAGGTAGTCGCCCAGAATGTCCATCAGCGCTTTCAGGTTCCCGCTATAGTCCGAGACACCGGGTACGCGGCGCAAGTAACCGTCGATGATCATCGACCGCGTCTCTTCGGGCAGGAAGCCTAGGTAGCGCTGTGAAAGTAAGTCTACAACCTCTTGCTTCGTGAGCTCCGGTGCCGACGTGAAGTTTATGAAGGACGGGACTCGGAAGTAGAGGAACACGCCGCCTTCTTCGGTCGTCGCTCCTGTGAGGATGCTCTCCAGAGGGATGAACAGGCCCCTGGCTATGGCATCCACCTCCGGCAGCGGAAGGTAATCGTCACCGTGTGAAGGCGTGAAGGTCACTATCTCTGAGGGAAACTGTGTTTCTTCCGCGTCGATGATCTTGTCGACGGGCGCCGAGCGGAGGCACTCGACCACCTGCTTGGGATTCTTCTTCGACGACGGCTTCGAATCATCCAGGCAGCCAACGTGTTTGGCGATGCGGTCCGCGTACGCGTGGTCCACGGCGTTTTGCGGCGGCACGAGCCAGTAGTTGCTTCCGCTGGACATAATGGCGCGGTGAATTAGACCGGCGTTGCGAGGCGCGACGAGCTGCGCGCCGATGCCGATGGATCCTGCGCTTTCACCGTACACGGTCACTCGGCCAGGGTCGCCCCCGAACCGAGCGATGTTTCGCCGTACCCAGAGAAGGCCGAGATGCTGGTCCCAGAGGGCGTAATTGCCGCTGGACGAGCCCGGACCGGTGTAGAGGAAGCCGAAAGAACCGAGCCTGTAGTTGATGGACACCACGACGATGTCCCCCACGGCGGCGAAGGCCTTGCCATCATAGAGGGTCTGGGAGGCCGTCCCGGTCCTGTAACCCCCTCCGTGAACCCAGAAAAGGACGCCGAGTGGTTTGGGTCTACCTAGCGGGCTCCAAACGTTCAGATAGAGACAGTCTTCGCTGACCTGGTCCCTCTTTACCAGCCACGGAGAAGGCGGGAAAGAGCCGTTGGCTTGGGCGCAAGGACTGGCGAAGCTCAGCGTGTCTAGGGTCGTTGGATGCCACGATTTGGCCGGCACTGGCCTGCGGAAGCGTAGCTCACCGACGGGTGGTTCTGCGTACGGGATGCCCAAGTACCGCGCTACGTCAACGCCACCGACGTGCTCGATGACACCCCTAACGTGACCGTTGAGCGTTTCAGTCGTGATGTATCGGCTCGCGGAAACACCGGTCGCGGTGATGCACAGCATGAGAAGCCCCACTGAGACCGCCGACAGCATGGTTGACAGTGGCGCCTCTCGCTGCCCACTTATGGGCAACATGCGATTATATTTATAATCTCCCGGCTGCGTCCTTGACATCTAATCCGAAAGATGCGCCAGAAGGCCTGGAGTTAACGGTCCGTGTCGCCCTACAAACTCCTAATGGGTCGTTTAGTCTCTACAAGGGCACTAACACTTGGTGACAAGTTCAATAACGATTGCTGCGGAGAGGTACGCATAATCAAGGTAAAAAATCTTTATTGCACGGAGTCGTGTTTAGTTCATATCGCAAGGAATGCGCATAAAAAAAGAAATGTGTAGAACAAGCTACCAATAACGGAGTCATTAATGTGCACAGACAAGAGTCTGTATCTGACCGCTATCAAGAGAGAGAGAGAGAAAGAAAGAAGACAAAATTGTGTAATGTAACGCCTCTTTCTCGATTATATGGGGAAATCAAAGAGTAAGAGGTCACGGCGTCCTTGTAAGTGACGCACGTATCCAACGATCCGAGTGTCAGATGCCTTGCTATCGCAAAAGTGTTATATTAGACAGTAGGCAGTTTTAGTTTCGCGTCCGCAACAGCTCTGCGTGCACTCTTAGCGCGGTAACGTTTAAGTTTACCTTTAGTTACAAGTAACCTATAACATAAAGGTTCGTAGGTTACTAAACCAACTTGATATTTGTGTTTTGAATTTTCTTCGCGGCTAGAGGTTACATGTGCCGAGGAAACTATATTATAAATTACTGCAACGCCAAATGTCTCGTAACCTTCAGATTGTAACTTATAAAAAAAAATTGTAATTCGTAGATCAGGAGACCAATTGTATGGATTGGAAGTTTGGTGATTATTGTGTCGCATTGCGGTCCTGATATGATGTGTTGTGCCAGGACTAACGTGTAAAATATGGTGTGTGGCCCCCGACACGGAGGCGGGTTGCACTAAATAAAGATGTTATTGGTACCAATCGGAATGTTTGTTTTCGAAATATATATAAAAAAGTTTAAATCTTGCACGACTGCATGCTCAAGTCAACCAGCAGCAATTCAGTGGTCAATGACATACAGTGTGTTTCAGCGAACACTTTCAAATTTTTTTAAAGATTGCCTGTGGCAGATAGCTAAATTCTAGTTGATGAGCCGGTCTGCTCGAAGCGGCGGACACTACTAAGCGACCAAGTCATCCTGTCGGATCTTTGAGGGAAGACAACCAGCAAAGCGCATGGTGGTCTGTGATGACCTAAAAGGCGCGGCCGAACAAGTACGGTCGAAACTTGCCGACAGTCCAAACTAGTGCGAAGCACTCGCGCTCAGTGATCGAAAATTTGCACTCTGAAGAGGAAAGAAGGCGACTGGCATAGGCGATGACGCGGTCTCGTCCTTGTTGCTGCTGGGCGAGAACAGCGCCGATGCCATGTCCACTGACGTCGGTGCGAAGTTCAGTAGGGGCTGACGGGTCAAAATGGGCCACGATGGGTGGTGACGTAAGTAAAGTCGTGAGCGTGTGAAACGCGGTGGCTTGTTCAGGATCCCAAGAAAATGACGTTTCCTTCTTCAAGAGTTGCGTGAGTGGACGGGCAACGTCGGCGAAGTACTTGACAAAACGTCGAAAATATATAGGAGCACAATTAAGCCGACAAAGCTCCGCACGTCTTTAGTGGAACGTGGCATAAGGAAGTCTTTGACAATGCGAATTTTTCCTGGGTCAGGTTGCACGTCTTCAGCACTCACAAGGTGACCAAGCACAGTGATTTCGCGGCGGCGAAAATGGCATTTGGCAGAGTTGAACTGAAGGCCTGCTTGCCGGAAAACTTCAAGAACTGCCGAGAAGCGACTAAGGTGGCTTTCAAATGTTGGTGAGAAGACGATGACATCCTCAAGGTAACAAGAGGCATGTTGACCATTTGTATCCACGAAGAAGGGAGCCCATCATCCTTCCAAATGTGGCTGGGGCATTACACAGTCCAAAAGGCATTACCTTAAACTGATAAAGTCCATCGGGGGTAACAAATGCGGTCTTTTCACGGTCTTGGTCATCGACAGATATCTGCCAGTATCCTGACCTCAGGTCGATAGAAGAGAAGTAGGCAGAGCCGTGTACACAGTCGAGAGCGTCATCGATCCGCGGCAGAGGGTATACACGTCCTTGCGCGTTACCTTGTTTAAGTGACGGCTATAGCCTACGCAGAAGCGCCAGATGCCATCTTTATTCTTGACTAGGACGACTGGTGATGCCCATGGTATGCATGAAGGTTCAATGACGTCCTTGGTGAGCATCTTGTAGACTTCACGCTGTATCACTTCTCCCTCGGCATAGGACACGCGATAAGGACGTCGTCTGATTGGGCTGGCGTCCCCAGTATTGATATTATGAGTGACCACAGATGTCTATCCCAAAGGACGGTCATTAAAGTCAAAGATATTGCGGTAGGATTTCAATATGCGTCGCATATCGGCTGTCTGAGCAGGAAGGAGGTCAGACGCTATCATCTTATGAATATCACCGTCGACGAGATTGTGCGAGGAAGGGAAAGGGGCAGAGGACAAAGAAGCATCGGTGACGAATGCAGAAACGACACACTCGTAGATAGAAGAAATGTGGGCTAGAGACATGCGCCCCGGGGATGAATTGCGTGCACCAGCTAAAGTTCAATATGAGTAGAGAGTTTCGATTACCCGTAACTATAATAAGGGTGTGAAGAAGAGCGACGTTTTTGGCGAATAAGACGTCAACGATCGAAGTCAAGATGTAATCGCCATCGGGAATGGGAGAAAAAGACCGCAAGTTCACATATATAACCGCTTGAGGAGGTAGACGAACGTAATCCACTGAACACAGACGCGGTTGGCGTGCAGTAAGGAGCGTCATGGTAGGTCATGGTCACGGTAGGTTTAGCTGAAGCAAGCTTGTTCCACAGTCAATAAGGCCAGAATGGGCAGAGAGAAAATCCATACCGAGGATGAGTTCATGGGAGCATATCTCGAGCATGGCAAGTAGTACGCTTGTGGATCGGTCGGCAACACTTATTCGAACGGAGCACATCCCTAGCACGGGAAACGTTCCACCATCGGCGAGACGAATGAACGGTACTGTGGGCGGTGTTAGAACCTTCTTAAGGCGGCGACGAAGCTACGAATTCATCACTAATATCTGAGCCCTAGTATCCATTAGAGCAACAACATGTGCGTCATCTAGTTTAACGTCTATCAGGTTTATTCTGGTATGCAGTGTGGTCAGAGGATTTGGCAGGCGAGTTGTCGATGTAGTATCGCCTCTGGGAGCTGCATCGTCTATAGTTTTCCCGACGTAGTCGTTCTATCGGCGACGTAGGGCGGCGGAATTGGGGCGAGCGAGGTGATTGTCGACGAGACAACGGGGAACGCGACTGGTGACCACGTGGGGATGGTGAATGACGTCGTCATGGAGCGAGCGTCGTCTCCGGTGGTTTCGGGAGGCTCGCGGAGGGCTGAATTCGGCGATGATCCATGTCGGGGCGACGGTTGTATCCATGGGGCGCCTGACACCAATACCACCGGCTGTTACAATGGCGGGCCAGGTGTCCAACACGACTGCAGTTGAAGCAAATGGGATGGTCATCAGCAGTCCTGCACTCGGCTGGACTGCGAGTACGGAACGGCGACCTTTGACCTTGGGCGTGCGAAAGTGAGGAACGGTGGTCGATCGGCTGGTAAGGAGCTCCGGCGCACATAGAGTCCCGGCCAGCTTTGGAGAGCTCCTGATTAATGACAGCTTGGACTAGTGGCACCATCCGGACTATGGCACCATCCGGACTATGGCACCATCTGGGAGCACGCCCGCACGTAGAAGCAGGAGACACAGCCTCAAGTTCACGTCGGATGATCTTCTTCAAGTGTTCTACGGTTAACGGCGCCGACGGCTCAGGTACGTCTTCGCACGACCACGTTGCTGCCGTGTTCGGAAGTCGAGCGAAATGATGGGCAATGCGTCGACTTTTGGCAGCCTCAAAGCGCTTGCACTCTTGGATGATGGCATCGACGGTGTCGCAGTCATTGCAGATTAGCAGATTGAAGGCATCATCTGCTGTGCCCTTTAACACGTGGCCCACTTTCTCGGACTCCGTCATGACGTCGTCGGCTTTGCGGCAAAGGGCAAGCACGTCCTGTACATAAGTCAGGTATGACTCTGTCGCTATCTGCGCACGATATGCCAGCGCCTTCTTTGCTGCTGCCTTTCTATCTGCAGACTTGCCGAACAGGGAATGCATCTTTTCCTTGCATGCATCGAAGCTCCCAATTTCGTCTTCGTTATTCTCAAACCACACCTTCGCTGTTCCTTTGAGGTAAAATAGTATCTTTGCCAACATGATCGTCTCATCCCAGTAATTATTCTTGCTTGCATGCTCGCACTGGGGTAGCCAGTCCTCGATGTCGACGTTGTCAGTCCCGCAGAATGTGCCTGGGTCTTTAAGCTAAGCCAGGATGACCGTTGCCGTTGCAGTCGCCTTAGTGGGCGCCGACCCTGTTCCGCCATCGTGGAGAAAGCGAAACGTCGGCCGCTGCGGAGCTCCGTTGTACCGTGCGGGCACCACGCACCTCCACCAAAATGCCACGGGGATGAGAGTAGCCAAACGGGATAGCAAATTGTATTGACAAAATATATATACAGAGAGAGACGGTTGCAGGCTAGATGGCAGAATAACACGAGCGCTTCTCTGATCGTCGTCTTCACCGTCTTTCTGGCGCATTCTTCCATGCTCGTCAGGATGCCTGCTTCAGTGCGTGGAATGGCGCGTAACAATATTGTACACGAACCTTCAACATTTATGCCTATTTGCATCATTCCTGGTGCTGCTGTAGAAATAAATGTGTGCTGCCACGCAGCGCTGTGCTCGAAGGTTTTTTTCATTATTGCTTCATGGCCGTGAATAAAAAAAGAAAAAGAGCTACCTTGCGCTCCCAAACTCCGCGTACAAACGAACATAGCATCTAGCAGGGCGTGCAGCCGCTTAAAAGGCGACAGGGTAGTGACGAAGGCGTTCGCTGTGCGATTTACGCCAGTGATGTGCCTCCCTCGCGGCGGTTCATGCAGACGCCGCGGCAGCACACCCGGCTAAATCCTATGGTCGTTTGTGCGCGGAACGCTTGGGAGCTGCAGTGCCATCACGACGTGCAAGCGGGCATGTCACGCCGTGTTATTATTTTTTTTTTTTTTGTATTTCGTGGGCATCGGCAGTAAGCTGAAAAACACTAATGCTTAATAGATCGAAAAAGAAAAACATTTTATTCGGACATTGTGCAAGCCGCTCTGCAACTACGTAATTGGAATTTTTTCCCAGCTTCGTTGCTTCAGAAGTTGGTTAATTAGTCTTGACTAATTCTCTAATTAACAAAATACAACATATAGCGTGAGACACTACATACAAAAGGGAGACACATGCATTTAGTCGCGTCGTCTTTGAGTGCATCGGCATATTTTTAAACTCTGCCTAATGTTAGCTGAAACACCCTGTATATTAATTGTTCCAAGCTGCATGCCTTGTGTAAATGACCTGCGTTGAAAAAATAGCAATTAAGTCGGCAAAGGCAATTTATACGCTGTGATCCGGACTGTGTTTGAGTACTAAAAATCGAGAATTTGAGTTGAAATGTTGATTTCTGCTGAAAAAGTTTATAGCAATCGCAACAGAATTTCTGCCGTAATCGTTAGTATGAACATTACCAACACTTGACTGATTATCGTGGAAATAATTCATTGTGGTTAACGGCAGAGCTGTTCAATCAGCACTCCGTATACGGTTTCGAGAAGCATTCTGCAGCAGAATATTCTCGAGAACACACACTGCAAACACGCCATAAAATGTATTGCTGTTCCAGTTGAGATGTTTAAGTACAGAATGTTGCTGCAGAGCGTGCAGAAACAATAACTAAAACAGCAACGCATTTCATTGCAGATGCCGACTTACAATTTCTGGAAAGTCGTACCAGGCACAATTTATGGCAAATTGGTATGCTTTAATGGCTGCCTTCAATATGCTATGACATGTTCCCTAAAGAAATAAAAAAAAAAAGCTCGTTAGTAAAATTTTGTCCCTAAATAATTGTATTGCCTATCGCGCAAATTCTGATTTCTGTCGCCGCTATGAAGCTTTCACAGCAATAAAATGTCATTTTGTCTCAAGTCCTGCATATTTATTAATTTTAGACAGAGTCATGTGAAAGAATCTGGGACGTAGCTCCTCCGGCTATTTATATGAACTTTCTTTTGCGATCTTTCGTCACGTGTAGAGTCTTGCACGTCTTCACAAGCGCGTCCTTCTGCGCATGCCCATAAATATTGTTCATGGCTCCTTCGGATATCCATTGAACTTCCCTGCAGTGCACCAAGGTAACTCATTGAGCAACGCTTTCAAAAAATGGTATTTCAGAAGGTCAGCCGAAGTTCAAGAACTTTTCGTTACCTATGTCAATAGGATACTTTTTTCTGATAGCATACGCTTTTACGGCACGTTGTCGTAGTTACGACGATGTGCCTTAAATGCCCATATCTTCGGGAGAGTATCCTCCTGACGTTCCTACCTGAAAGTTGTTGAAATTCTGCCGATCTCTTGAAATATAACTTTTATAAAGTGCTGCTCAGTGAGTTAGGCTAGTGCATTGCAGTGAAGTTTGACGGATGGCCGAAGAGTCAGTTGTTCTATATATTAATGGGCATGCACAGAGTGATGCGCGGGTGAAGAGTTTCATTTCATTTCATTTCGGCATTAGGGTACATCACAGCATGTACAAAAATGCTGGGGGCACAGACTAAAAGCCAGAAGCTTGACGGGGTCTGTACCCGATAGTTGCACTTTGACAGGGGCAACAGGAAATGTTCGCATGCGACAAGCTTATAATGCGAAAACTATACGTTTGAAAAATAAAACCAAATGTGCTGAAATTAACAATAAAACGGAAATACTTTACTTTTATGCACGACATCAAAATTTATAAAAACTTGGAGAAACATTCCAGCACGAAATCAAAACTTAACAGCAGCAGCATTACAGAAAACAATGCTGGTTGTTTAAAAGAGTAGGTAATGTGTATGCGATCATTTGTTGGCCATAGTTGGTACGAGTCCTTGGCATAAACCAAAAAGTGATTTCGCGCGTGTCATAAACATGCATTCTTTCAGTCAAATTAGCAAGTTCTTTCAAGCACAGATTGTTTGTTTGAATGCCTTGTCCATAGCGTGTCATTAGTAAAGAATCGTACAAGTCGGCAACAGGTATTACGTTTAGGTTTTTACAGGTGGGCACTGTGTGTGCATTATACGGAGCATTGACAATCAAACGGACAGCCTTTTTCTGTAAACTAGAAAGCCTCAGAATTTTGGAAATTGTGGTGGTTCCCCAGACAAGGTAGCAATAGCACAGTTTTGAAAGGAAAAGTGAATTATACAACAACAGTTTTACTTTCTCAGGCAAAAGAAAACGTGCGCGCGATAATATACCAACCGAGCGAGAAAGGCTGGAACACACAGAATCAGTCTGCGAATCCCAAGACATGTTTTCATTAAAGAGTACACCAAGACATTTCACAGCAGGAACCACCTCAATTTTTGATGTACCAAGAAAAAGCGCTAAATCAAAGTTGACATTCTTGTTTTTAGCTCTAAATAAAATCTCTTTTGTTTTTGACGTACTTATAGTTAGCGAGTTGTTCAAACTCCAGGTATGCAGTTTCGCGAGTACGTTATTTGCTCTGGTTTGAATTTCCAGTAAATCTGATCCTAAAAAAATAAGCTAGTATCGTCAGCATAAACTACAAATTGGGCATTTTCATCTATTCTTACTACGTCATTAACATATACATTAAAAAATAGAGGCCCTAGGATGCTTCCCTGCGGTACTCCGCTGTTTAGGGATCAAAAGCTAGATGTATAGTTGCAAGACTGTATCCTTATACGAAAGGTTACAATACAAAAAGACTACGTGTACCTATACTAAAGGTCTCTATATATCTTTTAAACTATAGGTGCACGAAATTGTGAAAATATACGGCTGTATTAAACGCTACTTGAGTAAAGGTTATAATTTTATTTCTGGCTTATAGGTGCACACGCCCCTTTATTAAAGGTTACTTGAGTAAATGTTACTGCGTATAGTTTCTAATTATAAGTGCACAAATTTTTGAGAATATGCCCCTTTATTAAACGTTACCGTGCTAAGAGTGTACGCAGAAAACCCACGGAGGTGACAGTGGGCATGCGCAGTACGCAGGAGCACTCACGGCCCTTTGCGTGCTCCCGCAACCTTTCAAAAGCTGCGTATAGCGTGCGCTCCGGGCTGTGCCGCCTTCGCGGGGCGTTCTCGTGTTCTCTCGCATGTCCCCGAGAGCGCATTTTTCGACGTTGCTTCGGTCCAAGATATGATTCCGGCTTGTGGCTCGACTTCGTGGCGGCTGGTATCGTCTACACAGCTTCAGAAGCTTGCATATGGAGGCGCTGGCCAGCACACTATATACCGGCTCTTGCGCTTGCGAATCAGCTATCCCCCCCCCCCCCCCCTCTCAACTTCTGCATCCGCCCAACTACTGCCGTTTCATGCGCTCGCGCTTCGCTATATAGGTAGGCACAACCTCGCGCGCTGCGTATACGTGTGTGATTGCGAACGGCCAACTAAAGCTCTCTATTGCCTCGTTATGATGACGGTGAAGAACGACGTAGTGTCAAAATTATGAGTTACAAATTTACCTATTTGTTGGGCCAACTTATTCCCAGCAATATAGCGGCGGGCAAAGTCGGCGGTCGTCGAAAATCTGGTATGCGTGTCAAGCGCGTCGGCTTCTATACATGAATCTTCGAAAGTTATCTTGCAGAAAATACAACACTAGAGGTAGCTCAGCGGGCTTACGGGCCAGTGCATGGGTGCACGGAGACGCCACTGCGAATGTGCGGTACGCTGGGGCGGCCAGCGTTTTTACGGAGCGGGCCGCTCGCTCGATGGTATCCCCTCCCCGGCGGAGCGCGCGCAACGGACCAGTGTTTTAAGCATGAAATGCTTTCAGCTTCTGTTGTCAGGAACCTTCAAGTGACCTTAAGCCAAAAGCCAGAGCCGTTATCCTGGCACTAAATGAGAATATCGGTCAAGTAGCGACAACAAAATGAAACTATCCGGGCAACCAGTCTAAACGTTAAGCAATGCGGTCTCTGGCCCCCAGCTGTTTGTACAGGACTGCATTACATACGCAAGCTACTGCCTAGACAAGTTACAAAAATGTTGCTTTCGAGTTCTTCCTAATCTTTGTTCACGATAGCACTCACTCTGTAATTTATCTCTCTCTCTCAATACATATATATATATATATATATATATATATATATATATATATATATATATATATATATATATATATATATATATATATATATATATATATATATAGTACGCTGAAGTTTTCTAATAGTGACGTTCAAAAGGCAGTACAGTACAGTACTTCCTTGTCATCTTTTGGCGATGAGCGCTGAACGCCAGCGGTCCGCGAGTTCCGCGCCGGGGGTTTTGCGTCGCCTCGAGAGATGGCGCCACGGTGCGTGGCGCCTCCTTCAGACGCTTCTACCAGGCGCGGTGCCTTAGCTGTTGTGGTGTTAACCTGCTAAGCAAAAGGTAGCGGGATCAAATTCCCGGCCGGGGTATCCGCATTTCGATGGAGGCGATATGCAAAAACGCCCGTGCCCCGGTCATTGGGGGCACGTTAAAGATCACCTGGTTGCCTAAATTAATCCGGAGTCCCCACTACGGCGTGCCTCATAATCAAATCGTGGTTTTGACACGTAAAACCCCATGATTCTATTCATTCTTCTATTTGGGCAGTGCGCTGTCTGCCATGGCGTCTTTAGCTGCCTGTCGTGCGGCCTCCAGCCGGTTTCCTTCTTCCAGCTGGGCAGCGTCCATATGGACCAGTGCACAGTTTGGCGTGGCGTGGTGCGGTGTGGTGTGGTGGGATGTGCCGTTGCGAACATGCGCTGGCATTTTAAGATTGTGGCTACTATCATCTCCAACAAATCCGTTTTGCCGGTTGCCATTTCATGCTTACATCTACTCTCTATTACGGCAGAGCCAACGATTTCTTGCGAAACAAACGTGGCGACCGGCTGCACGAACAGCGTCATGTCGTCGGCGTCGTCTTCAAACGTGGCACTGGCTCGCCTCCAGGCGAAAATGCCTCGGAGGTATTTCACAACTGAACAGGACCTCTGTGTCCTGCGAGAGGTTTGAGCAACGAGGCGGTTTGGCGACGATTTGAAGTGGATAGCCGAGAACGAGAACCTGAAGAGAGCGTGCTGGTCCTTTCACGGTGATGCCAATGTTGCTCGACGGGTGGCGCAGCAAAGCCCGCTCTGCTGTAAACCTCCGCTCTTGCTCCGTTCTACTCCGCTCCTCAACCGAACGAGGGATCGCTGAGCTATAGAATTCTTTTCATGCGGCGCTCTGCTGTCGTCTCCGCTCGCCCGCTGGGCCCGCTGGGCCCGCTGGCCCGTAAACGCGCTGAGCTATAATTGCGTAATATTCGCGTCGCGCACACAATCTGATTGCAGTAGGTTCAGCGAGAACTTACGCGACGGGTAGAAACAAGGACAACAATCGAGTATGTTCCAAATCATGCAGGCACGTTCTTGAGCTGAGGGATAACGTTAAGTCACCGGGTGAAATGCAGTCTCGGGAAAATGGATAAAGAAGTACACGTGTCAATACGTTTAATTTGCGGAGATCATTTTCTAACCATCAGAAGCTTCTAATTTACTCTCGGCGGACCTGAAAGAAACGCGCGAGGCTGTCGAGAGCGCGGTTTACTTGCAAAAACTGGTTAGGCCATAGTGCCTTCACACAGCATCTTCTGTCGAAAAAGAATTAAAAACAAAAGAAAAAGCTTTGGCACCGCTCCACTGACAGCAGCTGAATCGGTGAAATCTAGGTAGATTCCTAGGGAGGCGAACTCTTATCCTCGAGCTCCTCGGGCGTGCATGGCTAAGAGATGCTGCAGGACTCGGCGACGTTTCAAATGCCTCCATTTCTTTTGACAAAAGCTGTACTTTACGATGAGGTTTCATTATATGTCCGTGTATAGCATTGCGTAGTCCTTTTATAATCCTTGCACAAACCATCTTTGCGATCTCATTTCTATCGGCGTTTCTCTATCTTTCACTACCATGGTTCCACAACTTAAGCGCTAAGCTCTCAATCTCTTGATATGGAATTACGGTTTGCTTGTATTTCACATCGCAAGATGAAAGCACTCGCTTTTTTGAACCCATGTGTAAAATAGTTTATCT
This sequence comes from Dermacentor andersoni, assembly GCF_023375885.2. Classification (NCBI taxonomy): domain Eukaryota; kingdom Metazoa; phylum Arthropoda; class Arachnida; order Ixodida; family Ixodidae; genus Dermacentor; species Dermacentor andersoni. Next base: position 40,943,415 of record NC_092815.1, read on the forward strand.
GTTCTCTGCTTATTGCGATGTCATTACTGTGTCAATAGTCGTTCGACCTTAAATGGGGGAATTGTGGGGTCTATACTGCAAACAGCGGAACAGTCGTGACCCGCATTGGTTGTACAAACTGAGCATAACCGATGGAACTCGCATGCAGCCTGTTATACAACTCGTCGCTTCTATAGTCAATCTAAGAGGCCATAGGATAAATTCGGTTTATGAGTTTCCGTTTTTAAACATAGCTAAACGTGCGTTTACGTTAAATATAATGTTCGCCTAAATAGGAGATTAGAATTATCACACTGCAGAGACAGGCATCTATTGTCACTTGGCACTAACTTTCTAGATTATTACGGACGTCATTTGACGCCTCCTAAATAGAAAGGTGTTGGAAGCGTCTGATGAACCTTTCATAATATCTAACTGAACACGAGTGCGGATACATTCATTCTGTAGCATTTCGTCGTTCGGCAGCGACGGTTTGCATCGACGAGTCCTGCTTCAGCAGGATTGATTGATTGATTGATTGATTGATTGATTGATTGATTGATTGATTGATTGATTGATTGATTGATTGATTGATTGATTGATTGATTGATTGAATGAATGATTGATTGATTGACGATGGTCAGTGGTAAATTGCGTGCTGCATGAGCTCGGTAATGAAAAAGGTCACCGCTGGTTGCCTCCCCGACGCGAAACACATACACCTATTCGATTAAATAAAATGATATGCCTATTCAGCAATACCTACAAATAGACTCATCCGTCTAGCATCAAACAACTTAAGATTAGCATCAATAAGTGCGGCGCGCTTTATTCAGTAGGTTTGACAGGCTACTGTTGACACAGCATAGCAAGAGGCACTTCCCGAAAGCGTATACGCACTAGTTGGAATGACTACGCGACGTCTGTGGCTGTAATCGACCACCGACGCGCCACTGTCCTCGCGGTATATATAAATCACTATCACTCTCCAACGCATTACGGCCCCTGAACGATCGGCCACTGTCCTTGCGGGCAAAATTTATAAAAAGGTTGTTTGTTTGTTTGTTTGTTTGTTTGTTTGTTTGTTTTTCCACTAAAAGTGAGGCGTCAGCTTTGGTGAAGTGATGTATACTCACAGCACGCACTAGATGATGGTCTTCCCATTCAGGCAATTACAGTTTCTTGTTCAACATCGAGCCAGAACCCCAATCAAGGCTACTGCAATGTGTACCACGGCATCTGGAGACCCTCTATCACCCGCTTCGACTAAAAAGTGCATGCAACAGTCTTATTTTTTGCAATGGCGAGACTTCAAGTCCATGTTGTGACAACTTGGCGCAGCGGAATCTCTAGAGCGCATCTTGCCGAGTGCCTATGGCTTACAGAGATGACAGAGATGGGCGACATCGATGTAAAATGAACACGGAAAAGCTCGACCAAGGCCCCTTCATTCTCACACGGATGCTGGCCGGGTCCCTGGCCTTGCCCATCAAGACAGAGTGAAGTCCTGGGCTTCTTGTGTTTACATATGGAATTTATAGGTTTGCTCTCTAAACTATATGCACGCACATCGTCTTATCAAGATTGTGTGTTTCTTTTTTCCCTTCTTTCCTTCTTTCCTTTTTTTTCATTAACCGTCATGTTTTAACAAAATTACCTCTCTTCATTGCCTCGGACACTTACTCTGCTGCCAATAAAATCACGAGACTTGCTCATACTTTTTTTGTTTCTGTCCACCTTCTTCTACGGTCTTTCTTCTCCTTCGTCGCATTGAAATAGCATGAAGGCCAAAGTACGCTGGCCAGTCACTCTGACTTTCAATAAAGAGCTCTCTCTCTCTCTTTCTCTCTCTCTTGGGCGGCACCTTACGCCCGGCAAATGGTCCACAAAATGATAGGCTATAATCGCGAGTCTAGATTTGTCGGCTTCAAATATGATAGAAGGGCTATGAGTTGCTTGATTACGTTCGGACGCACGACAAACGGGGAATAGGTCATCCATTGTAGCACATAAGCCACGCGATGGGTAGCATCTGTAAAGGGCAGACCGCTGCATAATGAATGGGGGGTGGGTGCTGTTCAATATTAAATGGCTCTGCGTTTTTGTTGCCCCGTATAGGAAACACAGAATGCACAGGGTGCCCACCGTTGTCGGTGCAACCGTTCAGCCACCACGGCACACCCTCTGACACACGAAGCTACGTCACCCCTATACCAGAGCCCTTCGATACTTTTTTGATAGAAAAGCATCAAACGACTGCCCCTGTAGCCTTGCCTCGTCGCAGTGTGCGTGCACGCGGCCGTTTGGTGTCCTTTCTTCGACGGGTGTATTCTACGTACTAAGTGCACGTGCCTCTAACCTGCACGTGCACGTGCCCTCTTCGCGCCTGCCTTTTTAAACACCCACGCGCCTAAGGACCCGGGCATCTTTATTACGCGTGCCCGCTTCATCGGCCGTGCTCTTCGGCGCTTTTGTTCTCATTGTTTTCGCGGCGGAAAAGCAAACCTTGAGGCAGTAGCAGCAGCAGCAGCAGCGCTGCGGTATCCCGCAGCAATTACGGCCCGCCGACTCGGCAGTACAGGAGAGGCGGGAATTGGGGGGAAGGGGAGTTTACGACAAGACCGGTCTTGAACGGTCGCGCAACGGGAGAGCGTGATATAATTAAGGCTGCGTTGCGTGCGCGGTGTACCTTGGTTTGCACCGGCTGCCGCCGAAGCACACACACACGCACGCACTCAGGCACCGCGCGCGCGCGGACGCTCAGGAGAGGAGGATGAGGAGGAGGAGGAGACCTCCCAAACGGCCGCGCTGTCCGGAATGTTATCACTAATGCTATACACGGAGATGTATACGTGTACTCGCGTACGCACGCACGTATACGAACGCACGCACGTACGAATGCAGCGGGCAAGAAGACGCGTCACAGTGAAGGAAAGTTGCGAAGGGAGCGCGTTTTATCAGACTGTGCCCCTCGGGTGCTGTCGCCCGCAGGCCGTGCGCGGACCACATTACGGTGCTTAGGGCCGCGTCAAGAAGGGGGCAATTTTTTTATGCGACCCGATCGAGTTACATAATATCCGTGCACGTAGGCCTGCAGAGCGGGACGCGCAAGCGCGGAGACATGGTGTTTAGAGCCGGTTAGGATCGGATTAGCAAAAGAGCGTGCGCGTTCACGTGTGTGTGTGTGCTTGTATGTGTTTGTCAGTGCGTGTCCGTAAAACATGTGTGCTTGCATGCGAGCGCCTCCTTCCTATCTTTCGTTTCCGTTTGATTGAGCGCCTGATATCTACCTATTTCGCGGACGCTGGCGTGCGTTGGTTTTGATGTGAGAAATGAGCTGAGTAGTGGTCACTCTGAAGCAGCGGCTGAAAAAAAAAAAAAAAGCTCGCGTATTTCATAAGATTACGGCGAAAGAAAAAGGAAAAGTACGAGGAAAAACACACAAGGCAGCACACAGGAGGACACAGGGATGACACGGAAGCATTTTAGTTTACACGTTACCGCTGTTCCTGCTTCCCCCTTGGCCGTCCTTGTGTGCGCTCTTTGTGAATTTTTTTTCATTCTTCTTGCACCATAATTTCGAGAAGATTATTGGTTATTTCGTTTCTTTCAGTGTGTAATTTCTGTTCCTGCCATTTCATTTACACGGTACTTGTATATTTCTTTTAGGAGCTCCCAGTACGGTCATTGACTACGGGGCCTCCTTCTGTATATGCGTTAAAAATTCGATAATTCTGAACTAATAAAATTCTGGTTCTGAAAGATGTCATAATAACAAGGCCGAACGTCAACTCCTCTGTATGTCGCGGTTGCAGTGGGCGGTGCCGAGCAACGTTGGGTCCGTTTTGTGTAGGCCTGGCAGACTTTGTCCAACTAGCAAGTAGCATAAACGATTAAGAGATCGCAAAACAATGAAAAAATTAAAAAAATGTGGTTTTACATGCAAATACCACGATTTTGTTATGAGGTACGTCACAATGGAGAACTCCCCATTAACATTGACCACCTGGCGGTCTTTAACGCGCACCCAATGCACGGTACACGAGCGTTTTTGCGTTTCGCCTCCGTCGAAATGCGGCCGGCTTGGTTGGCAATCGAACCGGCGACCTCCGGCAAAAGGCGTGATGATGGAACGTAAAGGCAAATGAATTAGGGAGCCCGTGGTATCAAATGAAGAAGAAGAAACAAGAAAGAGCATAACATAATGTCGTCAACATAGCCTGAAAAGACCAAAAAGAAATGAAATTTACAGAACTCTTCCGAAAAGTATAGATAAAATATTAATATAGGAGTTCTTGGGAAACAGTATATGTTGCACTGCGTAACATATTGTTCGTATCATCGTCTTGGTTTACTCAGATTATTTGTTTAAGTGCAATCAGTTATAGCTAACTAGTTGTGCTTAGTAATGCAAATTTTAAATATGTATATTTTTTAGAGTGTAAGTAGTACTTGAAAGGTTGTAGAGCGTGCTCAGAAATAACCAATTAGGTTGTGAACGCATCGTTCGTGGTGGTCCCAAGGTTTATCTCATGTTTTATAAGCGTCAGCAAGCCAGAGATATATCCATAGTGCTACGTCGTCTATACATGTCAGCTGCAATTGTTCTGAATAAATAAATAAATAAATAAATAAATAAATAAATAAATAAATAAAGGTCTATCGCTAGACTATATGCACGACTGCACCGAAAGGTCAATAATATTCCTCCCTTAAGTTTAGAGGCACATCGCCTATATATAAGACTGACTGACCCGTAATTGATCCATATAGAATGGGGCGATTTGTCATGCGTCAGTATAGTAGAACGAATTTCGCGATGTTACAAAACTATATATACGGTGCGTGTGCGCTTCCTTCTACATTCTACATTTCATTGCATATGAACCACAGTATATTTTTATGCATCAAGTTCTTCGGCAGAAATCTCGTATTGAGTAGAGCGCATGCATGGATGCATGACTACAACTGCGCAGTGAGCGTACAGGCGGATATCAAATCAAGAATTTCGCTTGCCGCCGCACCCATTGGCATTTTATGCTTTAAATGTATCACACATGATATATATATGCCTGCTCATTTTGCATCGAGTGACCCGTTTAGTCACGGTGTACACATTTGCATGTATGTCGTGTTTTCGCCAGTTCTGTGCAAGAGTGACAGGGGCAAACATGCGCAGAAGCCATCGGCAGCGAGAACGGTCAATATGAGCGAATAGCCGAACGCTTCTAGAACGCAATTCGCTTTATTAAAGGAATTATGCTCTTGAGGGCGCATATAGTAGCAATGCGGATATTTAGCTTTGGTGTTTTTTGTTTCATTTTGTAATTCTGTAGAGAAGAGAGCCGTTAACCAGCGCATCCTTAGCGGTATATATATATATAAACCACTTAGTCGTATGTGTGATTTTCTAAGGTAAGGTGACCGTCATCCTCCTCTATCGCAGCCGCCGCACGGGGAGAGGGTGGCGTAAGAAGGGGAAGGCTGCCCTTCCTGAGCGCTGCACCACAGCGTGCGAACCGTGGCACGATCGCGTACGTCTAAAACGCAACAGTTGGCATTCGGCGGCGAACGTGCACCCCGCAACTATAGGTTGCACGCGAGCTTTGCGTAGGCGTTCTTGCATCGGCGGCGAAAGTCTTACCACCGATCACCGCTTACGTAAGAAGAGCAAAAGAGCCAAAGAAAGCTTATTCGCTTGAATATTCCATCTCAGTTCCGCTTAATCTACTACCAACGAGGCAGCCACTGTATAGCTCTGTCCACGTGATCGCTCATGGTACGTCACGCAGACGGCAGCGCCAGCGTTTTCCAATGGTGGGCGCTCGCCCCCATTATAGGGGTCACCACGAGACTAATCTGTGAAAAAAAACCAAGTGCCGTATCGGTGAATGTAATTTGATCGCTTCTATTTTTTACTGTTACTAAAATCGTCTGTTTCAAATAACACAATTCTAGTCTTTGAGCTCGATTATTCAGAGAGGAGGACATTACTTGGTCGAGAAATCTAAGCACGTTATGAACTAATCAACAAATTCACTAATTAAGACCTTAACTAATTATTTCATGCTACATATTACAATTTACGAATTGTGTAGCCGGTGAGTTGGCCAGGCGTATCTACTTGGAATGAATTTCCAGAATCATACCACTTTGGAGATAGCCACCATGAAACTCGCCGAAAAATGCACTGTTGTTCCAGTACGTTGAAGAGTTTTCCAGAAAAATTGAGTGAAGAGCTGTACGTAATGGTTTTCAACCCTCCGAATCCGAATATCGCATCGAAATTGAGCGAAAGAAAGCGCAAACAGGTTTTATTTCGACGAAAAGTACAGCAGCAGACTCGGGCAGCTCGCGCGCCTCGTTTCCGCCTGTGATTGGTCGGGCGCCTCGTGACGTCAACATTGGTGTTCGTCCGGACCGGCCGCTGCCGCCACACACGAAGCACGGTGCAAGGTGGTTTGGCGCTGTGGTTTGGTGAGACGGTAATGGTAAATTTCGAGAGCTTGCGTTTCTCTGAGGAGTTCGGCATTGCTCCCTACATGTATACGTAGCCGGCCTCTCCAAGAAGCAAAAGATGCTGGTAGCAAGCAGTACTTTCGACGCGAACGAAAGCGAAGTGTTAGCATCTCTTCGTGTTAGAAATGTTCTTTGGTGAGTATGTCTTTTGTAAAGCTGTATTCAGCGATCCAGTGAGTTCGTTTCCGGGCAAACAACTGTACTGTTATGTTCCTGCATGCCTCCTCGTGGAACGTAAGGAGGGATGCTATCGTCGGCATTTGTGCGCTTCCCCAAAGCTGTCGGCAATTTGCACAGATGGTTTACATGCGGGAAAAGTTTTCCGGCTCTTGTTGCACGTGTAGTGGCCTTCATCAGCGCGCCATCCGCACGCTACTCGTAACCGGAGCCGTAGAGGCGGCGAATTCCGTCGGCTACGTGAGACAGCCGCTTTTTCTCTGTGCGCGAGGGGGAGCGCAGCGTCCTGGCGTGCGCCGGCTTTCAAACACATGAAAACTTTACACTTGCACTGCATTATGGTAGCTGCATGTTGGCTGTTTCACAACACACGTGCGAATAGAAAATTAACGGCGGTTTGCGACCAAACCTGCGTCAAGAGTGGGAGATGAACACGTACCTTCCGTTCAGCGTGCTAACACGAAGGAGCTAGCAATAAATCGAAATCCAGGTTTGGACGAGTTCGTGTATTCATAAGGTCTTCCAAGACCAGTTACCATCCGTCCGCCCGTACCCGTCCCGCTTTTGTGCGTTCGTTGCCCCGACCTTTTCGCGCTGCGTTTAGAAAGCCTGCTAGCAGAAAGTCGTACTCTCACTCATTCACGCCTTATTGATAAACTCTGGTAGTAGTCGTCGTCACGCAAGTGGTTAGAGCACAGCGCTGTTGTTCTTGAGCGCTTGAAATTCTTTCGATTCACAGCAGCCTCCCACTTAGCTGCCAGCTGCTTGTCTTGCGGGGAGTAATGGAACCTCGTCGCGGCCGCTGGTGTTCGTGCAACCGTACGCTGCACAGAACGCCGGCATGATCGGCCCACCACTTCCATTGATGCTGCGCACGTCAACTACCACTCTACATACACACAAAGGAATGCAGGCTCGAGCGAGGCAGATTATGACGGCACGCACGCAGAAACAAGCGCGGTCAGGCACGGTCGCGGAGACTGCGAAGGAGTGGAACACCAATGCTGACGTCACTACGGCGCGGTTTCCGGTCTCCGCTCGCATCGTCAGCGTCAGCAGCAGCGCGCGGCGCAACACCACCTAGAAGACTTCTAGGTGGTGTTGGCTTCTAGGAGGTCTTCTAGGTGGTGTTGGCGGCGCTCGACGGGGAGCGGAGCGACAGCGCAATTTTAGCCGGCGACATACGTCGTTCCTAAGTGAAAAATCCCGCCCAAAATTTTACGTGAATGGTTTATAAGGTTCCCGCATCCGTATATGAGCGTCTTACTGAATTCGACAGACTCTTTAGCTTCCCTTTAATGCGCTCTTTTATGCGTTGAAGCACAAAAGTAACTGTGACGCACATGTATGTCCTCCCACCATAAGTTGGGAAATGATATCTCGAAACTGGTGTCATCTTGGACATTCATTTCAAGCGGATACGTTTTGCAAGTTCACCGCCTACAATTCGTAGATTGTAATACGTGCCGCAAAGCAATTAATAAAGAAGTTATTAGCGTACTTTCTATAATTAGTTGAATATGTGTTTCGATGTCTCGTGTTTGTATACTGTCCGCGCGCCTCTTCAAATGACCCTGCTCCAAGAAAAGAATTATGCTATCTGCCCCAGGCGAGCTTTAGAAGTTCCAGAAAACTCCGAGATGATCGCCCCGTATATATGCATAAACATCGACTCGCGCAGGCACGTTTGGAGCTCCGACCCGTGCGCCCCGGAACGACGCGTGCGCGATTACGCACCCTCCGGAATCCAGTCATTCTGTGAGCGCGAGCTTTACTGGCAAGGTATAATGTTGCATTGATGAAGAAGAGGCTTCACTATTTCAGAAGGGAACACGCGCCCTCGGTCACTAAAGAGTTCACGAGGAGCGCCGTGGCGTAGAACGAGGTGATGGAGGACGACAGAAGCGAAGGCGTGCGCTGAGGCTGCTGGGAGTGCAGTGGTTTCCGCATGTTGCGTAAGGTGATCGACCGCGACTATGACCCAACGGTGGCCAGCAACCGTACATGGGAGAGGACCATATAAACCAATTACGACGCGGTCAAAGGGGCGCGGACCGGATATGGAAGTGAATGCAACGGAGCGGCTGGATGAGGAGCCAATTTGCGACGTTGGCAATCGGGGCAGGAGCGGACGTATTTGCTGACGCAATTGTACAAAGTGCCTCGAGCGGCCAGTCGCGCGGCGATCCTGCGTGTATTCGCGGGCTTCTTTCGTGCTCCGGAAAACACATTTATGTAGCACGTATTGAGCAACAGAAAGCTGTATCAGAAGCAGTGTGTTCAAAGGGGCTGGTTGGTTCATCTCTATAGACTAAAAACAGGACAGCGCTCTCTGTTCTGTGCTCTTTACTCGCTCGTCCTGTGTCGCGCTGCTCCTGTTGTTATTCGGTATCAGGAATTTTTCATACTCCTCTACAATTTTCTCACTGACACTTTTCATCGAATTGTAATATGTGATGAGTTGATTAATTAAGGCCAATTATGTAATTAGGGAGAATGCATAAAAAATGATCTCAATGTCTCCAAGCGACGGCAAACATTATCGTGGTTCTGTCAAGCTATATGCGTAGCATTTGCACATTTTTAAATTTTTGTGCATGATAGTTGGGACACCCTGTATGTCAACACGCTTAGACAATTCTGAAAAGTGCGGAGTGGCGCACTCTGTGGCTAGGTGGGATATTGACTCTTGTAAATCTCTCGTCGTTAACATCGTCTTAGTTCGACGGGAAGAGTGCGTGCTCTCAGGTGCACTTGCATGGCAATATAGAAAACTACTGACGACTCCGTAAAAGGCGATGGCGAATCTACAAAAAAGAAAAGAAAAAGAAAGAACAATGCACGCGCAAGAATACATTACCATCTGTAGCATGCCGGATTACAGCATTTAGCAAAGCAACCGTTCACCATACATTACAAGAACGGTACGCGTCGGACTAAGAACAAGGGCGGAAATTCATGCGTAGAGCGTGGGTTGGTTCTCAATCGCATACGGCTGCAAAATAGTGTCTTTCAATACGACACAGCTGTGCAGTGTGATCGCGAACGCTACGTGCTCCTTGTCCGCGTGATGCTCGATGCTCTTGTGACGCAAAACAGCTCATTGCGCGGCCTGTTTGAGGCATCCAATCCGTGGTTGCGCGCACGGACCGTAAGCGACGGGCGACGTCACGTGGGCTGAGATTTCGGCGCTGTTCTTGCGCCCCGTTTAGGAACCGGCGGCCGAGCTTACGAAATTCTGTGGACGAACGTAACAGCAAAGGGCGCTTTTAGGATCGCTTTAAATTGTTCCTGGTTCCTGCGGCGCCCTGCCGCAATACTGCATTGCAACTTGGGCGGTAAAGACAATAATTATAGAATTAATTTACAAATTATGTTTAATTAGGGAAGGGACTGCAACGACAGGCTCGTCCATCTGTTGTCCCTTCTGTTGACGACGTAACAGCGTTCTCCACAAATGGAATACACGGCATCATCGGCATTTGGAGAACGAATAGTCATCACTGGTGCACTGAAATATGCATTTCGTAGCAATCATAATTTCCAAAGGCTAAGGCTATTATTGTCTCGCAGGGCTCTCAGCCTGTAGTCCAGTGCCAACACACTCACTTAACTTATTATGTGCCAGGGTATACTATAGCGCACAGTACAGTGTCTCGGGAAACGAGCCAGCTGACACGGCCACTCGCGACACCAGCCCACAATTCCCACCATGTCCAGCTGCTTACTCACTACCGCGTATACGACGCTCCCACCCACGGATGAGCGTGTCGTGTCGCCTGGTAAACGATGGCGTAAATGCTTTTTAAGTACGTGGTGGGCCCTTGGACGAGATATTCGGAATATAAGAGAAATCGCAACGTGATTGGAGCTCTCACTCGTAGTAGTCTTCAGATGCCTTTCTTAAAGATTTTCCTTTATCTCGCTTGCTATTCCGTTTTCCTAAAGGGGCACTATAAGTAAAAACACCTTGAGTCAGTTTAAACTAATAAAATATTCTTTCAAAACTCTATTTTCAGTAAATTCGCATTAACATCTTAATTATGAGACGAGAAAATGAAAGTACAAGTCATTCCACTTTTATTTTCCGAGCTGAAACACCAGCGCTGGCCCACCAGTGTGACGAATTACAAAGTGTGGCGGTAACGAAACACAACGCTCTTTTGTTTTATTTTTTTCGTATTTGGACCGCTGCGGTTCAGTATAAGCTCTTTAATCTTGTCAAGTTCAGCCTCTGGCTATTTGCGCGTACATTGTTCATCTTTATCGATATAAATTTAACTGTTTAGTCCCGAACATATATATCCGCCGTCAATATCCGTGACCTCACGGAGGGCTGATGCGGGAACTTCAAGACGGCTTCGCCACCCGACTCTCGTTCTTGCACCTTTTCTGATATACTAAACCTCTTGTCGAGGTAAGAGGGGGCCCTTAAGTATGATAGAACTGTATTTTACTGATACAGCGAAAATTGTTTTCTCTCTTTTGTGTCCGTTTGACCTTCACTCACACCCACTCTGAACATTGGTGCAAACCTTCTTAGCCGTTGAGTTATGTAGGCCAGGTTAACGCCGCCTAAATATGCATGAGGGCCCGAATTCACAAAGCGTTTTGTTCATAAGTGCTCTTTGCCATTGGCTGGTAATATACAACTCGCCCCAACGTACATGCACGGACAGTTCCTTGCAATGAACCACACCGTCTCGCCTATCGGAGGCGAAGGCTTACGGAGTCGCCATCTGTCGGTAGCGCCTCGCTTGCGTAGGGATAACGCGGCGCAATCCTCATAGGTTTGGCTGTCGGGGCTCATAAAAACACCACGCGGATGCCCTCCTGGACATTTCTGTAACTATTCTCGAAACGAGGGAAGTTTTTTACTGTCAAAATAATAATCTTAGACAAAAATAAAGCACAGAATGGCTCACAGACGCTAGCTATCACTTTACCGAATACGTACGTGCGTAGTTTTGTACGATATCGAATATATGGGCACTCGTGGCGCCATGGCCGCACCCTTTCTCTCTCTTTTTTTTTTTTTTCACCAGCGTGTCTTTTCATTGTTTTGTGGATATGGTGCAAATAAAAATTTGTTTGAAGTGCGAATAAAATGTCTTCCATGTGAATCCTCAGGATCTTACATATATCGTGTAAGTTGCAGAATATAGTATTGTGATGTATAATTTTGTTATGTATGTGATGTAACATGCATCATGTAAGTGGTAGAATGTAGTATCGTGATGCATTTTTCGGCTATACATTGCTGCTTTATCTTTGACATGACGGTTGCTATGTCAGATTTTGTATTGTAGTTATTTATAATGGCATATCGTGATTTCTAATTCTATGAATTAGCTATACATTGCTGCTTTATGTAAGCAATGATGCGTTTTGTGCCAGATTTGTACCCCTGTAACGGCCCAATCGGCCAACAGTACCTGCAAATAAATAAAATGAAATTGACTCGGTTAATTCCCGCGCCACCAAAGTATAACGAGCGCTATGATCACAGATAAACGACAGATCGCCGGTGTATCTGGCGGCCGGTAAATCTTAAGGGCTGCATGTACGGAGATATACAGTCGCTAGCGAGTCGTGCGACGAGATTAGGAAATTTCCAGGCATATAGAGGACGGTCTCGGCTGACGCTGGACAAGTGTTAATGAAGACATCTGGGAGAGGACTTCGCCCTTCGATGTACTTAAATCCGCTGATGATGATAATGATAATTGGCACAACACCCGAACGCCGGCCAAAACGACGGGGCCGTCGAGGCAAATCGTAATGTGTTCGCGTCACGTCGCACAGCCTCGAGCGGGCATGCAGCGCGTCGAGACGGGGCGGGCGGGGACGCGCTCGGCGACTCGTCCACCTGCTTCCGATGGGAGAAGACGCGGCCCATCCATCAGGCCGGCGACTCGCCGCGAAAACGCGGTGGAACGGGAACCACCCCGTTCCGTTAGAAGCCGCGCGCGGCGCGACCTTGATGAATGGCGGTGACTGACAGCGGCAGCAGGATTTGCGGCCGCCGACGCCGCCGCTGCTGGTGTCTGGCGCAGCGGCGGCGCGAGCGAGGAAGCGAGGGCGAGCAAACGAAGCCTCGCCGTCTGAGGGGAAGAGGAAGACTTCTCGGGAGAGCGGCCCCCCAACGGCGGGGGCCTCGACGACGGCCTGCTCGCTCGTCTCGGGAAGTCTCTCGTCGGCTCGCTTCTCTCGTTCTCTCGCGCAGAATGGAAAAGGAGGCCGATTATCCCACGCGTCTGCGGCAGCCTCGGAGAAGACCTTCCGCGGTGCCGACGGGGAGCCACTTGTGGCTTTCAGAAAGGCTTGCGGAAAGAAAATGACGAAATTCTGTCGAGCCAAGTGTCTGCGCGCACGGCACCGAGTGTGTTCCTTTCGCCGCTTCGTTGCCAAGCCACAGAGTTTGCAACCTATAGTGTTCCGCCAGGAAAGTGCGGCGAACTGACTGCGGTACACCTCAGCGCAAGGCTAGCGAGTATTGACTCATCGGAGACGAAACGCAACGAGTGTTCTGTGCTTTACCCTACAGCTTATGCGACCGTAGCTTTCTTTCTTTCTATCCTCTGCCTTCTGTCCTTTCCTTCCTCGCGGGGCTGGCGAACGTCCAGCTTTCAGTAGTGCGCTATGTAGCTACAGTGCGGTCAGCAGGATTCCCTCTTGTATATATATATATATATATATATATATATATATATATATATATATATATATATATATATATATATATATATATATATATATAACATACCTCTCTTTTCGCCTTTTTCGATGCACTTTTCGTAGTGCGTAACTTGTTCAATATGAACCGACTAATCTGCAACTGAGCACTTCTGCAGTGGATATGTGCTAACTGAGGCATATACTGGAATAAACGAAAGACGTATCCGGGTAGAGCGGCGCTGGCGGCGAAATCTTGTGGCCATAGCATGGATCACCAGACACGAAAGCTATACGAAGGGCTCAAAGCATTTCTGCACGCACTCAGCCTTTGCGTGTGAAAGCCAGGAAGCATTTTGTGTAACACGATTATTTCGAAAAAAGAAGATACCAAAATAAATTCGACATGACTGCCTCGCTTCCGACAGACTCCAGCAGACACGTGAAAAACACAGAGAGATGCAAATGAGAGAAAGGCAGAAAGGTTAACCAGACTTAATTAAAGCCTCCGGTTTCCTAACCCGCACTAGGGGAAGCGAAAGGGGAAGTAAAGACGGATAGAAAAGCGGAGACACAAAGAAAGGGGAAAAAGGACGTGATCACTGCCACGTAAAAAGCTCAACAAAGCCTTGACCGACTTTCGGTGCGATGACAGTTCATGTCGGCATTCCAAGACTGTCTGTTCTGAAAGTGGCTTGTCGTCAAGGCGTGCCAACATGGCCGCTATAGCGACAGCCGGTGCGCGCTGTATCGAGGACAGTGGCAAAGTACGTGTTCTGTAGTCTCGTCGCCGCCGCAGTGACTGCAAGCCGCGCTCTCGTCCATATCGACTCGGAAGGCAAAATATCTTGTGAAGGTGACACCAAGCCACAGTCGGCAAAGTACTGTTGTCTCGAGTCGAGAGAGTCCAGATGGGGGTCGTATAGTCGAAGGGACGGGTCTAGTCGGTGCAAACGTGTATGCTTCAAGCTTGGTGTATTCCATAATGACCTTATGGCTTCATTTGCAAGCACGCGAGTTTTCATTGCTGCGTCTGTTCTTGAGAATGGTATGGAGTCTTGCAAGCCCTCCTTATGTGCAGATGGTGGTGCTGCATAGGCATGTTCATTGTCCATTATATCACAGTGGCTTCGAATCCACTGTAACGTGATGTCGTGTCCTTGCTCGACGAGGTGGTGAAGCAGCAGTCTGATTTCTATAACTAATTGTTTGTGAGGTCCGCGGCGTAAGGCAGAAACCAAACAATGAAAGGCAGTCTTGGAGTCACTGAACACGCCCCATTTGTTGGGCAGTTCATCAGAAATTGCGCGAAGTGCACAACAAATAGCAGCGAGTTCCGCGGCAGTCGATGTAGTCTGGTGAGATAGTCGAATCTTTACGGTGCAAATTTTGCAGGAAAGATCACCGATCCTGCAGACCCATTCACCGTGGTTGAAACGCCAGTATATAGCTCGTTGTATGTCTCGTACAGCAAGAGCAGTGAAAGCTGCTTCAGGGCTGGAGACGAGAGCTGGACTTTTGTTCGTATTACTGATACCATTAGTCGAACTTTTGCTTGCGCCAAGCACCATGGGGGAAATGGAACTCTCGCTGGCAGTCGTATCCAAGACACACTCTAAGTGGCTGGGCCTGGACGCTTTCAAGTGTACGGATATTAGTTCTGCGGGTGTTGGTCAGCACAGGCAAGCTGTATAGCAAATACCCGAGAAAGAGCGTCATGTATAGTTGCATCATTGCATGTACTGATGTACCCCAGGCTTTTCCTCCAAGAAACTTGAACACATTAGAAAAATCTGTCAGACGGTTCTTTAGGTAGGCCACATGAGGACTCCAGCAGAGGTCACGTTCGACGATTACGCCCAAGAATCGGTGCATCCTGACATAAGGTATGCTTTGGCCGTCGATATAGACATCGTATGATCTCATTGGCTTTCGGCTAAACGCGACCAATGCGCATTTTTCTGGTGAGATCTTGAGGCCTTGTTTATTTAGGTACGTCGATCTTAACGTCGCAGCTTTCTGAAGCTTTGCGCGTACCTGCGGCCGTGCCACACCAGATGCCCAGACGCAGATGTAGTCGGCATACATTGATACTTTGACCGTGTTCGGCAATCGTTCCACGAGATCAATGAGTACAAGGTTGAAGGGTTGAGGAGCGTGGGACTCAAGACACCGCCTTGCGGAACTTCATGGTGCGTGTAATATTGCGAGGTTGGGCCAGCTTCATTGTTAACAAATAGAGTCCGCCTATGTAAATAACTGCGTGTCCAACGATATAATTGGCCGCCTAGGCACTGATTCCAATGCCTCAAGTATGTCGTCATAAAGAACGTTGTCATAGGCTCCCTTTATATCATAAGAGCATTGCAACAGATAAACTCTTACACGTAATTTGATGTTGAACATAGGTTACCAGATCGCGGAACACAAACAGTCATTGTATCGTGAAGGTTCTGTGTGCTTTGAACGAACAAGGCGTGGTACGATATTGTCACCTACACAGATGACAGGGACCATGCAAACACTGCGAAATGTGTTAAGATTCTAGTATTGGGCGAAGTTTTGCGGAGAAAAACGGCGAACACTCAAATTGCTACTATACAGCGACGAGCGCAGTCGTCGGTCGTCGAATCTGAACTCGCGGGTAGAGTCCGTCGGCTATTTATTCATACATGCATCGACGCACATTCCAGAGTGGTCGATGATGTTCGCGTACACGTTCGAGAACATACCTGCCGTGGTGGCGCAGTGGCGTTGCGCATGCTAGCCAAGTCCAAAGGCGCGGGTTCAAATCTCGGCCACGACGGCAACATCTCGATGTGGGCGAAATGCAAAAACCACCTTATACCGCGCATTGGGTGCTCGTTCAAGTACCTCAGGGGGTCAAAATCAATCCGTAGTTCCCCCCACGTACTAAAGCTTGTGGCATAATCATATAGTGGTTTTGGCACGTAAAACCTCAGAATTAAAAAAACTTTAATTTAAAATTCGAGAAGGAAGGAAGGAAAAAGTGGAGAAGGAAAGGTAGGGAGGTTAACCAGCTTAGCTTAACCGGTTTGCTACCCTACACATGGGAGAGGGATGGGGGAGATAAAGATGGGGAAGGGGGAGAGGGAGAGACAGCACATAGCACAGCACACACACATCGTCCGTTGGAGTCCATCAATCTGGCATGGTACGTGACATCACTCTCACAGCCGCTTGTCCAATCCAGTCTCTTTCAAAAACCGAAGTAGTCCCTTTGTCGCCTTCACCTGCGATGTCTTCTGTCGGCGGCATGTGAAAATCGTGTCGAGGGACAATGGCCTGCTGTCAAGGTGCGCTAGAACAGATGCCAGGGACTGTCGCTGAACATTATATTCAGGACAGTCGCACAGAATATGTTCCAGCGTCTCCTCGCAAAGACAGGCATTACAGAGAGCGTTGTCGGCCATTCCAATGCGGAAGGAGTAAGATTTCGTGAAAGCCACCCCTAGCCATAAGCGATAAAGCAGAGTCGCCTCTCTTCGGCAGAGTCCAGTTGGCATATAGAGATGCATCAACGAGGGCAGATGGTATTGACGGTTGCTCTGGTTGGTCTGGCTGTTTGGTGTGCACCACAGAGATAGCGTGATCTCCTGTGCAAGCACTCGAAGTCTGCTAACTGCGTCGGATCGTGAAAGCGGTATGGCCTCTTCTTGTGCGTCTTCAAGAGCTGCCCGAGCGGCATTATCGGCATCTTCGTTTCCAGTGACGCCGCAGTGACTTGGCAGCCACTGAAACGTCACGTGGTGTCCTTTCTCCTGTGATGTATGGAGTAGGCATCTAATATCGAATACCAGCTGTTCGAATGGCCCGCGACGCAGAGCTGATAACACAGATTGTAGAGCTGCCTTTGAGTCGCTGAAGACTGACCATTGTCGAGGTGGCTCCCGATTGACGAAACAAAGTGCAGCGCGAAGAGCAGCTAGTTCAGCAGATGTCGATGATGTTGGGTGGTCAGTCCTAAAGCTGATGGTAATAGCTTTTGCTGGGACAACCACAGCACCGGACGAACACTGCATGTTTGTGGAACCATCAGTATAAATGTGTTCACTGTCCGCGTACCTCTCGTGCAGAAGAAGCAGAGACAGTTGTTTCAGCACAGGCGACGACAGTTCAGACTTTTTCCCGATTCCTGGTACACTGAGATGGACTGTGGGGCTGATAAGACACCAAGGGGGTATCGATGGTTTAGATGCAGCGGTGAAGCCCGATGGAAGTTTGTCGTTGTATTTGATGATAGTTTTAGAGAATGATGATTGGTGCCTGTCTGAAGGTAGTGCTGTAAGGTGGTGATAGGTGGCACGTGCAAAATGTCTGATGTGCGTTCTCAGGGCTTCCACCGTAATGTGAGTTCGCATTGGGTGGTCCCGAGCAATCGCAAGAGTTGCCTCTGTTGACGTGCATCTGGGCAAACCAAGGCAGACTCTGAGTGCTTGAGCTTGTGCTGCCTGCAGAACACGAATATTTGTCTTGCAGGTGTTGGTCAGTACAGGTAGACTATATCTTAGAAAACCGAGAAAGAGAGCTCTGTAGAGTTTAAGCATTGCGTCTACTGACATCCCCCACGTCTTTCCTGTCAAGTATTTAAACACCTGGGAAGTTGCTGTCAGGCGCCTTTTCATGTAGGCCACGTGCGGGCTCCAACAGAGGTCTCGGTTAATAATTACGCCAAGGAATCTATGGGTTCGGACATAGGAAATGGTCCGCCCATTGATTGAGATGATATAAGGCGTCATCGGTTTGCGAGTAAATGCTACTAGTGCGCATTTTTCTGGTGATATGCTGAGACCTTGTTTACACAAGTAGTTCGCTGTCAAAGTGGCCGCTCTTTGAAGTCGCGCACGTATCTGAGGACGTGTGACTGCCGAAGTCCAGACACAGATGTCGTCAGCGTATATTGAAATTTTGATGGTAGTTGGCAAGTATTCAGCAAGTCCAACAAGAGCAAGGTTGAATAGCGTCGGGCTGAGAGCACCGCCTTGAGGAACGCCCCTGCTGGTATAGCGTCGCGTAGTTGGGCCATCGTCAGTTAATACATAGAATGATCTTTCAGATAGGTAACTGGCAATCCACAAAAAAACTCGACCACCTAGGCCAACCGTCGCAAGGGCGTCGAGAATGGCCTCATGTAATACGTTATCGTATGCCCCTTTCACATCTAAGAATAAAGCTGCAGATATACGCTTACGGGACCTTTCGTGCTGGACATATGAAACGAGATCAACTACATTGTCGATGGAAGAGCGGTCACGTCGGAAACCAGCCATGGAAATCGGATAAATCTTGTAGTATTCAAGGTACCATTCCAGGCGGCCAAGGATCATCCGTTCCATTATCTTTCCTACACAGCTGGCCAGCGCTATTGGGCGGTAAGAGGTGAGTTCTAATAGGGATTTACCCTGCTTTAAGAGTGGCACCAGGCGGCTTACTTTCCATTCGTCAGGAACATTTCCCTCCTGCCATGAGGAGTTGTAAAGGCTCAACAACTCTATCCGTGCGGACTCTCCGAGATAGCACAAGGCCCGGTAAAATTCGAGAATGTACATAGTGTGGCACATATGGGTAACTCGATAAGACAAGGCGCCTTCAATTACACCAGTGACATATTTAAAGAATTTCAGATACAGTGTAGGTGCGCTGAGCGATAACTGGGTGAAAATATAGCCACCGGCAAAAAGCAAAACAACGTTATACCTGGTGCAATATGTGGCCGGTAGCGCTGAACTCCTGTGTGTGCCTTCCGGCATTCCTTCAAATCGCTTCGCTATGCAACACGCCTCCATACATACAGTAAGCCTGGCTCCTGAAACTTGCGTGCGGTAATTCACGAGTATATAACGTGCTTGTGTACTGCTTCACGGTTTACACAAGTTGGGCAGAGATTGGAGTCAGCGTCTACTGCGAATCCGCTATAGCGGATTCGCTGGAAGTTGTCTTATATGGAAGTGGTCTTACCTACAGTGGTGTATACGCCACTGCAGCCATCTTTTCGCTGTCCCACGAATCTCTATCGTATAACTAAGTGGCGAGCGCCCAAACGCCCTGCTCCAATGAGAAAACGTTATTCGTAAGAAAATTCTCGCTCAGTGGAAAACACGAGCGCATGCATGCAGCTAGCCTCGTCCGCCGTGGCAAGATGAGAAAGCAAAATGAGGAAGCGGTGCGCCCGTTCCTTCTACTCCCTGCAGCACCTCTTGCACGCTTCCTTCTTTCTGTTTTGATATACAACGTGTTTCAGCGAACAGTTCCAAAATTTTTTTAAGGTTGCCTGTGGCAGATAGCAAACTATATAGTTCATGAGCTGGTCTATACTCGAAGAAGCGGACAGTATACTTGCACAAAGAATTGAAATGCATAATCGACGAATTAACAAAAATCGCTAATAATGTTTTAACTAATTACCGTATGGCCCATATTGCAATTTACAAATTCCAGTCGTGGAAGTCACAAGGCGGATCCACTTGGAAGGAATTTTAGGATGACGCCAGTTTCGAGATAATTCCTGAACTTTGCGGAGAAATGCATTGGCGTTCCAGTTACTTCTTTAACAAAACGTCCTTTCATGCACTGAAGCACACAAGTAACTGGAACGCCAACTAATTTCTCTGCATGGCATACTGCAGCTCTAAATTCTCTTTCGGGGCGCTAAACCCTCAAAGCAGATTTAGAGTGCGTGAACGAAGAAGCTATATACTCCGTCTCGCAACTATACCTTGCAGTGCACTACCGATAGCCATATGCACTGTGCAGTGGTCGCATGCGTGCATTCACCAACGCGCAGAAAGAGTGAATTACCGTCGCTGTAAGCAGCGGAATGTCGCGCTTGATATGACGCCAGTTATAGAGTAAAGGGGTATATTGGAGGCCAACAGTGGTCTTATTTTGCACATGCGTGTCAAAATGCACGCAGAGCGGCGTGCTGCAGGCACATATCACGCAGGAATGTGACATCCCAATCTCCTGCGCAACAGCAAATCATGTCCTAAGGCACGGGGTCTGAGTCATTTCATTTATTATTTTCTTCGCCGATATTGCATGGTCATGTTGGGAACCTCCGCTACACTGTATATCTCGTTGCTCGTTACCTGAGCCATGCGGAGATATAGTGCATGCTGACAACTCCTGTCCTCTCTTGTTGTGTATAGACTGAGGTGTGTATAGACTACATTGTCTATAGTCTATGATACAATAAAGAAATAAAGAAGGTCAATAAAGCTAATTAAGATAACGCCGATACGCAGAGATCACTTTACGTCTGTCCGTGCCCCTAACCAAATGATATACATGCACTGTAAACGGAAATAACTCTAAGGTGGGAGTATATAATGCTTGTCCTCTAGCGACCCCCCGGTTGGGAGTTTATTATACTCCATAAGGTCGGAGTAGAATTTTTACTCCGTGGTAGTGGAGTTTTTGCGTGGAACCAGCTTTTTCTTGTCTTTTTATTTCTAATTTTTACTTTGCACTGGACGGAGTTTTTTCGAGGTCCAACGGGAGTGTAAAAGGAGGTACTTTGCACTGGACGGAGTCTTCTTCGAGGTGCAACGGGAGTATAAAAGGAGGTATCGCGTCAGTTTGCGTGAAGATTTTTGCCTGCAGAGGCCTTCTCCAGTGGCGCGCGAGGAAGGGGGTGAGGCGAAGGAGGAGGGGCTTCCTCCTCGACCGCCGTTCCGTACAGAGTGGATACAACCGCGGCGTCTACCACGGTGTTGGCTACGCAAGGGCTACGCAAGTTACCCAAGGTAACTTTTCTGTGCAAATGAGAGGAGGGGGGGGACCTTTGCTAGTACAAATGTGAATAACGCCCACCATTCGCCATAAAAACACGTAAACCCACAAAAGAGAAATGAAATAAGGTGCATTTTTAGGTACGCCTGTGCGATACGCCTCTCCCTTACTTGGCAAACAAAGAACCACATCAAATGGACTCGAGCAGGAATAACACTGCCAAGAACAAGCACAGGAGCGAACGTGTAACATAAAGATTACTTCAGTAGAATAGAACTTTCAAAAACAGCAGTTGACAACAAAGGCACACGGACCGCGCGGAGTTGTGTTACTCCGCCAGCCAATCACAGAAGCAAACAAAATCGTCGTCATGCGGCCTTTTCAAAATGGCGTTGTACTTGATACCTCCGGAGCGTCTGCTGTTCTTCAAGAGTCTTTTCATCGGCAGAAGCAATGAGGTGTGGATTAGACGTGCACAAATTGTATGGAGTCTTCAAAAGTCTGCGGTGCAGTTCATTTCACTGCTGCACCCGTTTTACTAATGAAACTTCACTGCCAACTGAAGTGAAACTTCACAACAAATAGTTGCAGCGAAGCAAGCATGTTATTTCTGTTCAATAAAGAATTAGGCATTCGCCATTCTACTATAATAGGCGAGGGAAAAGGTACAAAATTACGCGCTAATAATTTTATTTTTATAGTTACCGCCTTATTCAGAAAAAGTTTGAAGTACGAATTATTTGCAGCCTCGCGGAGGAACAGTTGATGGCGGTTATGAGGGCGTGGGCGGGGCTTCATTACAGACTTAAGTTGTATCCGACTATAGTAGCGTTTTTTTAATTAGCTCTGGAAGAATTATACAGAAATATATATTTGCGGAACGATCACAGTTCTTTTGGATCCCTCCTTTACTGCTCTAACAAGTGCCACAACCGACTCGTATTGTTATTTGGGGAGTTACGTAACGATGCGTGGACGCCAGTCGCGTACAACCGCGTATGGCGCAGGAAGCTACGATTCTACACGTACTGCGCCCACCGAGGAAGGTTAGAAAAACATCTACATAAGCACAGCAGAGGAGTGGCAACGTTAAGCGGCTCGAATGATGACTGTAGAAGCGTCATTCAGAACACACGGAATCGTCCTCCACTTCCGGCGGAGTTTTCTCTACTTCATTTTTAAATAAAGTCATGTTGATCCATAAGTATATTCATAAGCAACGGTTATATTTGTTAATTTTCGCTTTTCATTTCTGTTTGGCTGTTGCCTTGGCCGTTGCCTTGGCTCTTAGTAGATCGCTTAATTTCTCAAATCCTTGCGACTGTTTCCAGTTGGCAATTTTGCACGAAAAGAGCTGCAGAATTAGGGAAAAACCAGACGAATTAACGGGTGACAGTCATATTGCCTATGAGTTTAAGGCTTATTGCAGGGAATGATGATGGATGCTCTCTCGCATTATTTTATTTTCCACCTTATCTAACCCATATCACGGGTATATGGTTCCGAGGATCTGTCAGCGTCGGGGTGAGCCGTCACTCGACGAAATAAATGAAATAAATGAAAGAAAAAGAAAAGGCAATTGGCATTTTCTCTAGCCGCAAGTCGTTCCACGTGCACACAGACCAGCTGACCACGAATCGAATCCCTTTCCTGGCCCCTGGATCAGTCTAAACGAAGAAGGTTGAATATACGAAGAAACAACGATGGGCGTGACCTTTGAATAGACGGTGACAACTAAATGCATCTCGAGTTAATCACGCGGGCACCGAATTGTAGAGGAAACTGGCCATCACATCCCAGGAGACGCCGATAACTTCCGCCATCCAAAAGGAGGGAGAAATGCAGCAAAATGTTGACCGCCGAATAGCTGTCAAGCCTCAACATTGATTTGGCGGCGCTTTAAGAATGTGTGTGAGAAATGGTGGCGTAGGTGGGTAGGGGGGGGGGGGGGGGGGGTATGTGTCTTAATTTCGGGAGGGGGGGGGCGGGCCCCCCCCGGGCCTCCCCTGGGTACGTGCCTGGTCTGGGGCTCTCTGCCCCTCTCAGCTATCCGCCGCCTCAGACTGTGAGTTTACCCCGTGCCATCCGGAGCAACATCACCGTACGTCCTCTACCTCGCAACATGCACCCAGTGCGCCACGCAGAGAGAAGCAGCCTAGGCCCGGGTCCTGGCCATACACAAGCGATACGTGACTCTACAGCCCCACACACGCGGGGTTTTACCCCAGACGCGCAGCCACAACAGCCACCGTAGTCGTCAACAAAGAACATCGGAGCAGCATTTCGCTCACACGAAACAATCCCCTCCAAGCCGAGGAAGCGGCCATAGCACTCGCGCTCTCCCAAACAGAGGTTGAAGTCATAGTGACCAATTCCCAACAGGCGTGCCGCAACTTTGCTAGCAGCAGAATTCATACCACTACGCACCAGATCCCCCCCACCCCCACCATTGCTACGACACTGAATCCAAGAGTCCGTATACCGGTTTGTGGTGTTAAGGTGGTGTTTCCGACAGAAAGCTCTCATCGGGCGCAGTGCTCTGGTGACGTATAGCACATGCAGACCACGCCACTTTTTTAACCACTGTGCCTCGATTCCGGCGCCATCGTAAAGTTACAGGCGACGGCTTTCGACCGGAGCCGGTCCTATTGACTGCCACACCTGTACAAAGAGTACTCAGATTAAGCCACGTGACTAGTATATTATTGCGATACTATCTACAGATACTCAAGAGACTATTTACACTGCATTTACACCAGGAATTTGAGAACATGGATCTGAACTCCGTGCATGTGTTCGTCAACTCAACCCAGCCTGTCTCTCGCGGTCCTCTGTCTCCGGCAGTCCTTTTCCGCCACATATATCTCAACCCGTCAGTATGGCGTACCCCTGATGACAAGCCATTTGCTTCCACTGCTTTCGCATCGGCCACATTATTCGTCACTGCTGCAACCCCCGATGGCCACCACCGTCTCGGACATACGCCGGCGCTTATTCCCGCACCTTTGGAGGACCTATATACTGCTCCCTATGCCATCCGCCATGAACCCACTGGCGCTGATGCCCCAGCTCCGAACGTTTCTCAACGGCCGCTAGCCTTCACCTCGGCGCCATCAGCCTCGTTCGCCCCAACCCCGTCGCTTCTTTTCGCCGCCCGCACCCGGCCAACCGGAAAACTAGGCACTGCAGCTTCTGGAGAGGAAGTTGCGTTGACGACTCCGACCCCTCAAGTAATGACAGTGCTGCTTTCGTTTTCTCAGTATCACAGCTCCTTCATATCGCCAACGAGCAACGTCATGATGCGTCATCAAAGCACTAATCGACCGTTTTGAACATCCTCCGGCGGATGCTATATATACTCTATGCCCCTTCGTCCTCGGCGATGGTACTCTTTACCGTCGTATAATCTTCGTCCGGACGGCTCTGATTTCCTACCTGTACCTGAACACCTCCTCTCAACCATTGTAGGAGAGCTTCACGACGCACCAACGGCGGGACAGATCGGCGTATCTCGAACCTACGACCGAGTACGCCGCCATTTTTTCTGCCCGGGCCTTGCCCGCTTCGTGCGACCTTACGTCGCCGCTTGTGACTTATGCCAACGACGCAAGAAGCTATACCAGCTCCCCACTGGTTACCAGCAGCCACTCGACAGCCCGGTCGAGCCCTTCCATCGTATCGGTTAGACGTTAATTCTCGGCCCCTTTCCGCAATCTACATCAGGAAACAAGTGGGTCGCCGTCGCTGCGGACTATACGCGACCCGCTACGCCATAACACGCGTTCTTTCGACCAGTAGCGCAATTGATGTTGCGGACTTCCTCGTGCACGGTATCATTTTTATGCATACGATATCATTTCGATGCGTGATATTCCGTGTCAAATACCCACAGACCGTGGCCTGACGCTTTTGCCCAATGCATTTGACAAGATCATGCGTGTCAGCTCTATACAGCATAATATTACCACCTCCTACCATCCACAAACGAACGGCCTCACTGAGCGTTGGAACCGAACCCTTAAAGACAGCTATCCAAACACATTTTAGCCGACCACCATGAGTGGGACCTTGCTCTATCCCTTACATTACCTTTGCTTACAACTGCTGGTCTCGAAACCGCTTACTTTTCCCCGTTCTACCTCTTGTATGGCCAAGAACCGACGCTATATAAACCACTAGACACAGTGCCTCCGTCCACTACAGCTTCAACTAGCGATTATGCCCGTGATGCTATCGCCCGTGCTGACCATGCTCGCCAACTTCTTCAAGTGCTTCTAGACAAACAGAAGCACCACTATGACCCCCGCCCCCGTGATGTCCATTTCTCGCCCGGCACCCTCGTGTTTCTTTGGTCACCATCTCGTAAAGTTGACCTTTGCGAAAAACTACCCGCCTGTTACACAGGCCGCGTCAAGTGACTGATGCCACCTATCAAATCGATCTACCCACGCGCACTATGTCCTCCGCTGCGACAACCAGTAGACGACATCGCCCCCGCCGCCAGACTCAAGCGCTACAACTCTCCACGCGCCTTAGATATTTAGGAGCACCGGGATGGCGCTTTTGCCGCCGCCTGGTCTATAGTAGTACGATACCATCGACAGATGCTGAAGAGACTAGCCGCCGCGAGAAAGACGATGAAGTGTCTGGGCTCTTGGCGCGAGCGGGTGTCTGCCTGGCGGTGTGGCTTCAGCGTAAATACAATGTAAATAGCCTGTTTTGTCTGTGTCTTTCCACACGTAACAATACATCGTGTCATGGGTTGTCGGCGAGTATAAAAGGGTGTGTTGAGCTGCTCAAAGGAAATCCTCTAGTGCGCCAAACTAGTAGCAGGACGCTCGCTAGGCCACTTTGACGATGTCAACGGCACGACGAAGACGAGAACTGAGCGACAATGGCCGCACGGCGGCTCATATGTGCGTCGCGAACACAGAGTCGAATCTTGGGTGGCTGCCTGCTTTAATGTGGCTGACCCTTGTTCAATTTAGTAAAACCAGTGGCGAATGGCCACACGCTCCAATCTCACCGATGGTGTCGAAAGCGACGCCATGGGTTTGCTTGATTCAGTTTCTTTCTTTTTTTTTTTTTCATGTGCTGTAAGGGCGCACACAGTTGGTCATGCAGGCTGTCTTTGGGTCGCGAAAAACGCTGTCGTACTTACTTGCACGCACACACGTTCAACAATGTACGTATTTGGCGTGGTATTCGCTTTTCTCTCCGCATAAAACCACATGACAAGCACCGAGAGAACTCAGTTTTATTAGATTTTCTACTTCTTTCCCCCTTGCACTATAGGGCAATGCTTGCTCTTGAATGCGCACCTTTTTCGACCTGTCAGCAACGACAAACATGTTCGTAAAGTTGTTTTATATACCAGCACTCTTCGGTACGAACACGGAAGGGGCTTCAAACGGACGCATCTGTTCTGCATAGCGGTATTCGTCACGGGTGCGCTTCTTTCCTCGGAAAAGTGATGTATCGAATGACAGCGAGCCAACTAGCCGTACGACTTCGCCGCGGGTGGACAAAGAAAAGGGTGAGCTGAAAGGCGCGCAGTGTGTAAAAGGCCGAAGCATGCAGCGGCCACAAGGGGACTTATTGCTGAAACCACTAGCACAACATAAAGAAGCAAAAAGGCCGGCGGAGAGGCCGGGGGGGTCTCGCCTTCCTTGGTTGGGTCTCCCGCCAACTGTCCCCGCACTGAGGAGAGAAAGAAGGGTCGCCCCGTATCGCTCGCACGGGAATCCCATTGGCCTTCTTACCGAGTCCGGCGCCCCTCTTGAAAGATTGAGTTTCTGGCTCTCTTTGTGTCCAGGAAGAAGGGAGGGCGCGCGCGCGTGTGTGTGGGCTCGGCGCGGACCCACTTCCTTGTTGCGGCCATGCCTTCTTGTACTCCGTCCGCGAGAGCCTCAGCGTGTGTGTGTTTTGAGCGCCGATGATCGATGGCTTCCACCGAAGACAGCTTGTACGAGCGGTCGCCAATTCCTTTCTTTCATTTTTCTTTTTTTCTTTGTCTGCGATCGAGACGGAGGCTTGTGGCATTTTAGTGGCCACGCACGGGTTCGAGGTACCGCGTGCATGGCTGTGAGAAATGTGTGCGACTCGCCTGATGGCATCTTGTCGGAATCGTTCCGGGTCTGACGGTATATGTAGAGATACAGAACCTTCACGAAGAGATAAAAAAAAGGAAAGGAGTAAGTCGGGACTTGGGTTAGCCTAGTTTATTCGCAAAACCAAGCTATACTCGCGGACAAATTCCCGTGCATATGAAGGGAAAGCTACGGAGGCAAAGCGCGCACAAGTGAGAGCGCTTCTGAAACGAGTCCCGCGTTTTAA